>NW_026647161.1:0-300000 GCF_950295315.1 Erinaceus europaeus
ATGCATTCCTTGTTAAGATGCTCACAGCATTCCATATGCAGAAAGGCAAAGACACCATGTATTTTTTAACCCAGTTTTTATATTTATTTATTTATTTATTTATTTAGGTGCTTACTCATTTTTGTCATTGATGAATTAATGTTTTACATTTGACATTGACTAAGGATCTGACACCAGCGGTCTCCAGTACCCCTAGATGGTACTCTCCCTCTACAAAATTGATCCATTGACCTGTCCATCCATCCATCCATCCACCCATCCATCTATCCATCCATCCATCCATCCATCCATCCATCCATCCATCCATCCACCAGTAAACAAAGCTAAGTACAAAAGGAGATCTCTCCTGAATGGTGAAGACAATCAACGATGCACAGGTAGGTTGCAAAGGGGCCAGTTTGGCTGAATAGGGCAGAGGGGCTGAACCAGGGAATGTGTTGGGGCGTGTGGGTGTGGGTGGGGTGAGCCGGAGACCCTGTGAGCTGGGTCACATTAGGGGCAGGCAGGGGGTGGAAGGGGTTGCGAACAGCTGTCACTGGAGAACCATCACAAGTGCCGGAGCTGGTGAGCAGGGCACCTGGAAGAGAGGACAGACAAAGGAGAGAAGCAAAGTGCAGAGGAGAGGATAGGGGAGAGGATGGTGAGGACAGGAGAGGACAGGAGAGGACAGGAGGGGAGGGGACCTGAGAAACCTACCTGGACAAAGGCAGCATACAGATATCCAGGAAGGCAGGCAGGCATGCAGGCAGCTCTGGCCTGGGCTCCCTGGATCCCGGGCACACCTCCACCTGTCTTCTCTTGCCTGCCAGCCCTGAGGTCCCTCGTCGGTCAGCACTGTCTTCTGATCCTTCTGTCCCTCTGTGCCAGGGCCCAGGCATCTGGCGCTGTTGCCTGACCTAGTGGCAGGGCAGTTGGGCTGACCCGTGCCAGTGTGGCCAGCACAGAATGCCAGGGGCTAGGACATCACAGAGGGCTCCTGTGGTTGCTAGGCCACGGGGACCCTGCCCATCCAGTTGACCAGCAGCCATGACACCCACACTGAACTTGACCTGAGGGGTGGTGGCCAGCCACCAGAGCCAGAGCCCCAGGGCAAAGCAGGTGCTGGTCGGCCGGGCCAAGGGGCTCTGGGCAGATTGGTGTGTGTCTGGGCATGGGGCTGGCATCTGACAGCCCAGGGCTGGGGACCAAGGTCCGCCAGGCCCCTGTCCCACCATGTGCACTGACACACAGTCTTGCTGACTGACTGACAGTCCCCGCCCCAGAGATACCCACACCAGGTCCCTGGGTGCCCTGAGCTGCCCCTGACGGTTGGTGGGTGCCTGCGTGGACACATGCCTCCGTAATGGAGGACTCTATTAATCCCGTTGCCTACTGACAGCTGCCCTCCTGCCCCTCCTCCTCCTCTTCTTCTTCCTCCTCCTCTTCCTCCTCCTCCTCCTCCTTCTCCTCCTCCTCCTCCACCTCCACCTCCTCTTCCTCATCCTCAGATGGACTCAATCAGGGCCCTTTGCCTAGGCAAGCCAGGGCTGCTGCTCTGGCTGCTGCAGCTTCTATCCAGTGGGTGGGTGCAGGAATCTGTTCCTGTCAGTCCCTGATTCCTGGGACCTTCCATGCCTCCAGCTCCCCCCACTCTCTAGTCCAGACCCCTCCTCAAGGATGCCCCCTTTCCCCTTGCCCTCTGTCCCCCAGCTTCCCAACTAACATCTACTGTGTGCCTCCCTGTGCAACTTTACTGCCACCAAGCTTCTGTCCTTCAGCCCTGAGGGCCCAGGGCCAGCCCAGCTGCCATCTCACCATCCAGCAGGGGGACCTGCCCTAACCCCCTGCCACCACACCCACACACTCGGCCCTGCACACACTCACGGGCTGCCCTGCCAGTAGCCTCTCAAACAGTCTCCTTCTGCCCCCTAGTCCCCTTACAGCCTCTGCCACGGCCCCCACAGACACCTGGGCATCAGCAGTGCAGACATGCAAACAGCTCCCCTAGCCCCCACTCCAGTTGCTCCAAAGTTGTCAAGAGTCTTTTTTTCATGCTGTAGGGGAGGGAGTTGAGACAGTCCAATGTCCTGGGGAGCAAGAACTGCAAACAGTCCATCTACAATGTAACATTTGGGTCTCAGGCCGCCCAATCCCTAGTGCGCTGTGCAGACCTTTGACTGGCAAAAACACCCCATCTGAGCGTGAGATCTGGCTGGGCTAGTGGCTCTTTCTGTGGACTAAGAGACAGACAGACAGAGTTTTCAGGTTCAAAACCTATACTTCCCAGAAGATGGTCATTCACTTCTGTAAAAAAAAAAAAAAAAAAAAAAAGCTTTTAATTTTTTTCCCCTGCCTGGGTAACCTGTCTGCTGCCTGTTTCAAAGTGAAAAAAGGGAAAAAATCTTTTTTGGAGGGAAGAGGACCAAAATGCAGGCAGGTGGACTCCG
Organism: Erinaceus europaeus; assembly: GCF_950295315.1. Taxonomy (NCBI): domain Eukaryota; kingdom Metazoa; phylum Chordata; class Mammalia; order Eulipotyphla; family Erinaceidae; genus Erinaceus; species Erinaceus europaeus. The sequence continues at coordinate 2,427 of NW_026647161.1, forward strand.
TGGAGAGTGGATGGGGACTTGCTCCTGCCCTGGCACTAGAGCCCCAGCTGCTGTTCCAGGTGCTCTCTGATACCAGAGATCTCCGTGTGTCGTGTCATGACACTGTCTCCAGGACTGACCCACAGGATAATGCGGCTTCAAAACGAGGCAGGTCCTACTGCCTTCAAAAGTAAATCCAGGGAGTTTTGGCGGTATGTCAGAGGGTTAAGGGCTTGTGGCGCTCACAAAAAGAGGGGACAGGTGGAAGGATCTGGGGTCTGGCCCCCAGACCGCCACCTGCAGGGGATTCGCTTTACAGGGGGTGAAGCAGGTCTTTAGGAGCTCTATCTTTCTCTTCCACCCTGTATTTCCTCTGCTCTCTCCTTTTGTGTCTGTCAGATGCAAGGTCAGTAAAAACAACAACAACAAAAACAATAACCACCACAGTGACCAAGCTACAAGGGCAGCGAAAGGGGAACAAATGGAGTGCAGGAGCTGTGGATTATTCGTGGCGAAGGCATCAGCTGTGGCAATAACCCCTTGAGGCAATCAATCCATAAATGAAGAAGTAATACAGGTAACAGAGACGTATATGTCCCTGTGTGTTTCCACTGAGTTAATGTAAATGCACTTTTATTTACTTCTTCATTTATTTATTACCTTGCCACGAGAATTTCTTTTCATTGCTAAAAAAAAGTGTCCCATCAAGGGTACCAGGTGGTGCCACACCCAGTGAAGCACTCATGTTACAATGCAGGAGGACTGGGCCTCAACACCCTGGTCCCCACCTGCCAGGGGAAATCTTTACAAGTGGTGCAGAAGTGCTGCAGGTGTTTCTCTCTGTGTCTCAAACTCTCTCTCCCTCCCTTCCCTCTCAATTGCTGTCTATTTATTCCAGTGAATAATCAAGAAAATAGAAAGTAAAAAAAGAAAAAGGAAAAGGAAATATTCCACGACATCAAATGGGCCACTCAGGACAATGCATTCCTTGTTAAGATGCTCACAGCATTCCATATGCAGAGAGGCAAAGACACCATGTATTTTTTAACCCAGTTTTTATATTTATTTATTTATTTATTTATTTATTTATTTAGGTGCTTACTCATTTTTGTCATTGATGAATTAATGTTTTACATTTGACATTGACTAAGGATCTGACACCAGCGGTCTCCAGTACCCCTAGATGGTACTCTCCCTCTACAAAATTGATCCATTGACCTGTCCATCCATCCATCCACCCATCCATCTATCCATCCATCCATCCATCCATCCATCCACCAGTAAACAAAGCTAAGTACAAAAGGAGATCTCTCCTTGAATGAATCTCTCCTTAGGTGAAGACAATCAACGATGCACAGGTAGGTTGCAAAGGGGCCAGTTTGGCTGAATAGGGCAGAGGGGCTGAACCAGGGAATGTGTTGGGGCGTGTGGGTGTGGGTGGGGTGAGCCGGAGACCCTGTGAGCTGGGTCACATTAGGGGCAGGCAGGGGGTGGAAGGGGTTGCGAACAGCTGTCACTGGAGAACCATCACAAGTGCCGGAGCTGGCGAGCAGGGCACCTGGAAGAGAGGACAGACAAAGGAGAGAAGCAAAGTGCGGAGGAGAGGATAGGGGAGAGGATGGTGAGGACAGGAGAGGACAGGAGAGGACAGGAGGGGAGGGGACCTGAGAAACCTACCTGGACAAAGGCAGCATACAGATATCCAGGAAGGCAGGCAGGCATGCAGGCAGCTCTGGCCTGGGCTCCCTGGATCCCGGGCACACCTCCACCTGTCTTCTCTTGCCTGCCAGCCCTGAGGTCCCTCGTCGGTCAGCACTGTCTTCCGATCCTTCTGTCCCTCTGTGCCAGGGCCCAGGCATCTGGCGCTGTTGCCTGACCTAGTGGCAGGGCAGTTGGGCTGACCCGTGCCAGTGTGGCCAGCACAGAATGCCAGGGGCTAGGACATCACAGAGGGCTCCTGTGGTTGCTAGGCCACGGGGACCCTGCCCATCCAGTTGACCAGCAGCCATGACACCCACACTGAACTTGACCTGAGGGGTGGTGGCCAGCCACCAGAGCCAGAGCCCCAGGGCAAAGCAGGTGCTGGTTCGGCCGGGCCAAGGGGCTCTGGGCAGATTGGTGTGTGTCTGGGCATGGGGCTGGCATCTGACAGCCCAGGGCTGGGGACCAAGGTCCGCCAGGCCCCTGTCCCACCATGTGCACTGACACACAGTCTTGCTGACTGACTGACAGTCCCCGCCCCAGAGATACCCACACCAGGTCCCTGGGTGCCCTGAGCTGCCCCTGAGGGTTGGTGGGTGCCTGCGTGGACACATGCCTCCGTAATGGAGGACTCTATTAATCCCGTTGCCTACTGACAGCTGCCCTCCTGCCCCCCCTCCTCCTCTTCTTCTTCCTCCTCCTCTTCCTCCTCCTCCTCCTCCTTCTCCTCCTCCTCCTCCACCTCCACCTCCTCTTCCTCATCCTCAGATGGACTCAATCAGGGCCCTTTGCCTAGGCAAGCCAGGGCTGCTGCTCTGGCTGCTGCAGCTTCAATCCAGTGGGTGGGTGCAGGAATCTGGTCCTGTCAGTCCCTGATTCCTGGGACCTTCCATGCCTCCAGCTCCCCCCACTCTCTAGTCCAGACCCCTCCTCAAGGATGCCCCCTTTCCCCTTGCCCTCTGTCCCCCAGCTTCCCAACTAACATCTACTGTGTGCCTCCCTGTGCAACTTTACTGCCACCAAGCTTCTGTCCTTCAGCCCTGAGGGCCCAGGGCCAGCCCAGCTGCCATCTCACCATCCAGCAGGGGGACCTGCCCTAACCCCCTGCCACCACACCCACACACACGGCCCTGCACACACTCAGGGGCTCCCCTGCCAGTAGCCTCTCAAACAGTCTCCTTCTGCCCCCTAGTCCCCTTACAGCCTCTGCCACGGCCCCCACAGACACCTGGGCATCAGCAGCGCAGAAATGCAAACAGCTCCCCTCGCCCCCACTACATTTGCTCCAAGGTTGTCAAGAGTCTTTTTTTCATGCTGTAGGGGAGGGAGTTGAGACAGTCCAATGTCCTGGGGAGCAAGAACTGCAAACAGTCCATCTACAATGTAACATTTGGGTCTCAGGCCGCCCAATCCCTAGTGCGCTGTGCAGACCTTTGACTGGCAAAACACCCCATCTGAGCGTGAGATCTGGCTGGGCTAGTGGCTCTTTCTGTGGACTAAGAGACAGACAGACAGAGTTTTCAGGTTCAAAACCTATACTTCCCAGAAGATGGTCATTCACTTCTGTAAAAAAAAAAAAAAAAAAAAAAAAAAAAGGCTTTTAATTTTTTTTCCCCTGCCTGGGTAACCTGTCTGCTGCCAGTTTCAAAGTGAAAAATGGGAAAAAATCTTTTTTGGAGGGAAGAGGACCAAAATGCAGGCAGGTGGACTCCGTGGAGAGTGGATGGGGACTTGCTCCTGCCCTGGCACTAGAGCCCCAGCTGCTGTTCCAGGTGCTCTCTGATACCAGAGATCTCCGTGTGTCGTGTCATGACACTGTCTCCAGGACTGACCCACAGGATAATGCGGCTTCAAAACGAGGCAGGTCATACTGCCTTCAAAAGTAAATCCAGGGAGTTTTGGCAGTATGTCAGAGGGTTAAGGGCTTGTGGCGCTCACAAAAAGAGGGGACAGGTGGAAGGATCTGGGGTCTGGCCCCCAGACCGCCACCTGCAGGGGATTCGCTTTACAGGGGGTGAAGCAGGTCTTTAGGAGCTCTATCTTTCTCTTCCACCCTGTATTTCCTCTGCTCTCTCCTTTTGTGTCTGTCAGATGCAAGGTCAGTAAAAACAACAACAACAAAAACAATAACCACCACAGTGACCAAGCTACAAGGGCAGCGAAAGGGGAACAAATGGAGTGCAGGAGCTGTGGATTATTCGTGGCGAAGGCATCAGCTGTGGCAATAACCCCTTGAGGCAATCAATCCATAAATGAAGAAGTAATACAGGTAACAGAGACGTATATGTCCCTGTGTGTTTCCACTGAGTTAATGTAAATGCACTTTTATTTACTTCTTCATTTATTTATTACCTTGCCACGAGAATTTCTTTTCATTGCTAAAAAAAAGTGTCCCATCAAGGGTACCAGGTGGTGCCACACCCAGTGAAGCACTCATGCTACAATGCAGGAGGACTGGGCCTCAACACCCTGGTCCCCACCTGGCAGGGGAAATCTTTACAAGTGTTGCAGAAGTGCTGCAGGTGTTTCTCTCTGTGTCTCAAACTCTCTCTCCCTCTCTTCCCTCTCAATTGCTGTCTATTTATTCCAGTGAATAATCAAGAAAATAGAAAGTAAAAAAAGAAAAAGGAAAAGGAAATATTCCACGACTTCAAATGGGCCACTCAGGACAATGCATTCCTTGTTAAGATGCTCACAGCATTCCATATGCAGAAAGGCAAAGACACCATGTATTTTTTAACCCAGTTTTTATATTTATTTATTTATTTATTTAGGTGCTTACTCATTTTTGTCATTGATGAATTAATGTTTTACATTTGACATTGACTAAGGATCTGACACCAGCGGTCTCCAGTACCCCTGGATGGTACTCTCCCTCTACAAAATTGATCCATTGACCTGTCCATCCATCCATCCACCCATCCATCTATCCATCCATCCATCCATCCATCCATCCATCCACCAGTAAACAAAGCTAAGTACAAAAGGAGATCTCTCCTTGAATGAATCTCTCCTTAGGTGAAGACAATCAACGATGCACAGGTAGGTTGCAAAGGGGCCAGTTTGGCTGAATAGGGCAGAGGGGCTGAACCAGGGAATGTGTTGGGGCGTGTGGGTGTGGGTGGGGTGAGCCGGAGACCCTGTGAGCTGGGTCACATTAGGGGCAGGCAGGGGGTGGAAGGGGTTGCGAACAGCTGTCACTGGAGAACCATCACAAATGCCGGAGCTGGCGAGCAGGGCACCTGGAAGAGAGGACAGACAAAGGAGAGAAGCAAAGTGCGGAGGAGAGGATAGGGGAGAGGATGGTGAGGACAGGAGAGGACAGGAGAGGACAGGAGGGGAGGGGACCTGAGAAACCTACCTGGACAAAGGCAGCATACAGATATCCAGGAAGGCAGGCAGGCATGCAGGCAGCTCTGGCCTGGGCTCCCTGGATCCCGGGCACACCTCCACCTGTCTTCTCTTGCCTGCCAGCCCTGAGGTCCCTCGTCGGTCAGCACTGTCTTCTGATCCTTCTGTCCCTCTGTGCCAGGGCCCAGGCATCTGGCGCTGTTGCCTGACCTAGTGGCAGGGCAGTTGGGCTGACCCGTGCCAGTGTGGCCAGCACAGAATGCCAGGGGCTAGGACATCACAGAGGGCTCCTGTGGTTGCTAGGCCACGGGGACCCTGCCCATCCAGTTGACCAGCAGCCATGACACCCACACTGAACTTGACCTGAGGGGTGGTGGCCAGCCACCAGAGCCAGAGCCCCAGGGCAAAGCAGGTGCTGGTCGGCCGGGCCAAGGGGCTCTGGGCAGATTGGTGTGTGTCTGGGCATGGGGCTGGCATCTGACAGCCCAGGGCTGGGGACCAAGGTCCGCCAGGCCCCTGTCCCACCATGTGCACTGACACACAGTCTTGCTGACTGACTGACAGTCCCCGCCCCAGAGATACCCACACCAGGTCCCTGGGTGCCCTGAGCTGCCCCTGAGGGTTGGTGGGTGCCTGCGTGGACACATGCCTCCGTAATGGAGGACTCTATTAATCCCGTTGCCTACTGACAGCTGCCCTCCTGCCCCTCCTCCTCCTCTTCTTCTTCCTCCTCCTCTTCCTCCTCCTCCTCCTCCTCCTTCTCCTCCTCCTCCTCCACCTCCACCTCCTCTTCCTCATCCTCAGATGGACTCAATCAGGGCCCTTTTCCTAGGCAAGCCAGGGCTGCTGCTCTGGCTGCTGCAGCTTCTATCCAGTGGGTGGGTGCAGGAATCTGTTCCTGTCAGTCCCTGATTCCTGGGAACTTCCATGCCTCCAGCTCCCCCCACTCTCTAGTCCAGACCCCTCCTCAAGGATGCCCCCTTTCCCCTTGCCCTCTGTCCCCCAGCTTCCCAACTAACATCTACTGTGTGCCTCCCTGTGCAACTTTACTGCCACCAAGCTTCTGTCCTTCAGCCCTGAGGGCCCAGGGCCAGCCCAGCTGCCATCTCACCATCCAGCAGGGGGACCTGCCCTAACCCCCTGCCACCACACCCACACACACGGCCCTGCACACACTCAGGGGCTCCCCTGCCAGTAGCCTCTCAAACAGTCTCCTTCTGCCCCCTAGTCCCCTTACAGCCTCTGCCACGGCCCCCACAGACACCTGGGCATCAGCAGCGCAGACATGCAAACAGCTCCCCTCGCCCCCACTCCATTTGCTCCAAGGTTGTCAAGAGTCTTTTTTTCATGCTGTAGGGGAGGGAGTTGAGACAGTCCAATGTCCTGGGGAGCAAGAACTGCAAACAGTCCATCTACAATGTAACATTTGGGTCTCAGGCCGCCCAATCCCTAGTGCGCTGTGCAGACCTTTGACTGGCAAAACACCCCATCTGAGCGTGAGATCTGGCTGGGCTAGTGGCTCTTTCTGTGGACTAAGAGACAGACAGACAGAGTTTTCAGGTTCAAAACCTATACTTCCCAGAAGATGGTCATTCACTTCTGTAAAAAAAAAAAAAAAAAAAAAAAAAAAAAGGCTTTTAATTTTTTTTCCCCTGCCTGGGTAACCTGTCTGCTGCCTGTTTCAAAGTGAAAAAAGGGAAAAAATCTTTTTTGGAGGGAAGAGGACCAAAATGCAGGCAGGTGGACTCCGTGGAGAGTGGATGGGGACTTGCTCCTGCCCTGGCACTAGAGCCCCAGCTGCTGTTCCAGGTGCTCTCTGATACCAGAGATCTCCGTGTGTCGTGTCATGACACTGTCTCCAGGACTGACCCACAGGATAATGCGGCTTCAAAACGAGGCAGGTCATACTGCCTTCAAAAGTAAATCCAGGGAGTTTTGGCGGTATGTCAGAGGGTTAAGGGCTTGTGGCGCTCACAAAAAGAGGGGACAGGTGGAAGGATCTGGGGTCTGGCCCCCAGACCGCCACCTGCAGGGGATTCGCTTTACAGGGGGTGAAGCAGGTCTTTAGGAGCTCTATCTTTCTCTTCCACCCTGTATTTCCTCTGCTCTCTCCTTTTGTGTCTGTCAGATGCAAGGTCAGTAAAAACAACAACAACAAAAACAATAACCACCACAGTGACCAAGCTACAAGGGCAGCGAAAGGGGAACAAATGGAGTGCAGGAGCTGTGGATTATTCGTGGCGAAGGCATCAGCTGTGGCAATAACCCCTTGAGGCAATCAATCCATAAATGAAGAAGTAATACAGGTAACAGAGACGTATATGTCCCTGTGTGTTTCCACTGAGTTAATGTAAATGCACTTTTATTTACTTCTTCATTTATTTATTACCTTGCCACGAGAATTTCTTTTCATTGCTAAAAAAAAGTGTCCCATCAAGGGTACCAGGTGGTGCCACACCCAGTGAAGCACTCATGTTACAATGCAGGAGGACTGGGCCTCAACACCCTGGTCCCCACCTGGCAGGGGAAATCTTTACAAGTGGTGCAGAAGTGCTGCAGGTGTTTCTCTCTGTGTCTCAAACTCTCTCTCCCTCCCTTCCCTCTCAATTGCTGTCTATTTATTCCAGTGAATAATCAAGAAAATAGAAAGTAAAAAAAGAAAAAGGAAAAGGAAATATTCCACGACTTCAAATGGGCCACTCAGGACAATGCATTCCTTGTTAAGATGCTCACAGCATTCCATATGCAGAAAGGCAAAGACACCATGTATTTTTAACCCAGTTTTTATATTTATTTATTTATTTATTTATTTAGGTGCTTACTCATTTTTGTCATTGATGAATTAATGTTTTACATTTGACATTGACTAAGGATCTGACACCAGCGGTCTCCAGTACCCCTAGATGGTACTCTCCCTCTACAAAATTGATCCATTGACCTGTCCATCCATCCATCCACCCATCCATCTATCCATCCATCCATCCATCCATCCATCCATCCATCCATCCATCCATCCATCCACCAGTAAACAAAGCTAAGTACAAAAGGAGATCTCTCCTTGAATGAATCTCTCCTTAGGTGAAGACAATCAACGATGCACAGGTAGGTTGCAAAGGGGCCAGTTTGGCTGAATAGGGCAGAGGGGCTGAACCAGGGAATGTGTTGGGGCGTGTGTGTGTGGGTGGGGTGAGCCAGAGACCCTGTGAGCTGGGTCACATTAGGGGCAGGCAGGGGGTGGAAGGGGTTGCGAACAGCTGTCACTGGAGAACCATCACAAATGCCGGAGCTGGCGAGCAGGGCACCTGGAAGAGAGGACAGACAAAGGAGAGAAGCAAAGTGCGGAGGAGAGGATAGGGGAGAGGATGGTGAGGACAGGAGAGGACAGGAGAGGACAGGAGGGGAGGGGACCTGAGAAACCTACCTGGACAAAGGCAGCATACAGATATCCAGGAAGGCAGGCAGGCATGCAGGCAGCTCTGGCCTGGGCTCCCTGGATCCCGGGCACACCTCCACCTGTCTTCTCTTGCCTGCCAGCCCTGAGGTCCCTCGTCGGTCAGCACTGTCTTCTGATCCTTCTGTCCCTCTGTGCCAGGGCCCAGGCATCTGGCGCTGTTGCCTGACCTAGTGGCAGGGCAGTTGGGCTGACCCGTGCCAGTGTGGCCAGCACTGAATGCCAGGGGCTAGGACATCACAGAGGGCTCCTGTGGTTGCTAGGCCACGGGGACCCTGCCCATCCAGTTGACCAGCAGCCATGACACCCACACTGAACTTGACCTGAGGGGTGGTGGCCAGCCACCAGAGCCAGAGCCCCAGGGCAAAGCAGGTGCTGGTCGGCCGGGCCAAGGGGCTCTGGGCAGATTGGTGTGTGTCTGGGCATGGGGCTGGCATCTGACAGCCCAGGGCTGGGGACCAAGGTCCGCCAGGCCCCTGTCCCACCATGTGCACTGACACACAGTCTTGCTGACTGACTGACAGTCCCCGCCCCAGAGATACCCACACCAGGTCCCTGGGTGCCCTGAGCTGCCCCTGAGGGTTGGTGGGTGCCTGCGTGGACACATGCCTCCGTAATGGAGGACTCTATTAATCCCGTTGCCTACTGACAGCTGCCCTCCTGCCCCTCCTCCTCCTCTTCTTCTTCCTCCTCCTCTTCCTCCTCCTCCTCCTCCTTCTCCTCCTCCTCCTCCACCTCCACCTCCTCTTCCTCATCCTCAGATGGACTCAATCAGGGCCCTTTGCCTAGGCAAGCCAGGGCTGCTGCTCTGGCTGCTGCAGCTTCTATCCAGTGGGTGGGTGCAGGAATCTGTTCCTGTCAGTCCCTGATTCCTGGGACCTTCCATGCCTCCAGCTCCCCCCACTCTCTAGTCCAGACCCCTCCTCAAGGATGCCCCCTTTCCCCTTGCCCTCTGTCCCCCAGCTTCCCAACTAACATCTACTGTGTGCCTCCCTGTGCAACTTTACTGCCACCAAGCTTCTGTCCTTCAGCCCTGAGGGCCCAGGGCCAGCCCAGCTGCCATCTCACCATCCAGCAGGGGGACCTGCCCTAACCCCCTGCCACCACACCCACACACACGGCCCTGCACACACTCAGGGGCTCCCCTGCCAGTAGCCTCTCAAACAGTCTCCTTCTGCCCCCTAGTCCCCTTACAGCCTCTGCCACGGCCCCCACAGACACCTGGGCATCAGCAGCGCAGACATGCAAACAGCTCCCCTCGCCCCCACTCCATTTGCTCCAAGGTTGTCAAGAGTCTTTTTTTCATGCTGTAGGGGAGGGAGTTGAGACAGTCCAATGTCCTGGGGAGCAAGAACTGCAAACAGTCCATCTACAATGTAACATTTGGGTCTCAGGCCGCCCAATCCCTAGTGCGCTGTGCAGACCTTTGACTGGCAAAACACCCCATCTGAGCGTGAGATCTGGCTGGGCTAGTGGCTCTTTCTGTGGACTAAGAGACAGACAGACAGAGTTTTCAGGTTCAAAACCTATACTTCCCAGAAGATGGTCATTCACTTCTGTAAAAAAAAAAAAAAAAAAAAAAAAAAAGGCTTTTAATTTTTTTTCCCCTGCCTGGGTAACCTGTCTGCTGCCTGTTTCAAAGTGAAAAAAGGGAAAAAATCTTTTTTGGAGGGAAGAGGACCAAAATGCAGGCAGGTGGACTCCGTGGAGAGTGGATGGGGACTTGCTCCTGCCCTGGCACTAGAGCCCCAGCTGCTGTTCCAGGTGCTCTCTGATACCAGAGATCTCCGTGTGTCGTGTCATGACACTGTCTCCAGGACTGACCCACAGGATAATGCGGCTTCAAAACGAGGCAGGTCATACTGCCTTCAAAAGTAAATCCAGGGAGTTTTGGCGGTATGTCAGAGGGTTAAGGGCTTGTGGCGCTCACAAAAAGAGGGGACAGGTGGAAGGATCTGGGGTCTGGCCCCCAGACCGCCACCTGCAGGGGATTCGCTTTACAGGGGGTGAAGCAGGTCTTTAGGAGCTCTATCTTTCTCTTCCACCCTGTATTTCCTCTGCTCTCTCCTTTTGTGTCTGTCAGATGCAAGGTCAGTAAAAACAACAACAACAAAAACAATAACCACCACAGTGACCAAGCTACAAGGGCAGCGAAAGGGGAACAAATGGAGTGCAGGAGCTGTGGATTATTCGTGGCGAAGGCATCAGCTGTGGCAATAACCCCTTGAGGCAATCAATCCATAAATGAAGAAGTAATACAGGTAACAGAGACGTATATGTCCCTGTGTGTTTCCACTGAGTTAATGTAAATGCACTTTTATTTACTTCTTCATTTATTTATTACCTTGCCACGAGAATTTCTTTTCATTGCTAAAAAAAAGTGTCCCATCAAGGGTACCAGGTGGTGCCACACCCAGTGAAGCACTCATGTTACAATGCAGGAGGACTGGGCCTCAACACCCTGGTCCCCACCTGGCAGGGGAAATCTTTACAAGTGGTGCAGAAGTGCTGCAGGTGTTTCTCTCTGTGTCTCAAACTCTCTCTCCCTCCCTTCCCTCTCAATTGCTGTCTATTTATTCCAGTGAATAATCAAGAAAATAGAAAGTAAAAAAAGAAAAAGGAAAAGGAAATATTCCACGACTTCAAATGGGCCACTCAGGACAATGCATTCCTTGTTAAGATGCTCACAGCATTCCATATGCAGAAAGGCAAAGACACCATGTATTTTTTAACCCAGTTTTTATATTTATTTATTTATTTATTTATTTAGGTGCTTACTCATTTTTGTCATTGATGAATTAATGTTTTACATTTGACATTGACTAAGGATCTGACACCAGCGGTCTCCAGTACCCCTAGATGGTACTCTCCCTCTACAAAATTGATCCATTGACCTGTCCATCCATCCATCCACCCATCCATCTATCCATCCATCCATCCATCCATCCATCCATCCATCCATCCACCAGTAAACAAAGCTAAGTACAAAAGGAGATCTCTCCTTGAATGAATCTCTCCTTAGGTGAAGACAATCAACGATGCACAGGTAGGTTGCAAAGGGGCCAGTTTGGCTGAATAGGGCAGAGGGGCTGAACCAGGGAATGTGTTGGGGCGTGTGGGTGTGGGTGGGGTGAGCCAGAGACCCTGTGAGCTGGGTCACATTAGGGGCAGGCAGGGGGTGGAAGGGGTTGCGAACAGCTGTCACTGGAGAACCATCACAAATGCCGGAGCTGGCGAGCAGGGCACCTGGAAGAGAGGACAGACAAAGGAGAGAAGCAAAGTGCGGAGGAGAGGATAGGGGAGAGGATGGTGAGGACAGGAGAGGACAGGAGAGGACAGGAGGGGAGGGGACCTGAGAAACCTACCTGGACAAAGGCAGCATACAGATATCCAGGAAGGCAGGCAGGCATGCAGGCAGCTCTGGCCTGGGCTCCCTGGATCCCGGGCACACCTCCACCTGTCTTCTCTTGCCTGCCAGCCCTGAGGTCCCTCGTCGGTCAGCACTGTCTTCTGATCCTTCTGTCCCTCTGTGCCAGGGCCCAGGCATCTGGCGCTGTTGCCTGACCTAGTGGCAGGGCAGTTGGGCTGACCCGTGCCAGTGTGGCCAGCACTGAATGCCAGGGGCTAGGACATCACAGAGGGCTCCTGTGGTTGCTAGGCCACGGGGACCCTGCCCATCCAGTTGACCAGCAGCCATGACACCCACACTGAACTTGACCTGAGGGGTGGTGGCCAGCCACCAGAGCCAGAGCCCCAGGGCAAAGCAGGTGCTGGTCGGCCGGGCCAAGGGGCTCTGGGCAGATTGGTGTGTGTCTGGGCATGGGGCTGGCATCTGACAGCCCAGGGCTGGGGACCAAGGTCCGCCAGGCCCCTGTCCCACCATGTGCACTGACACACAGTCTTGCTGACTGACTGACAGTCCCCGCCCCAGAGATACCCACACCAGGTCCCTGGGTGCCCTGAGCTGCCCCTGAGGGTTGGTGGGTGCCTGCGTGGACACATGCCTCCGTAATGGAGGACTCTATTAATCCCTTTGCCTACTGACAGCTGCCCTCCTGCCCCTCCTCCTCCTCTTCTTCTTCCTCCTCCTCTTCCTCCTCCTCCTCCTCCTTCTCCTCCTCCTCCTCGACCTCCACCTCCTCTTCCTCATCCTCAGATGGACTCAATCAGGGCCCTTTGCCTAGGCAAGCCAGGGCTGCTGCTCTGGCTGCTGCAGCTTCTATCCAGTGGGTGGGTGCAGGAATCTGTTCCTGTCAGTCCCTGATTCCTGGGACCTTCCATGCCTCCAGCTCCCCCCACTCTCTAGTCCAGACCCCTCCTCAAGGATGCCCCCTTTCCCCTTGCCCTCTGTCCCCCAGCTTCCCAACTAACATCTACTGTGTGCCTCCCTGTGCAACTTTACTGCCACCAAGCTTCTGTCCTTCAGCCCTGAGGGCCCAGGGCCAGCCCAGCTGCCATCTCACCATCCAGCAGGGGGACCTGCCCTAACCCCCTGCCACCACACCCACACACACGGCCCTGCACACACTCAGGGGCTCCCCTGCCAGTAGCCTCTCAAACAGTCTCCTTCTGCCCCCTAGTCCCCTTACAGCCTCTGCCACGGCCCCCACAGACACCTGGGCATCAGCAGCGCAGACATGCAAACAGCTCCCCTCGCCCCCACTCCATTTGCTCCAAGGTTGTCAAGAGTCTTTTTTTCATGCTGTAGGGGAGGGAGTTGAGACAGTCCAATGTCCTGGGGAGCAAGAACTGCAAACAGTCCATCTACAATGTAACATTTGGGTCTCAGGCCGCCCAATCCCTAGTGCGCTGTGCAGACCTTTGACTGGCAAAACACCCCATCTGAGCGTGAGATCTGGCTGGGCTAGTGGCTCTTTCTGTGGACTAAGAGACAGACAGACAGAGTTTTCAGGTTCAAAACCTATACTTCCCAGAAGATGGTCATTCACTTCTGTAAAAAAAAAAAAAAAAAAAAAAAAAAAAGGCTTTTAATTTTTTTTCCCCTGCCTGGGTAACCTGTCTGCTGCCTGTTTCAAAGTGAAAAAAGGGAAAAAATCTTTTTTGGAGGGAAGAGGACCAAAATGCAGGCAGGTGGACTCCGTGGAGAGTGGATGGGGACTTGCTCCTGCCCTGGCACTAGAGCCCCAGCTGCTGTTCCAGGTGCTCTCTGATACCAGAGATCTCCGTGTGTCGTGTCATGACACTGTCTCCAGGACTGACCCACAGGATAATGCGGCTTCAAAACGAGGCAGGTCATACTGCCTTCAAAAGTAAATCCAGGGAGTTTTGGCGGTATGTCAGAGGGTTAAGGGCTTGTGGCGCTCACAAAAAGAGGGGACAGGTGGAAGGATCTGGGGTCTGGCCCCCAGACCGCCACCTGCAGGGGATTCGCTTTACAGGGGGTGAAGCAGGTCTTTAGGAGCTCTATCTTTCTCTTCCACCCTGTATTTCCTCTGCTCTCTCCTTTTGTGTCTGTCAGATGCAAGGTCAGTAAAAACAACAACAACAAAAACAATAACCACCACAGTGACCAAGCTACAAGGGCAGCGAAAGGGGAACAAATGGAGTGCAGGAGCTGTGGATTATTCGTGGCGAAGGCATCAGCTGTGGCAATAACCCCTTGAGGCAATCAATCCATAAATGAAGAAGTAATACAGGTAACAGAGACGTATATGTCCCTGTGTGTTTCCACTGAGTTAATGTAAATGCACTTTTATTTACTTCTTCATTTATTTATTACCTTGCCACGAGAATTTCTTTTCATTGCTAAAAAAAAGTGTCCCATCAAGGGTACCAGGTGGTGCCACACCCAGTGAAGCACTCATGTTACAATGCAGGAGGACTGGGCCTCAACACCCTGGTCCCCACCTGGCAGGGGAAATCTTTACAAGTGGTGCAGAAGTGCTGCAGGTGTTTCTCTCTGTGTCTCAAACTCTCTCTCCCTCCCTTCCCTCTCAATTGCTGTCTATTTATTCCAGTGAATAATCAAGAAAATAGAAAGTAAAAAAAGAAAAAGGAAAAGGAAATATTCCACGACTTCAAATGGGCCACTCAGGACAATGCATTCCTTGTTAAGATGCTCACAGCATTCCATATGCAGAAAGGCAAAGACACCATGTATTTTTTAACCCAGTTTTTATATTTATTTATTTATTTATTTATTTAGGTGCTTACTCATTTTTGTCATTGATGAATTAATGTTTTACATTTGACATTGACTAAGGATCTGACACCAGCGGTCTCCAGTACCCCTAGATGGTACTCTCCCTCTACAAAATTGATCCATTGACCTGTCCATCCATCCATCCACCCATCCATCTATCCATCAATCCATCCATCCATCCATCCATCCATCCATCCATCCATCCACCAGTAAACAAAGCTAAGTACAAAAGGAGATCTCTCCTTGAATGAATCTCTCCTTAGGTGAAGACAATCAACGATGCACAGGTAGGTTGCAAAGGGGCCAGTTTGGCTGAATAGGGCAGAGGGGCTGAACCAGGGAATGTGTTGGGGCGTGTGGGTGTGGGTGGGGTGAGCCAGAGACCCTGTGAGCTGGGTCACATTAGGGGCAGGCAGGGGGTGGAAGGGGTTGCGAACAGCTGTCACTGGAGAACCATCACAAATGCCGGAGCTGGCGAGCAGGGCACCTGGAAGAGAGGACAGACAAAGGAGAGAAGCAAAGTGCGGAGGAGAGGATAGGGGAGAGGATGGTGAGGACAGGAGAGGACAGGAGAGGACAGGAGGGGAGGGGACCTGAGAAACCTACCTGGACAAAGGCAGCATACAGATATCCAGGAAGGCAGGCAGGCATGCAGGCAGCTCTGGCCTGGGCTCCCTGGATCCCGGGCACACCTCCACCTGTCTTCTCTTGCCTGCCAGCCCTGAGGTCCCTCGTCGGTCAGCACTGTCTTCTGATCCTTCTGTCCCTCTGTGCCAGGGCCCAGGCATCTGGCGCTGTTGCCTGACCTAGTGGCAGGGCAGTTGGGCTGACCCGTGCCAGTGTGGCCAGCACTGAATGCCAGGGGCTAGGACATCACAGAGGGCTCCTGTGGTTGCTAGGCCACGGGGACCCTGCCCATCCAGTTGACCAGCAGCCATGACACCCACACTGAACTTGACCTGAGGGGTGGTGGCCAGCCACCAGAGCCAGAGCCCCAGGGCAAAGCAGGTGCTGGTCGGCCGGGCCAAGGGGCTCTGGGCAGATTGGTGTGTGTCTGGGCATGGGGCTGGCATCTGACAGCCCAGGGCTGGGGACCAAGGTCCGCCAGGCCCCTGTCCCACCATGTGCACTGACACACAGTCTTGCTGACTGACTGACAGTCCCCGCCCCAGAGATACCCACACCAGGTCCCTGGGTGCCCTGAGCTGCCCCTGAGGGTTGGTGGGTGCCTGCGTGGACACATGCCTCCGTAATGGAGGACTCTATTAATCCCGTTGCCTACTGACAGCTGCCCTCCTGCCCCTCCTCCTCCTCTTCTTCTTCCTCCTCCTCTTCCTCCTCCTCCTCCTCCTTCTCCTCCTCCTCCTCCACCTCCACCTCCTCTTCCTCATCCTCAGATGGACTCAATCAGGGCCCTTTGCCTAGGCAAGCCAGGGCTGCTGCTCTGGCTGCTGCAGCTTCTATCCAGTGGGTGGGTGCAGGAATCTGTTCCTGTCAGTCCCTGATTCCTGGGACCTTCCATGCCTCCAGCTCCCCCCACTCTCTAGTCCAGACCCCTCCTCAAGGATGCCCCCTTTCCCCTTGCCCTCTGTCCCCCAGCTTCCCAACTAACATCTACTGTGTGCCTCCCTGTGCAACTTTACTGCCACCAAGCTTCTGTCCTTCAGCCCTGAGGGCCCAGGGCCAGCCCAGCTGCCATCTCACCATCCAGCAGGGGGACCTGCCCTAACCCCCTGCCACCACACCCACACACACGGCCCTGCACACACTCAGGGGCTCCCCTGCCAGTAGCCTCTCAAACAGTCTCCTTCTGCCCCCTAGTCCCCTTACAGCCTCTGCCACGGCCCCCACAGACACCTGGGCATCAGCAGCGCAGACATGCAAACAGCTCCCCTCGCCCCCACTCCATTTGCTCCAAGGTTGTCAAGAGTCTTTTTTTCATGCTGTAGGGGAGGGAGTTGAGACAGTCCAATGTCCTGGGGAGCAAGAACTGCAAACAGTCCATCTACAATGTAACATTTGGGTCTCAGGCCGCCCAATCCCTAGTGCGCTGTGCAGACCTTTGACTGGCAAAACACCCCATCTGAGCGTGAGATCTGGCTGGGCTAGTGGCTCTTTCTGTGGACTAAGAGACAGACAGACAGAGTTTTCAGGTTCAAAACCTATACTTCCCAGAAGATGGTCATTCACTTCTGTAAAAAAAAAAAAAAAAAAAAAAAAAAAGGCTTTTAATTTTTTTTCCCCTGCCTGGGTAACCTGTCTGCTGCCTGTTTCAAAGTGAAAAAAGGGAAAAAATCTTTTTTGGAGGGAAGAGGACCAAAATGCAGGCAGGTGGACTCCGTGGAGAGTGGATGGGGACTTGCTCCTGCCCTGGCACTAGAGCCCCAGCTGCTGTTCCAGGTGCTCTCTGATACCAGAGATCTCCGTGTGTCGTGTCATGACACTGTCTCCAGGACTGACCCACAGGATAATGCGGCTTCAAAACGAGGCAGGTCATACTGCCTTCAAAAGTAAATCCAGGGAGTTTTGGCGGTATGTCAGAGGGTTAAGGGCTTGTGGCGCTCACAAAAAGAGGGGACAGGTGGAAGGATCTGGGGTCTGGCCCCCAGACCGCCACCTGCAGGGGATTCGCTTTACAGGGGGTGAAGCAGGTCTTTAGGAGCTCTATCTTTCTCTTCCACCCTGTATTTCCTCTGCTCTCTCCTTTTGTGTCTGTCAGATGCAAGGTCAGTAAAAACAACAACAACAAAAACAATAACCACCACAGTGACCAAGCTACAAGGGCAGCGAAAGGGGAACAAATGGAGTGCAGGAGCTGTGGATTATTCGTGGCGAAGGCATCAGCTGTGGCAATAACCCCTTGAGGCAATCAATCCATAAATGAAGAAGTAATACAGGTAACAGAGACGTATATGTCCCTGTGTGTTTCCACTGAGTTAATGTAAATGCACTTTTATTTACTTCTTCATTTATTTATTACCTTGCCACGAGAATTTCTTTTCATTGCTAAAAAAAAGTGTCCCATCAAGGGTACCAGGTGGTGCCACACCCAGTGAAGCACTCATGTTACAATGCAGGAGGACTGGGCCTCAACACCCTGGTCCCCACCTGGCAGGGGAAATCTTTACAAGTGGTGCAGAAGTGCTGCAGGTGTTTCTCTCTGTGTCTCAAACTCTCTCTCCCTCCCTTCCCTCTCAATTGCTGTCTATTTATTCCAGTGAATAATCAAGAAAATAGAAAGTAAAAAAAGAAAAAAGGAAAAGGAAATATTCCACGACTTCAAATGGGCCACTCAGGACAATGCATTCCTTGTTAAGATGCTCACAGCATTCCATATGCAGAAAGGCAAAGACACCATGTATTTTTTAACCCAGTTTTTATATTTATTTATTTATTTATTTATTTAGGTGCTTACTCATTTTTGTCATTGATGAATTAATGTTTTACATTTGACATTGACTAAGGATCTGACACCAGCGGTCTCCAGTACCCCTAGATGGTACTCTCCCTCTACAAAATTGATCCATTGACCTGTCCATCCATCCATCCACCCATCCATCTATCCATCCATCCATCCATCCATCCATCCATCCATCCATCCATCCATCCACCAGTAAACAAAGCTAAGTACAAAAGGAGATCTCTCCTTGAATGAATCTCTCCTTAGGTGAAGACAATCAACGATGCACAGGTAGGTTGCAAAGGGGCCAGTTTGGCTGAATAGGGCAGAGGGGCTGAACCAGGGAATGTGTTGGGGCGTGTGGGTGTGGGTGGGGTGAGCCAGAGACCCTGTGAGCTGGGTCACATTAGGGGCAGGCAGGGGGTGGAAGGGGTTGCGAACAGCTGTCACTGGAGAACCATCACAAATGCCGGAGCTGGCGAGCAGGGCACCTGGAAGAGAGGACAGACAAAGGAGAGAAGCAAAGTGCGGAGGAGAGGATAGGGGAGAGGATGGTGAGGACAGGAGAGGACAGGAGAGGACAGGAGGGGAGGGGACCTGAGAAACCTACCTGGACAAAGGCAGCATACAGATATCCAGGAAGGCAGGCAGGCATGCAGGCAGCTCTGGCCTGGGCTCCCTGGATCCCGGGCACACCTCCACCTGTCTTCTCTTGCCTGCCAGCCCTGAGGTCCCTCGTCGGTCAGCACTGTCTTCTGATCCTTCTGTCCCTCTGTGCCAGGGCCCAGGCATCTGGCGCTGTTGCCTGACCTAGTGGCAGGGCAGTTGGGCTGACCCGTGCCAGTGTGGCCAGCACTGAATGCCAGGGGCTAGGACATCACAGAGGGCTCCTGTGGTTGCTAGGCCACGGGGACCCTGCCCATCCAGTTGACCAGCAGCCATGACACCCACACTGAACTTGACCTGAGGGGTGGTGGCCAGCCACCAGAGCCAGAGCCCCAGGGCAAAGCAGGTGCTGGTCGGCCGGGCCAAGGGGCTCTGGGCAGATTGGTGTGTGTCTGGGCATGGGGCTGGCATCTGACAGCCCAGGGCTGGGGACCAAGGTCCGCCAGGCCCCTGTCCCACCATGTGCACTGACACACAGTCTTGCTGACTGACTGACAGTCCCCGCCCCAGAGATACCCACACCAGGTCCCTGGGTGCCCTGAGCTGCCCCTGACGGTTGGTGGGTGCCTGCGTGGACACATGCCTCCGTAATGGAGGACTCTATTAATCCCGTTGCCTACTGACAGCTGCCCTCCTGCCCCTCCTCCTCCTCTTCTTCTTCCTCCTCCTCTTCCTCCTCCTCCTCCTCCTTCTCCTCCTCCTCCTCCACCTCCACCTCCTCTTCCTCATCCTCAGATGGACTCAATCAGGGCCCTTTGCCTAGGCAAGCCAGGGCTGCTGCTCTGGCTGCTGCAGCTTCTATCCAGTGGGTGGGTGCAGGAATCTGTTCCTGTCAGTCCCTGATTCCTGGGACCTTCCATGCCTCCAGCTCCCCCCACTCTCTAGTCCAGACCCCTCCTCAAGGATGCCCCCTTTCCCCTTGCCCTCTGTCCCCCAGCTTCCCAACTAACATCTACTGTGTGCCTCCCTGTGCAACTTTACTGCCACCAAGCTTCTGTCCTTCAGCCCTGAGGGCCCAGGGCCAGCCCAGCTGCCATCTCACCATCCAGCAGGGGGACCTGCCCTAACCCCCTGCCACCACACCCACACACACGGCCCTGCACACACTCACGGGCTCCCCTGCCAGTAGCCTCTCAAACAGTCTCCTTCTGCCCCCTAGTCCCCTTACAGCCTCTGCCACGGCCCCCACAGACACCTGGGCATCAGCAGCGCAGACATGCAAACAGCTCCCCTCGCCCCCACTCCATTTGCTCCAAGGTTGTCAAGAGTCTTTTTTTCATGCTGTAGGGGAGGGAGTTGAGACAGTCCAATGTCCTGGGGAGCAAGAACTGCAAACAGTCCATCTACAATGTAACATTTGGGTCTCAGGCCGCCTAATCCCTAGTGCGCTGTGCAGACCTTTGACTGGCAAAACACCCCATCTGAGCGTGAGATCTGGCTGGGCTAGTGGATCTTTCTGTGGACTAAGAGACAGACAGACAGAGTTTTCAGGTTCAAAACCTATACTTCCCAGAAGATGGTCATTCACTTCTGTAAAAAAAAAAAAAAAAAAAAAAAAGGCTTTTAATTTTTTTCCCCTGCCTGGGTAACCTGTCTGCTGCCTGTTTCAAAGTGAAAAAAGGGAAAAAATCTTTTTTGGAGGGAAGAGGACCAAAATTCAGGCAGGTGGACTCCGTGGAGAGTGGATGGGGACTTGCTCCTGCCCTGGCACTAGAGCCCCAGCTGCTGTTCCAGGTGCTCTCTGATACCAGAGATCTCCGTGTGTCGTGTCATGACACTGTCTCCAGGACTGACCCACAGGATAATGCGGCTTCAAAACGAGGCAGGTCATACTGCCTTCAAAAGTAAATCCAGGGAGTTTTGGCGGTATGTCAGAGGGTTAAGAGCTTGTGGCGCTCACAAAAAGAGGGGACAGGTGGAAGGATCTGGGGTCTGGCCCCCAGACCGCCACCTGCAGGGGATTCGCTTTACAGGGGGTGAAGCAGGTCTTTAGGAGCTCTATCTTTCTCTTCCACCCTGTATTTCCTCTGCTCTCTCCTTTTGTGTCTGTCAGATGCAAGGTCAGTAAAAACAACAACAACAAAAACAATAACCACCACAGTGACCAAGCTACAAGGGCAGCGAAAGGGGAACAAATGGAGTGCAGGAGCTGTGGATTATTCGTGGCGAAGGCATCAGCTGTGGCAATAACCCCTTGAGGCAATCAATCCATAAATGAAGAAGTAATACAGGTAACAGAGACGTATATGTCCCTGTGTGTTTCCACTGAGTTAATGTAAATGCACTTTTATTTACTTCTTCATTTATTTATTACCTTGCCACGAGAATTTCTTTTCATTGCTAAAAAAAAGTGTCCCATCAAGGGTACCAGGTGGTGCCACACCCAGTGAAGCACTCATGTTACAATGCAGGAGGACTGGGCCTCAACACCCTGGTCCCCACCTGCCAAGGGAAATCTTTACAAGTGGTGCAGAAGTGCTGCAGGTGTTTCTCTCTGTGTCTCAAACTCTCTCTCCCTCCCTTCCCTCTCAATTGCTGTCTATTTATTCCAGTGAATAATCAAGAAAATAGAAATTAAAAAAAGAAAAAGGAAAAGGAAATATTCCACGACTTCAAATGGGCCACTCAGGACAATGCATTCCTTGTTAAGATGCTCACAGCATTCCATATGCAGAAAGGCAAAGACACCATGTATTTTTTAACCCAGTTTTTATATTTATTTATTTATTTATTTATTTAGGTGCTTACTCATTTTTGTCATTGATGAATTAATGTTTTACATTTGACATTGACTAAGGATCTGACACCAGCGGTCTCCAGTACCCCTAGATGGTACTCTCCCTCTACAAAATTGATCCATTGACCTGTCCATCCATCCATCCACCCATCCATCTATCCATCCATCCATCCATCCATCCATCCATCCATCCATCCACCAGTAAACAAAGCTAAGTACAAAAGGAGATCTCTCCTGAATGGTGAAGACAATCAACGATGCACAGGTAGGTTGCAAAGGGGCCAGTTTGGCTGAATAGGGCAGAGGGTCTGAACCAGGGAATGTGTTGGGGCGTGTGGGTGTGGGTGGGGTGAGCCGGAGACCCTGTGAGCTGGGTCACATTAGGGGCAGGCAGGGGGTGGAAGGGGTTGCGAACAGCTGTCACTGGAGAACCATCACAAGTGCCGGAGCTGGTGAGCAGGGCACCTGGAAGAGAGGACAGACAAAGGAGAGAAGCAAAGTGCAGAGGAGAGGATAGGGGAGAGGATGGTGAGGACAGGAGAGGACAGGAGAGGACAGGAGGGGAGGGGACCTGAGAAACCTACCTGGACAAAGGCAGCATACAGATATCCAGGAAGGCAGGCAGGCATGCAGGCAGCTCTGGCCTGGGCTCCCTGGATCCCGGGCACACCTCCACCTGTCTTCTCTTGCCTGCCAGCCCTGAGGTCCCTCGTCGGTCAGCACTGTCTTCTGATCCTTCTGTCCCTCTGTGCCAGGGCCCAGGCATCTGGCGCTGTTGCCTGACCTAGTGGCAGGGCAGTTGGGCTGACCCGTGCCAGTGTGGCCAGCACAGAATGCCAGGGGCTAGGACATCACAGAGGGCTCCTGTGGTTGCTAGGCCATGGGGACCCTGCCCATCCAGTTGACCAGCAGCCATGACACCCACACTGAACTTGACCTGAGGGGTGGTGGCCAGCCACCAGAGCCAGAGCCCCAGGGCAAAGCAGGTGCTGGTCGGCCGGGCCAAGGGGCTCTGGGCAGATTGGTGTGTGTCTGGGCATGGGGCTGGCATCTGACAGCCCAGGGCTGGGGACCAAGGTCCGCCAGGCCCCTGTCCCACCATGTGCACTGACACACAGTCTTGCTGACTGACTGACAGTCCCCGCCCCAGAGATACCCACACCAGGTCCCTGGGTGCCCTGAGCTGCCCCTGAGGGTTGGTGGGTGCCTGCGTGGACACATGCCTCCGTAATGGAGGACTCTATTAATCCCGTTGCCTACTGACAGCTGCCCTCCTGCCCCTCCTCCTCCTCTTCTTCTTCCTCCTCCTCTTCCTCCTCCTCCTCCTCCTTCTCCTCCTCCTCCTCCACCTCCACCTCCTCTTCCTCATCCTCAGATGGACTCAATCAGGGCCCTTTGCCTAGGCAAGCCAGGGCTGCTGCTCTGGCTGCTGCAGCTTCTATCCAGTGGGTGGGTGCAGGAATCTGTTCCTGTCAGTCCCTGATTCCTGGGACCTTCCATGCCTCCAGCTCCCCCCACTCTCTAGTCCAGACCCCTCCTCAAGGATGCCCCCTTTCCCCTTGCCCTCTGTCCCCCAGCTTCCCAACTAACATCTACTGTGTGCCTCCCTGTGCAACTTTACTGCCACCAAGCTTCTGTCCTTCAGCCCTGAGGGCCCAGGGCCAGCCCAGCTGCCATCTCACCATCCAGCAGGGGGACCTGCCCTAACCCCCTGCCACCACACCCACACACTTGGCCCTGCACACACTCACGGGCTGCCCTGCCAGTAGCCTCTCAAACAGTCTCCTTCTGCCCCCTAGTCCCCTTACAGCCTCTGCCACGGCCCCCACAGACACCTGGGCATCAGCAGTGCAGACATGCAAACAGCTCCCCTCGCCCCCACTCCAGTTGCTCCAAGGTTGTCAAGAGTCTTTTTTTCATGCTGTAGGGGAGGGAGTTGAGACAGTCCAATGTCCTGGGGAGCAAGAACTGCAAACAGTCCATCTACAATGTAACATTTGGGTCTCAGGCCGCCCAATCCCTAGTGCGCTGTGCAGACCTTTGACTGGCAAAAACACCCCATCTGAGCGTGAGATCTGGCTGGGCTAGTGGCTCTTTCTGTGGACTAAGAGACAGACAGACAGAGTTTTCAGGTTCAAAACCTATACTTCCCAGAAGATGGTCATTCACTTCTGTAAAAAAAAAAAAAAAAAAAAAAAGCTTTTAATTTTTTTCCCCTGCCTGGGTAACCTGTCTGCTGCCTGTTTCAAAGTGAAAAAAGGGAAAAAATCTTTTTTGGAGGGAAGAGGACCAAAATGCAGGCAGGTGGACTCCGTGGAGAGTGGATGGGGACTTGCTCCTGCCCTGGCACTAGAGCCCCAGCTGCTGTTCCAGGTGCTCTCTGATACCAGAGATCTCCGTGTGTCGTGTCATGACACTGTCTCCAGGACTGACCCACAGGATAATGCGGCTTCAAAACGAGGCAGGTCATACTGCCTTCAAAAGTAAATCCAGGGAGTTTTGGCGGTATGTCAGAGGGTTAAGGGCTTGTGGCGCTCACAAAAAGAGGGGACAGGTGGAAGGATCTGGGGTCTGGCCCCCAGACCGCCACCTGCAGGGGATTCGCTTTACAGGGGGTGAAGCAGGTCTTTAGGAGCTCTATCTTTCTCTTCCACCCTGTATTTCCTCTGCTCTCTCCTTTTGTGTCTGTCAGATGCAAGGTCAGTAAAAACAACAACAACAAAAACAATAACCACCACAGTGACCAAGCTACAAGGGCAGCGAAAGGGGAACAAATGGAGTGCAGGAGCTGTGGATTATTCGTGGCGAAGGCATCAGCTGTGGCAATAACCCCTTGAGGCAATCAATCCATAAATGAAGAAGTAATACAGGTAACAGAGACGTATATGTCCCTGTGTGTTTCCACTGAGTTAATGTAAATGCACTTTTATTTACTTCTTCATTTATTTATTACCTTGCCACGAGAATTTCTTTTCATTGCTAAAAAAAAGTGTCCCATCAAGGGTACCAGGTGGTGCCACACCCAGTGAAGCACTCATGTTACAATGCAGGAGGACTGGGCCTCAACACCCTGGTCCCCACCTGGCAGGGGAAATCTTTACAAGTGGTGCAGAAGTGCTGCAGGTGTTTCTCTCTGTGTCTCAAACTCTCTCTCCCTCCCTTCCCTCTCAATTGCTGTCTATTTATTCCAGTGAATAATCAAGAAAATAGAAAGTAAAAAAAGAAAAAGGAAAAGGAAATATTCCACGACTTCAAATGGGCCACTCAGGACAATGCATTCCTTGTTAAGATGCTCACAGCATTCCATATGCAGAGAGGCAAAGACACCATGTATTTTTTAACCCAGTTTTTATATTTATTTATTTATTTATTTATTTAGGTGCTTACTCATTTTTGTCATTGATGAATTAATGTTTTACATTTGACATTGACTAAGGATCTGACACCAGCGGTCTCCAGTACCCCTAGATGGTACTCTCCCTCTACAAAATTGATCCATTGACCTGTCCATCCATCCATCCACCCATCCATCTATCCATCCATCCATCCATCCATCCATCCATCCACCAGTAAACAAAGCTAAGTACAAAAGGAGATCTCTCCTTGAAAGAATCTCTCCTTAGGTGAAGACAATCAAGGATGCACAGGTAGGTTGCAAAGGGGCCAGTTTGGCTGAATAGGGCAGAGGGGCTGAACCAGGGAATGTGTTGGGGCGTGTGGGTGTGGGTGGGTTGAGCCGGAGACCCTGTGAGCTGGGTCACATTAGGGGCAGGCAGGGGGTGGAAGGGGTTGCGAACAGCTGTCACTGGAGAACCATCAAAAGTGCCGGAGCTGGCGAGCAGGGCACCTGGAAGAGAGGACAGACAAAGGAGAGAAGCAAAGTGCGGAGGAGAGGATAGGGGAGAGGATGGTGAGGACAGGAGAGGACAGGAGAGGACAGGAGGGGAGGGGACCTGAGAAACCTACCTGGACAAAGGCAGCATACAGATATCCAGGAAGGCAGGCAGGCATGCAGGCAGCTCTGGCCTGGGCTCCCTGGATCCCGGGCACACCTCCACCTGTCTTCTCTTGCCTGCCAGCCCTGAGGTCCCTCGTCGGTCAGCACTGTCTTCCGATCCTTCTGTCCCTCTGTGCCAGGGCCCAGGCATCTGGCGCTGTTGCCTGACCTAGTGGCAGGGCAGTTGGGCTGACCCGTGCCAGTGTGGCCAGCACAGAATGCCAGGGGCTAGGACATCACAGAGGGCTCCTGTGGTTGCTAGGCCACGGGGACCCTGCCCATCCAGTTGACCAGCAGCCATGACACCCACACTGAACTTGACCTGAGGGGTGGTGGCCAGCCACCAGAGCCAGAGCCCCAGGGCAAAGCAGGTGCTGGTCGGCCGGGCCAAGGGGCTCTGGGCAGATTGGTGTGTGTCTGGGCATGGGGCTGGCATCTGACAGCCCAGGGCTGGGGACCAAGGTCCGCCAGGCCCCTGTCCCACCATGTGCACTGACACACAGTCTTGCTGACTGACTGACAGTCCCCGCCCCAGAGATACCCACACCAGGTCCCTGGGTGCCCTGAGCTGCCCCTGACGGTTGGTGGGTGCCTGCGTGGACACATGCCTCCGTAATGGAGGACTCTATTAATCCCGTTGCCTACTGACAGCTGCCCTCCTGCCCCTCCTCCTCCTCTTCTTCTTCCTCCTCCTCTTCCTCCTCCTCCTCCTCCTTCTCCTCCTCCTCCTCCACCTCCACCTCCTCTTCCTCATCCTCAGATGGACTCAATCAGGGCCCTTTGCCTAGGCAAGCCAGGGCTGCTGCTCTGGCTGCTGCAGCTTCTATCCAGTGGGTGGGTGCAGGAATCTGTTCCTGTCAGTCCCTGATTCCTGGGACCTTCCATGCCTCCAGCTCCCCCCACTCTCTAGTCCAGACCCCTCCTCAAGGATGCCCCCTTTCCCCTTGCCCTCTGTCCCCCAGCTTCCCAACTAACATCTACTGTGTGCCTCCCTGTGCAACTTTACTGCCACCAAGCTTCTGTCCTTCAGCCCTGAGGGCCCAGGGCCAGCCCAGCTGCCATCTCACCATCCAGCAGGGGGACCTGCCCTAACCCCCTGCCACCACACCCACACACACGGCCCTGCACACACTCACGGGCTCCCCTGCCAGTAGCCTCTCAAACAGTCTCCTTCTGCCCCCTAGTCCCCTTACAGCCTCTGCCACGGCCCCCACAGACACCTGGGCATCAGCAGCGCAGACATGCAAACAGCTCCCCTCGCCCCCACTCCATTTGCTCCAAGGTTGTCAAGAGTCTTTTTTTCATGCTGTAGGGGAGGGAGTTGAGACAGTCCAATGTCCTGGGGAGCAAGAACTGCAAACAGTCCATCTACAATGTAACATTTGGGTCTCAGGCCGCCCAATCCCTAGTGCGCTGTGCAGACCTTTGACTGGCAAAAACACCCCATCTGAGCGTGAGATCTGGCTGGGCTAGTGGCTCTTTCTGTGGACTAAGAGACAGACAGACAGAGTTTTCAGGTTCAAAACCTATACTTCCCAGAAGATGGTCATTCACTTCTGTAAAAAAAAAAAAAAAAAAAAAAAAGGCTTTTAATTTTTTTCCCCTGCCTGGGTAACCTGTCTGCTGCCTGTTTCAAAGTGAAAAAAGGGAAAAAATCTTTTTTGGAGGGAAGAGGACCAAAATGCAGGCAGGTGGACTCCGTGGAGAGTGGATGGGGACTTGCTCCTGCCCTGGCACTAGAGCCCCAGCTGCTGTTCCAGGTGCTCTCTGATACCAGAGATCTCCGTGTGTCGTGTCATGACACTGTCTCCAGGACTGACCCACAGGATAATGCGGCTTCAAAACGAGGCAGGTCATACTGCCTTCAAAAGTAAATCCAGGGAGTTTTGGCGGTATGTCAGAGGGTTAAGGGCTTGTGGCGCTCACAAAAAGAGGGGACAGGTGGAAGGATCTGGGGTCTGGCCCCCAGACCGCCACCTGCAGGGGATTCGCTTTACAGGGGGTGAAGCAGGTCTTTAGGAGCTCTATCTTTCTCTTCCACCCTGTATTTCCTCTGCTCTCTCCTTTTGTGTCTGTCAGATGCAAGGTCAGTAAAAACAACAACAACAAAAACAATAACCACCACAGTGACCAAGCTACAAGGGCAGCGAAAGGGGAACAAATGGAGTGCAGGAGCTGTGGATTATTCGTGGCGAAGGCATCAGCTGTGGCAATAACCCCTTGAGGCAATCAATCCATAAATGAAGAAGTAATACAGGTAACAGAGACGTATATGTCCCTGTGTGTTTCCACTGAGTTAATGTAAATGCACTTTTATTTACTTCTTCATTTATTTATTACCTTGCCACGAGAATTTCTTTTCATTGCTAAAAAAAAGTGTCCCATCAAGGGTACCAGGTGGTGCCACACCCAGTGAAGCACTCATGTTACAATGCAGGAGGACTGGGCCTCAACACCCTGGTCCCCACCTGCCAGGGGAAATCTTTACAAGTGGTGCAGAAGTGCTGCAGGTGTTTCTCTCTGTGTCTCAAACTCTCTCTCCCTCCCTTCCCTCTCAATTGCTGTCTATTTATTCCAGTGAATAATCAAGAAAATAGAAAGTAAAAAAAGAAAAAGGAAAAGGAAATATTCCACGACTTCAAATGGGCCACTCAGGACAATGCATTCCTTGTTAAGATGCTCACAGCATTCCATATGCAGAAAGGCAAAGACACCATGTATTTTTTAACCCAGTTTTTATATTTATTTATTTATTTATTTATTTATTTAGGTGCTTACTCATTTTTGTCATTGATGAATTAATGTTTTACATTTGACATTGACTAAGGATCTGACACCAGCGGTCTCCAGTACCCCTAGATGGTACTCTCCCTCTACAAAATTGATCCATTGACCTGTCCATCCATCCATCCACCCATCCATCTATCCATCCATCCATCCATCCATCCATCCATCCACCAGTAAACAAAGCTAAGTACAAAAGGAGATCTCTCCTTGAAAGAATCTCTCCTTAGGTGAAGACAATCAACGATGCACAGGTAGGTTGCAAAGGGGCCAGTTTGGCTGAATAGGGCAGAGGGGCTGAACCAGGGAATGTGTTGGGGCGTGTGGGTGTGGGTGGGGTGAGCCGGAGACCCTGTGAGCTGGGTCACATTAGGGGCAGGCAGGGGGTGGAAGGGGTTGCGAACAGCTGTCACTGGAGAACCATCACAAGTGCCGGAGCTGGCGAGCAGGGCACCTGGAAGAGAGGACAGACAAAGGAGAGAAGCAAAGTGCGGAGGAGAGGATAGGGGAGAGGATGGTGAGGACAGGAGAGGACAGGAGAGGACAGGAGGGGAGGGGACCTGAGAAACCTACCTGGACAAAGGCAGCATACAGATATCCAGGAAGGCAGGCAGGCATGCAGGCAGCTCTGGCCTGGGCTCCCTGGATCCCGGGCACACCTCCACCTGTCTTCTCTTGCCTGCCAGCCCTGAGGTCCCTCGTAGGTCAGCACTGTCTTCCGATCCTTCTGTCCCTCTGTGCCAGGGCCCAGGCATCTGGCGCTGTTGCCTGACCTAGTGGCAGGGCAGTTGGGCTGACCCGTGCCAGTGTGGCCAGCACAGAATGCCAGGGGCTAGGACATCACAGAGGGCTCCTGTGGTTGCTAGGCCACGGGGACCCTGCCCATCCAGTTGACCAGCAGCCATGACACCCACACTGAACTTGACCTGAGGGGTGGTGGCCAGCCACCAGAGCCAGAGCCCCAGGGCAAAGCAGGTGCTGGTCGGCCGGGCCAAGGGGCTCTGGGCAGATTGGTGTGTGTCTGGGCATGGGGCTGGCATCTGACAGCCCAGGGCTGGGGACCAAGGTCCGCCAGGCCCCTGTCCCACCATGTGCACTGACACACAGTCTTGCTGACTGACTGACAGTCCCCGCCCCAGAGATACCCACACCAGGTCCCTGGGTGCCCTGAGCTGCCCCTGAGGGTTGGTGGGTGCCTGCGTGGACACATGCCTCCGTAATGGAGGACTCTATTAATCCCGTTGCCTACTGACAGCTGCCCTCCTGCCCCTCCTCCTCCTCTTCTTCTTCCTCCTCCTCTTCCTCCTCCTCCTCCTCCTTCTCCTCCTCCTCCTCCACCTCCACCTCCTCTTCCTCATCCTCAGATGGACTCAATCAGGGCCCTTTGCCTAGGCAAGCCAGGGCTGCTGCTCTGGCTGCTGCAGCTTCTATCCAGTGGGTGGGTGCAGGAATCTGTTCCTGTCAGTCCCTGATTCCTGGGACCTTCCATGCCTCCAGCTCCCCCCACTCTCTAGTCCAGACCCCTCCTCAAGGATGCCCCCTTTCCCCTTGCCCTCTGTCCCCCAGCTTCCCAACTAACATCTACTGTGTGCCTCCCTGTGCAACTTTACTGCCACCAAGCTTCTGTCCTTCAGCCCTGAGGGCCCAGGGCCAGCCCAGCTGCCATCTCACCATCCAGCAGGGGGACCTGCCCTAACCCCCTGCCACCACACCCACACACACGGCCCTGCACACACTCACGGGCTGCCCTGCCAGTAGCCTCTCAAACAGTCTCCTTCTGCCCCCTAGTCCCCTTACAGCCTCTGCCACGGCCCCCACAGACACCTGGGCATCAGCAGCGCAGACGTGCAAACAGCTCCCCTCGCCCCCACTCCATTTGCTCCAAGGTTGTCAAGAGTCTTTTTTTCATGCTGTAGGGGAGGGAGTTGAGACAGTCCAATGTCCTGGGGAGCAAGAACTGCAAACAGTCCATCTACAATGTAACATTTGGGTCTCAGGCCGCCCAATCCCTAGTGCGCTGTGCAGACCTTTGACTGGCAAAAACACCCCATCTGAGCGTGAGATCTGGCTGGGCTAGTGGCTCTTTCTGTGGACTAAGAGACAGACAGACAGAGTTTTCAGGTTCAAAACCTATACTTCCCAGAAGATGGTCATTCACTTCTGTAAAAAAAAAAAAAAAAAAAAAAAAAGGCTTTTAATTTTTTTTCCCCTGCCTGGGTAACCTGTCTGCTGCCTGTTTCAAAGTGAAAAAAGGGAAAAAATCTTTTTTGGAGGGAAGAGGACCAAAATGCAGGCAGGTGGACTCCGTGGAGAGTGGATGGGGAGTTGCTCCTGCCCTGGCACTAGAGCCCCAGCTGCTGTTCCAGGTGCTCTCTGATACCAGAGATCTCCGTGTGTCGTGTCATGACACTGTCTCCAGGACTGACCCACAGGATAATGCGGCTTCAAAACGAGGCAGGTCATACTGCCTTCAAAAGTAAATCCAGGGAGTTTTGGCGGTATGTCAGAGGGTTAAGGGCTTGTGGCGCTCACAAAAAGAGGGGACAGGTGGAAGGATCTGGGGTCTGGCCCCCAGACCGCCACCTGCAGGGGATTCGCTTTACAGGGGGTGAAGCAGGTCTTTAGGAGCTCTATCTTTCTCTTCCACCCTGTATTTCCTCTGCTCTCTCCTTTTGTGTCTGTCAGATGCAAGGTCAGTAAAAACAACAACAACAAAAACAATAACCACCACAGTGACCAAGCTACAAGGGCAGCGAAAGGGGAACAAATGGAGTGCAGGAGCTGTGGATTATTCGTGGCGAAGGCATCAGCTGTGGCAATAACCCCTTGAGGCAATCAATCCATAAATGAAGAAGTAATACAGGTAACAGAGACGTATATGTCCCTGTGTGTTTCCACTGAGTTAATGTAAATGCACTTTTATTTACTTCTTCATTTATTTATTACCTTGCCACGAGAATTTCTTTTCATTGCTAAAAAAAAGTGTCCCATCAAGGGTACCAGGTGGTGCCACACCCAGTGAAGCACTCATGTTACAATGCAGGAGGACTGGGCCTCAACACCCTGGTCCCCACCTGGCAGGGGAAATCTTTACAAGTGGTGCAGAAGTGCTGCAGGTGTTTCTCTCTGTGTCTCAAACTCTCTCTCCCTCCCTTCCCTCTCAATTGCTGTCTATTTATTCCAGTGAATAATCAAGAAAATAGAAAGTAAAAAAAGAAAAAGGAAAAGGAAATATTCCACGACTTCAAATGGGCCACTCAGGACAATGCATTCCTTGTTAAGATGCTCACAGCATTCCATATGCAGAAAGGCAAAGACACCATGTATTTTTTAACCCAGTTTTTATATTTATTTATTTATTTATTTATTTAGGTGCTTACTCATTTTTGTCATTGATGAATTAATGTTTTACATTTGACATTGACTAAGGATCTGACACCAGCGGTCTCCAGTACCCCTAGATGGTACTCTCCCTCTACAAAATTGATCCATTGACCTGTCCATCCATCCATCCACCCATCCATCTATCCATCCATCCATCCATCCATCCATCCATCCACCAGTAAACAAAGCTAAGTACAAAAGGAGATCTCTCCTTGAAAGAATCTCTCCTTAGGTGAAGACAATCAACGATGCACAGGTAGGTTGCAAAGGGGCCAGTTTGGCTGAATAGGGCAGAGGGGCTGAACCAGGGAATGTGTTGGGGCGTGTGGGTGTGGGTGGGGTGAGCCGGAGACCCTGTGAGCTGGGTGACATTAGGGGCAGGCAGGGGGTGGAAGGGGTTGCTAACAGCTGTCACTGGAGAACCATCACAAGTGCCGGAGCTGGCGAGCAGGGCACCTGGAAGAGAGGACAGACAAAGGAGAGAAGCAAAGTGCGGAGGAGAGGATAGGGGAGAGGATGGTGAGGACAGGAGAGGACAGGAGAGGACAGGAGGGGAGGGGACCTGAGAAACCTACCTGGACAAAGGCAGCATACAGATATCCAGGAAGGCAGGCAGGCATGCAGGCAGCTCTGGCCTGGGCTCCCTGGATCCCGGGCACACCTCCACCTGTCTTCTCTTGCCTGCCAGCCCTGAGGTCCCTCGTAGGTCAGCACTGTCTTCCGATCCTATTGTCCCTCTGTGCCAGGGCCCAGGCATCTGGCGCTGTTGCCTGACCTAGTGGCAGGGCAGTTGGGCTGACCCGTGCCAGTGTGGCCAGCACAGAATGCCAGGGGCTAGGACATCACAGAGGGCTCCTGTGGTTGCTAGGCCACGGGGACCCTGCCCATCCAGTTGACCAGCAGCCATGACACCCACACTGAACTTGACCTGAGGGGTGGTGGCCAGCCACCAGAGCCAGAGCCCCAGGGCAAAGCAGGTGCTGGTCGGCCGGGCCAAGGGGCTCTGGGCAGATTGGTGTGTGTCTGGGCATGGGGCTGGCATCTGACAGCCCAGGGCTGGGGACCAAGGTCCGCCAGGCCCCTGTCCCACCATGTGCACTGACACACAGTCTTGCTGACTGACTGACAGTCCCCGCCCCAGAGATACCCACAAGAGGTCCCTGGGTGCCCTGAGCTGCCCCTGACGGTTGGTGGGTGCCTGCGTGGACACATGCCTCCGTAATGGAGGACTCTATTAATCCCGTTGCCTACTGACAGCTGCCCTCCTGCCCCTCCTCCTCCTCTTCTTCTTCCTCCTCCTCTTCCTCCTCCTCCTCCTCCTTCTCCTCCTCCTCCTCCACCTCCACCTCCTCTTCCTCATCCTCAGATGGACTCAATCAGGGCCCTTTGCCTAGGCAAGCCAGGGCTGCTGCTCTGGCTGCTGCAGCTTCTATCCAGTGGGTGGGTGCAGGAATCTGTTCCTGTCAGTCCCTGATTCCTGGGACCTTCCATGCCTCCAGCTCCCCCCACTCTCTAGTCCAGACCCCTCCTCAAGGATGCCCCCTTTCCCCTTGCCCTCTGTCCCCCAGCTTCCCAACTAACATCTACTGTGTGCCTCCCTGTGCAACTTTACTGCCACCAAGCTTCTGTCCTTCAGCCCTGAGGGCCCAGGGCCAGCCCAGCTGCCATCTCACCATCCAGCAGGGGGACCTGCCCTAACCCCCTGCCACCACACCCACACACACGGCCCTGCACACACTCACGGGCTCCCCTGCCAGTAGCCTCTCAAACAGTCTCCTTCTGCCCCCTAGTCCCCTTACAGCCTCTGCCACGGCCCCCACAGACACCTGGGCATCAGCAGCGCAGAAATGCAAACAGCTCCCCTCGCCCCCACTCCATTTGCTCCAAGGTTGTCAAGAGTCTTTTTTTCATGCTGTAGGGGAGGGAGTTGAGACAGTCCAATGTCCTGGGGAGCAAGAACTGCAAACAGTCCATCTACAATGTAACATTTGGGTCTCAGGCCGCCCAATCCCTAGTGCGCTGTGCAGACCTTTGACTGGCAAAAACACCCCATCTGAGCGTGAGATCTGGCTGGGCTAGTGGCTCTTTCTGTGGACTAAGAGACAGACAGACAGAGTTTTCAGGTTCAAAACCTATACTTCCCAGAAGATGGTCATTCACTTCTGTAAAAAAAAAAAAAAAAAAAAAAAAAAGGCTTTTAATTTTTTTTCCCCTGCCTGGGTAACCTGTCTGTTGCCTGTTTCAAAGTGAAAAAAGGGAAAAAATCTTTTTTGGAGGGAAGAGGACCAAAATGCAGGCAGGTGGACTCCGTGGAGAGTGGATGGGGACTTGCTCCTGCCCTGGCACTAGAGCCCCAGCTGCTGTTCCAGGTGCTCTCTGATACCAGAGATCTCCGTGTGTCGTGTCATGACACTGTCTCCAGGACTGACCCACAGGATAATGCGGCTTCAAAACGAGGCAGGTCATACTGCCTTCAAAAGTAAATCCTGGGAGTTTTGGCGGTATGTCAGAGGGTTAAGGGCTTGTGGCGCTCACAAAAAGAGGGGACAGGTGGAAGGATCTGGGGTCTGGCCCCCAGACCGCCACCTGCAGGGGATTCGCTTTACAGGGGGTGAAGCAGGTCTTTAGGAGCTCTATCTTTCTCTTCCACCCTGTATTTCCTCTGCTCTCTCCTTTTGTGTCTGTCAGATGCAAGGTCAGTAAAAACAACAACAACAAAAACAATAACCACCACAGTGACCAAGCTACAAGGGCAGCGAAAGGGGAACAAATGGAGTGCAGGAGCTGTGGATTATTCGTGGCGAAGGCATCAGCTGTGGCAATAACCCCTTGAGGCAATCAATCCATAAATGAAGAAGTAATACAGGTAACAGAGACGTATATGTCCCTGTGTGTTTCCACTGAGTTAATGTACATGCACTTTTATTTACTTCTTCATTTATTTATTACCTTGCCACGAGAATTTCTTTTCATTGCTAAAAAAAAGTGTCCCATCAAGGGTACCAGGTGGTGCCACACCCAGTGAAGCACTCATGTTACAATGCAGGAGGACTGGGCCTCAACACCCTGGTCCCCACCTGGCAGGGGAAATCTTTACAAGTGGTGCAGAAGTGCTGCAGGTGTTTCTCTCTGTGTCTCAAACTCTCTCTCCCTCCCTTCCCTCTCAATTGCTGTCTATTTATTCCAGTGAATAATCAAGAAAATAGAAAGTAAAAAAAGAAAAAGGAAAAGGAAATATTCCACGACTTCAAATGGGCCACTCAGGACAATGCATTCCTTGTTAAGATGCTCACAGCATTCCATATGCAGAAAGGCAAAGACACCATGTATTTTTTAACCCAGTTTTTATATTTATTTATTTATTTATTTATTTAGGTGCTTACTCATTTTTGTCATTGATGAATTAATGTTTTACATTTGACATTGACTAAGGATCTGACACCAGCGGTCTCCAGTACCCCTAGATGGTACTCTCCCTCTACAAAATTGATCCATTGACCTGTCCATCCATCCATCCACCCATCCATCTATCCATCCATCCATCCATCCATCCATCCATCCACCAGTAAACAAAGCTAAGTACAAAAGGAGATCTCTCCTTGAAAGAATCTCTCCTTAGGTGAAGACAATCAACGATGCACAGGTAGGTTGCAAAGGGGCCAGTTTGGCTGAATAGGGCAGAGGGGCTGAACCAGGGAATGTGTTGGGGCGTGTGGGTGTGGGTGGGGTGAGCCGGAGACCCTGTGAGCTGGGTCACATTAGGGGCAGGCAGGGGGTGGAAGGGGTTGCGAACAGCTGTCACTGGAGAACCATCACAAGTGCCGGAGCTGGCGAGCAGGGCACCTGGAAGAGAGGACAGACAAAGGAGAGAAGCAAAGTGCGGAGGAGAGGATAGGGGAGAGGATGGTGAGGACAGGAGAGGACAGGAGAGGACAGGAGGGGAGGGGACCTGAGAAACCTACCTGGACAAAGGCAGCATACAGATATCCAGGAAGGCAGGCAGGCATGCAGGCAGCTCTGGCCTGGGCTCCCTGGATCCCGGGCACACCTCCACCTGTCTTCTCTTGCCTGCCAGCCCTGAGGTCCCTCGTCGGTCAGCACTGTCTTCCGATCCTTCTGTCCCTCTGTGCCAGGGCCCAGGCATCTGGCGCTGTTGCCTGACCTAGTGGCAGGGCAGTTGGGCTGACCCGTGCCAGTGTGGCCAGCACAGAATGCCAGGGGCTAGGACATCACAGAGGGCTCCTGTGGTTGCTAGGCCACGGGGACCCTGCCCATCCAGTTGACCAGCAGCCATGACACCCACACTGAACTTGACCTGAGGGGTGGTGGCCAGCCACCAGAGCCAGAGCCCCAGGGCAAAGCAGGTGCTGGTCGGCCGGGCCAAGGGGCTCTGGGCAGATTGGTGTGTGTCTGGGCATGGGGCTGGCATCTGACAGCCCAGGGCTGGGGACCAAGGTCCGCCAGGCCCCTGTCCCACCATGTGCACTGACACACAGTCTTGCTGACTGACTGACAGTCCCCGCCCCAGAGATACCCACAAGAGGTCCCTGGGTGCCCTGAGCTGCCCCTGACGGTTGGTGGGTGCCTGCGTGGACACATGCCTCCGTAATGGAGGACTCTATTAATCCCGTTGCCTACTGACAGCTGCCCTCCTGCCCCTCCTCCTCCTCTTCTTCTTCCTCCTCCTCTTCCTCCTCCTCCTCCTCCTTCTCCTCCTCCTCCTCCACCTCCACCTCCTCTTCCTCATCCTCAGATGGACTCAATCAGGGCCCTTTGCCTAGGCAAGCCAGGGCTGCTGCTCTGGCTGCTGCAGCTTCTATCCAGTGGGTGGGTGCAGGAATCTGTTCCTGTCAGTCCCTGATTCCTGGGACCTTCCATGCCTCCAGCTCCCCCCACTCTCTAGTCCAGACCCCTCCTCAAGGATGCCCCCTTTCCCCTTGCCCTCTGTCCCCCAGCTTCCCAACTAACATCTACTGTGTGCCTCCCTGTGCAACTTTACTGCCACCAAGCTTCTGTCCTTCAGCCCTGAGGGCCCAGGGCCAGCCCAGCTGCCATCTCACCATCCAGCAGGGGGACCTGCCCTAACCCCCTGCCACCACACCCACACACACGGCCCTGCACACACTCACGGGCTCCCCTGCCAGTAGCCTCTCAAACAGTCTCCTTCTGCCCCCTAGTCCCCTTACAGCCTCTGCCACGGCCCCCACAGACACCTGGGCATCAGCAGCGCAGAAATGCAAACAGCTCCCCTCGCCCCCACTCCATTTGCTCCAAGGTTGTCAAGAGTCTTTTTTTCATGCTGTAGGGGAGGGAGTTGAGACAGTCCAATGTCCTGGGGAGCAAGAACTGCAAACAGTCCATCTACAATGTAACATTTGGGTCTCAGGCCGCCCAATCCCTAGTGCGCTGTGCAGACCTTTGACTGGCAAAAACACCCCATCTGAGCGTGAGATCTGGCTGGGCTAGTGGCTCTTTCTGTGGACTAAGAGACAGACAGACAGAGTTTTCAGGTTCAAAACCTATACTTCCCAGAAGATGGTCATTCACTTCTGTAAAAAAAAAAAAAAAAAAAAAAAAGGCTTTTAATTTTTTTTCCCCTGCCTGGGTAACCTGTCTGTTGCCTGTTTCAAAGTGAAAAAAGGGAAAAAATCTTTTTTGGAGGGAAGAGGACCAAAATGCAGGCAGGTGGACTCCGTGGAGAGTGGATGGGGACTTGCTCCTGCCCTGGCACTAGAGCCCCAGCTGCTGTTCCAGGTGCTCTCTGATACCAGAGATCTCCGTGTGTCGTGTCATGACACTGTCTCCAGGACTGACCCACAGGATAATGCGGCTTCAAAACGAGGCAGGTCATACTGCCTTCAAAAGTAAATCCTGGGAGTTTTGGCGGTATGTCAGAGGGTTAAGGGCTTGTGGCGCTCACAAAAAGAGGGGACAGGTGGAAGGATCTGGGGTCTGGCCCCCAGACCGCCACCTGCAGGGGATTCGCTTTACAGGGGGTGAAGCAGGTCTTTAGGAGCTCTATCTTTCTCTTCCACCCTGTATTTCCTCTACTCTCTCCTTTTGTGTCTGTCAGATGCAAGGTCAGTAAAAACAACAACAACAAAAACAATAACCACCACAGTGACCAAGCTACAAGGGCAGCGAAAGGGGAACAAATGGAGTGCAGGAGCTGTGGATTATTCGTGGCGAAGGCATCAGCTGTGGCAATAACCCCTTGAGGCAATCAATCCATAAATGAAGAAGTAATACAGGTAACAGAGACGTATATGTCCCTGTGTGTTTCCACTGAGTTAATGTACATGCACTTTTATTTACTTCTTCATTTATTTATTACCTTGCCACGAGAATTTCTTTTCATTGCTAAAAAAAAGTGTCCCATCAAGGGTACCAGGTGGTGCCACACCCAGTGAAGCACTCATGTTACAATGCAGGAGGACTGGGCCTCAACACCCTGGTCCCCACCTGGCAGGGGAAATCTTTACAAGTGGTGCAGAAGTGCTGCAGGTGTTTCTCTCTGTGTCTCAAACTCTCTCTCCCTCCCTTCCCTCTCAATTGCTGTCTATTTATTCCAGTGAATAATCAAGAAAATAGAAAGTAAAAAAAGAAAAAGGAAAAGGAAATATTCCACGACTTCAAATGGGCCACTCAGGACAATGCATTCCTTGTTAAGATGCTCACAGCATTCCATATGCAGAAAGGCAAAGACACCATGTATTTTTTAACCCAGTTTTTATATTTATTTATTTATTTATTTATTTAGGTGCTTACTCATTTTTGTCATTGATGAATTAATGTTTTACATTTGACATTGACTAAGGATCTGACACCAGCGGTCTCCAGTACCCCTAGATGGTACTCTCCCTCTACAAAATTGATCCATTGACCTGTCCATCCATCCATCCACCCATCCATCTATCCATCCATCCATCCATCCATCCATCCATCCACCAGTAAACAAAGCTAAGTACAAAAGGAGATCTCTCCTTGAAAGAATCTCTCCTTAGGTGAAGACAATCAACGATGCACAGGTAGGTTGCAAAGGGGCCAGTTTGGCTGAATAGGGCAGAGGGGCTGAACCAGGGAATGTGTTGGGGCGTGTGGGTGTGGATGGGGTGAGCCGGAGACCCTGTGAGCTGGGTGACATTAGGGGCAGGCAGGGGGTGGAAGGGGTTGCTAACAGCTGTCACTGGAGAACCATCACAAGTGCCGGAGCTGGCGAGCAGGGCACCTGGAAGAGAGGACAGACAAAGGAGAGAAGCAAAGTGCGGAGGAGAGGATAGGGGAGAGGATGGTGAGGACAGGAGAGGACAGGAGAGGACAGGAGGGGAGGGGACCTGAGAAACCTACCTGGACAAAGGCAGCATACAGATATCCAGGAAGGCAGGCAGGCATGCAGGCAGCTCTGGCCTGGGCTCCCTGGATCCCGGGCACACCTCCACCTGTCTTCTCTTGCCTGCCAGCCCTGAGGTCCCTCGTAGGTCAGCACTGTCTTCCGATCCTATTGTCCCTCTGTGCCAGGGCCCAGGCATCTGGCGCTGTTGCCTGACCTAGTGGCAGGGCAGTTGGGCTGACCCGTGCCAGTGTGGCCAGCACAGAATGCCAGGGGCTAGGACATCACAGAGGGCTCCTGTGGTTGCTAGGCCACGGGGACCCTGCCCATCCAGTTGACCAGCAGCCATGACACCCACACTGAACTTGACCTGAGGGGTGGTGGCCAGCCACCAGAGCCAGAGCCCCAGGGCAAAGCAGGTGCTGGTCGGCCGGGCCAAGGGGCTCTGGGCAGATTGGTGTGTGTCTGGGCATGGGGCTGGCATCTGACAGCCCAGGGCTGGGGACCAAGGTCCGCCAGGCCCCTGTCCCACCATGTGCACTGACACACAGTCTTGCTGACTGACTGACAGTCCCCGCCCCAGAGATACCCACACCAGGTCCCTGGGTGCCCTGAGCTGCCCCTGACGGTTGGTGGGTGCCTGCGTGGACACATGCCTCCGTAATGGAGGACTCTATTAATCCCGTTGCCTACTGACAGCTGCCCTCCTGCCCCTCCTCCTCCTCTTCTTCTTCCTCCTCCTCTTCCTCCTCCTCCTCCTCCTTCTCCTCCTCCTCCTCCACCTCCACCTCCTCTTCCTCATCCTCAGATGGACTCAATCAGGGCCCTTTGCCTAGGCAAGCCAGGGCTGCTGCTCTGGCTGCTGCAGCTTCTATCCAGTGGGTGGGTGCAGGAATCTGTTCCTGTCAGTCCCTGATTCCTGGGACCTTCCATGCCTCCAGCTCCCCCCACTCTCTAGTCCAGACCCCTCCTCAAGGATGCCCCCTTTCCCCTTGCCCTCTGTCCCCCAGCTTCCCAACTAACATCTACTGTGTGCCTCCCTGTGCAACTTTACTGCCACCAAGCTTCTGTCCTTCAGCCCTGAGGGCCCAGGGCCAGCCCAGCTGCCATCTCACCATCCAGCAGGGGGACCTGCCCTAACCCCCTGCCACCACACCCACACACACGGCCCTGCACACACTCACGGGCTCCCCTGCCAGTAGCCTCTCAAACAGTCTCCTTCTGCCCCCTAGTCCCCTTACAGCCTCTGCCACGGCCCCCACAGACACCTGGGCATCAGCAGCGCAGACATGCAAACAGCTCCCCTCGCCCCCACTCCATTTGCTCCAAGGTTGTCAAGAGTCTTTTTTTCATGCTGTAGGGGAGGGAGTTGAGACAGTCCAATGTCCTGGGGAGCAAGAACTGCAAACAGTCCATCTACAATGTAACATTTGGGTCTCAGGCCGCCCAATCCCTAGTGCGCTGTGCAGACCTTTGACTGGCAAAAACACCCCATCTGAGCGTGAGATCTGGCTGGGCTAGTGGCTCTTTCTGTGGACTAAGAGACAGACAGACAGAGTTTTCAGGTTCAAAACCTATACTTCCCAGAAGATGGTCATTCACTTCTGTAAAAAAAAAAAAAAAAAAAAAAAAAAAGGCTTTTAATTTTTTTTCCCCTGCCTGGGTAACCTGTCTGCTGCCTGTTTCAAAGTGAAAAAAGGGAAAAAATCTTTTTTGGAGGGAAGAGGACCAAAATGCAGGCAGGTGGACTCCGTGGAGAGTGGATGGGGACTTGCTCCTGCCCTGGCACTAGAGCCCCAGCTGCTGTTCCAGGTGCTCTCTGATACCAGAGATCTCCGTGTGTCGTGTCATGACACTGTCTCCAGGACTGACCCACAGGATAATGCGGCTTCAAAACGAGGCAGGTCATACTGCCTTCAAAAGTAAATCCTGGGAGTTTTGGCGGTATGTCAGAGGGTTAAGGGCTTGTGGCGCTCACAAAAAGAGGGGACAGGTGGAAGGATCTGGGGTCTGGCCCCCAGACCGCCACCTGCAGGGGATTCGCTTTACAGGGGGTGAAGCAGGTCTTTAGGAGCTCTATCTTTCTCTTCCACCCTGTATTTCCTCTGCTCTCTCCTTTTGTGTCTGTCAGATGCAAGGTCAGTAAAAACAACAACAACAAAAACAATAACCACCACAGTGACCAAGCTACAAGGGCAGCGAAAGGGGAACAAATGGAGTGCAGGAGCTGTGGATTATTCGTGGCGAAGGCATCAGCTGTGGCAATAACCCCTTGAGGCAATCAATCCATAAATGAAGAAGTAATACAGGTAACAGAGACGTATATGTCCCTGTGTGTTTCCACTGAGTTAATGTAAATGCACTTTTATTTACTTCTTCATTTATTTATTACCTTGCCACGAGAATTTCTTTTCATTGCTAAAAAAAAGTGTCCCATCAAGGGTACCAGGTGGTGCCACACCCAGTGAAGCACTCATGTTACAATGCAGGAGGACTGGGCCTCAACACCCTGGTCCCCACCTGGCAGGGGAAATCTTTACAAGTGGTGCAGAAGTGCTGCAGGTGTTTCTCTCTGTGTCTCAAACTCTCTCTCCCTCCCTTCCCTCTCAAT
The DNA here is from genome assembly GCF_950295315.1 of Erinaceus europaeus. NCBI lineage: Eukaryota > Metazoa > Chordata > Mammalia > Eulipotyphla > Erinaceidae > Erinaceus > Erinaceus europaeus. The sequence continues at coordinate 43,981 of NW_026647161.1, forward strand.
TGCTGTCTATTTATTCCAGTGAATAATCAAGAAAATAGAAAGTAAAAAAAGAAAAAGGAAAAGGAAATATTCCACGACTTCAAATGGGCCACTCAGGACAATGCATTCCTTGTTAAGATGCTCACAGCATTCCATATGCAGAGAGGCAAAGACACCATGTATTTTTTAACCCAGTTTTTATATTTATTTATTTATTTATTTATTTATTTAGGTGCTTACTCATTTTTGTCATTGATGAATTAATGTTTTACATTTGACATTGACTAAGGATCTGACACCAGCGGTCTCCAGTACCCCTAGATGGTACTCTCCCTCTACAAAATTGATCCATTGACCTGTCCATCCATCCATCCACCCATCCATCTATCCATCCATCCATCCATCCATCCATCCATCCATCCATCCACCAGTAAACAAAGCTAAGTACAAAAGGAGATCTCTCCTTGAATGAATCTCTCCTTAGGTGAAGACAATCAACGATGCACAGGTAGGTTGCAAAGGGGCCAGTTTGGCTGAATAGGGCAGAGGGGCTGAACCAGGGAATGTGTTGGGGCGTGTGGGTGTGGGTGGGGTGAGCCGGAGACCCTGTGAGCTGGGTCACATTAGGGGCAGGCAGGGGGTGGAAGGGGTTGCGAACAGCTGTCACTGGAGAACCATCACAAGTGCCGGAGCTGGCGAGCAGGGCACCTGGAAGAGAGGACAGACAAAGGAGAGAAGCAAAGTGCGGAGGAGAGGATAGGGGAGAGGATGGTGAGGACAGGAGAGGACAGGAGAGGACAGGAGGGGAGGGGACCTGAGAAACCTACCTGGACAAAGGCAGCATACAGATATCCAGGAAGGCAGGCAGGCATGCAGGCAGCTCTGGCCTGGGCTCCCTGGATCCCGGGCACACCTCCACCTGTCTTCTCTTGCCTGCCAGCCCTGAGGTCCCTCGTCGGTCAGCACTGTCTTTCGATCCTTCTGTCCCTCTGTGCCAGGGCCCAGGCATCTGGCGCTGTTGCCTGACCTAGTGGCAGGGCAGTTGGGCTGACCCGTGCCAGTGTGGCCAGCACAGAATGCCAGGGGCTAGGACATCACAGAGGGCTCCTGTGGTTGCTAGGCCACGGGGACCCTGCCCATCCAGTTGACCAGCAGCCATGACACCCACACTGAACTTGACCTGAGGGGTGGTGGCCAGCCACCAGAGCCAGAGCCCCAGGGCAAAGCAGGTGCTGGTCGGCCGGGCCAAGGGGCTCTGGGCAGATTGGTGTGTGTCTGGGCATGGGGCTGGCATCTGACAGCCCAGGGCTGGGGACCAAGGTCCGCCAGGCCCCTGTCCCACCATGTGCACTGACACACAGTCTTGCTGACTGACTGACAGTCCCCGCCCCAGAGATACCCACACCAGGTCCCTGGGTGCCCTGAGCTGCCCCTGAGGGTTGGTGGGTGCCTGCGTGGACACATGCCTCCGTAATGGAGGACTCTATTAATCCCGTTGCCTACTGACAGCTGCCCTCCTGCCCCTCCTCCTCCTCTTCTTCTTCCTCCTCCTCTTCCTCCTCCTCCTCCTCCTTCTCCTCCTCCTCCTCCACCTCCACCTCCTCTTCCTCATCCTCAGATGGACTCAATCAGGGCCCTTTGCCTAGGCAAGCCAGGGCTGCTGCTCTGGCTGCTGCAGCTTCTATCCAGTGGGTGGGTGCAGGAATCTGTTCCTGTCAGTCCCTGATTCCTGGGACCTTCCATGCCTCCAGCTCCCCCCACTCTCTAGTCCAGACCCCTCCTCAAGGATGCCCCCTTTCCCCTTGCCCTCTGTCCCCCAGCTTCCCAACTAACATCTACTGTGTGCCTCCCTGTGCAACTTTACTGCCACCAAGCTTCTGTCCTTCAGCCCTGAGGGCCCAGGGCCAGCCCAGCTGCCATCTCACCATCCAGCAGGGGGACCTGCCCTAACCCCCTGCCACCACACCCACACACACGGCCCTGCACACACTCACGGGCTCCCCTGCCAGTAGCCTCTCAAACAGTCTCCTTCTGCCCCCTAGTCCCCTTACAGCCTCTGCCACGGCCCCCACAGACACCTGGGCATCAGCAGCGCAGAAATGCAAACAGCTCCCCTCGCCCCCACTCCATTTGCTCCAAGGTTGTCAAGAGTCTTTTTTTCATGCTGTAGGGGAGGGAGTTGAGACAGTCCAATGTCCTGGGGAGCAAGAACTGCAAACAGTCCATCTACAATGTAACATTTGGGTCTCAGGCCGCCCAATCCCTAGTGCGCTGTGCAGACCTTTGACTGGCAAAACACCCCATCTGAGCGTGAGATCTGGCTGGGCTAGTGGCTCTTTCTGTGGACTAAGAGACAGACAGACAGAGTTTTCAGGTTCAAAACCTATACTTCCCAGAAGATGGTCATTCACTTCTGTAAAAAAAAAAAAAAAAAAAAAAAAAGGCTTTTAATTTTTTTTCCCCTGCCTGGGTAACCTGTCTGCTGCCTGTTTCAAAGTGAAAAAAGGGAAAAAATCTTTTTTGGAGGGAAGAGGACCAAAATGCAGGCAGGTGGACTCCGTGGAGAGTGGATGGGGACTTGCTCCTGCCCTGGCACTAGAGCCCCAGCTGCTGTTCCAGGTGCTCTCTGATACCAGAGATCTCCGTGTGTCGTGTCATGACACTGTCTCCAGGACTGACCCACAGGATAATGCGGCTTCAAAACGAGGCAGGTCATACTGCCTTCAAAAGTAAATCCTGGGAGTTTTGGCGGTATGTCAGAGGGTTAAGGGCTTGTGGCGCTCACAAAAAGAGGGGACAGGTGGAAGGATCTGGGGTCTGGCCCCCAGACCGCCACCTGCAGGGGATTCGCTTTACAGGGGGTGAAGCAGGTCTTTAGGAGCTCTATCTTTCTCTTCCACCCTGTATTTCCTCTGCTCTCTCCTTTTGTGTCTGTCAGATGCAAGGTCAGTAAAAACAACAACAACAAAAACAATAACCACCACAGTGACCAAGCTACAAGGGCAGCGAAAGGGGAACAAATGGAGTGCAGGAGCTGTGGATTATTCGTGGCGAAGGCATCAGCTGTGGCAATAACCCCTTGAGGCAATCAATCCATAAATGAAGAAGTAATACAGGTAACAGAGACGTATATGTCCCTGTGTGTTTCCACTGAGTTAATGTAAATGCACTTTTATTTACTTCTTCATTTATTTATTACCTTGCCACGAGAATTTCTTTTCATTGCTAAAAAAAAGTGTCCCATCAAGGGTACCAGGTGGTGCCACACCCAGTGAAGCACTCATGTTACAATGCAGGAGGACTGGGCCTCAACACCCTGGTCCCCACCTGGCAGGGGAAATCTTTACAAGTGGTGCAGAAGTGCTGCAGGTGTTTCTCTCTGTGTCTCAAACTCTCTCTCCCTCCCTTCCCTCTCAATTGCTGTCTATTTATTCCAGTGAATAATCAAGAAAATAGAAAGTAAAAAAAGAAAAAGGAAAAGGAAATATTCCACGACTTCAAATGGGCCACTCAGGACAATGCATTCCTTGTTAAGATGCTCACAGCATTCCATATGCAGAGAGGCAAAGACACCATGTATTTTTTAACCCAGTTTTTATATTTATTTATTTATTTATTTAGGTGCTTACTCATTTTTGTCATTGATGAATTAATGTTTTACATTTGACATTGACTAAGGATCTGACACCAGCGGTCTCCAGTACCCCTAGATGGTACTCTCCCTCTACAAAATTGATCCATTGACCTGTCCATCCATCCATCCACCCATGCATCTATCCATCCATCCATCCATCCATCCATCCATCCATCCACCAGTAAACAAAGCTAAGTACAAAAGGAGATCTCTCCTTGAATGAATCTCTCCTTAGGTGAAGACAATCAACGATGCACAGGTAGGTTGCAAAGGGGCCAGTTTGGCTGAATAGGGCAGAGGGGCTGAACCAGGGAATGTGTTGGGGCGTGTGGGTGTGGGTGGGGTGAGCCGGAGACCCTGTGAGCTGGGTGACATTAGGGGCAGGCAGGGGGTGGAAGGGGTTGCGAACAGCTGTCACTGGAGAACCATCACAAGTGCCGGAGCTGGCGAGCAGGGCACCTGGAAGAGAGGACAGACAAAGGAGAGAAGCAAAGTGCGGAGGAGAGGATAGGGGAGAGGATGGTGAGGACAGGAGAGGACAGGAGAGGACAGGAGGGGAGGGGACCTGAGAAACCTACCTGGACAAAGGCAGCATACAGATATCCAGGAAGGCAGGCAGGCATGCAGGCAGCTCTGGCCTGGGCTCCCTGGATCCCGGGCACACCTCCACCTGTCTTCTCTTGCCTGCCAGCCCTGAGGTCCCTCGTAGGTCAGCACTGTCTTCCGATCCTATTGTCCCTCTGTGCCAGGGCCCAGGCATCTGGCGCTGTTGCCTGACCTAGTGGCAGGGCAGTTGGGCTGACCCGTGCCAGTGTGGCCAGCACAGAATGCCAGGGGCTAGGACATCACAGAGGGCTCCTGTGGTTGCTAGGCCACGGGGACCCTGCCCATCCAGTTGACCAGCAGCCATGACACCCACACTGAACTTGACCTGAGGGGTGGTGGCCAGCCACCAGAGCCAGAGCCCCAGGGCAAAGCAGGTGCTGGTCGGCCGGGCCAAGGGGCTCTGGGCAGATTGGTGTGTGTCTGGGCATGGGGCTGGCATCTGACAGCCCAGGGCTGGGGACCAAGGTCCGCCAGGCCCCTGTCCCACCATGTGCACTGACACACAGTCTTGCTGACTGACTGACAGTCCCCGCCCCAGAGATACCCACACCAGGTCCCTGGGTGCCCTGAGCTGCCCCTGACGGTTGGTGGGTGCCTGCGTGGACACATGCCTCCGTAATGGAGGACTCTATTAATCCCGTTGCCTACTGACAGCTGCCCTCCTGCCCCTCCTCCTCCTCTTCTTCTTCCTCCTCCTCTTCCTCCTCCTCCTCCTCCTTCTCCTCCTCCTCCTCCACCTCCACCTCCTCTTCCTCATCCTCAGATGGACTCAATCAGGGCCCTTTGCCTAGGCAAGCCAGGGCTGCTGCTCTGGCTGCTGCAGCTTCTATCCAGTGGGTGGGTGCAGGAATCTGTTCCTGTCAGTCCCTGATTCCTGGGACCTTCCATGCCTCCAGCTCCCCCCACTCTCTAGTCCAGACCCCTCCTCAAGGATGCCCCCTTTCCCCTTGCCCTCTGTCCCCCAGCTTCTCAACTAACATCTACTGTGTGCCTCCCTGTGCAACTTTACTGCCACCAAGCTTCTGTCCTTCAGCCCTGAGGGCCCAGGGCCAGCCCAGCTGCCATCTCACCATCCAGCAGGGGGACCTGCCCTAACCCCCTGCCACCACACCCACACACACGGCCCTGCACACACTCACGGGCTCCCCTGCCAGTAGCCTCTCAAACAGTCTCCTTCTGCCCCCTAGTCCCCTTACAGCCTCTGCCACGGCCCCCACAGACACCTGGGCATCAGCAGCGCAGACATGCAAACAGCTCCCCTCGCCCCCACTCCATTTGCTCCAAGGTTGTCAAGAGTCTTTTTTTCATGCTGTAGGGGAGGGAGTTGAGACAGTCCAATGTCCTGGGGAGCAAGAACTGCAAACAGTCCATCTACAATGTAACATTTGGGTCTCAGGCCGCCCAATCCCTAGTGCGCTGTGCAGACCTTTGACTGGCAAAAACACCCCATCTGAGCGTGAGATCTGGCTGGGCTAGTGGCTCTTTCTGTGGACTAAGAGACAGACAGACAGAGTTTTCAGGTTCAAAACCTATACTTCCCAGAAGATGGTCATTCACTTCTGTAAAAAAAAAAAAAAAAAAAAAAAAGGCTTTTAATTTTTTTTCCCCTGCCTGGGTAACCTGTCTGCTGCCTGTTTCAAAGTGAAAAAAGGGAAAAAATCTTTTTTGGAGGGAAGAGGACCAAAATGCAGGCAGGTGGACTCCGTGGAGAGTGGATGGGGAGTTGCTCCTGCCCTGGCACTAGAGCCCCAGCTGCTGTTCCAGGTGCTCTCTGATACCAGAGATCTCCGTGTGTCGTGTCATGACACTGTCTCCAGGACTGACCCACAGGATAATGCGGCTTCAAAACGAGGCAGGTCATACTGCCTTCAAAAGTAAATCCAGGGAGTTTTGGCGGTATGTCAGAGGGTTAAGGGCTTGTGGCGCTCACAAAAAGAGGGGACAGGTGGAAGGATCTGGGGTCTGGCCCCCAGACCGCCACCTGCAGGGGATTCGCTTTACAGGGGGTGAAGCAGGTCTTTAGGAGCTCTATCTTTCTCTTCCACCCTGTATTTCCTCTGCTCTCTCCTTTTGTGTCTGTCAGATGCAAGGTCAGTAAAAACAACAACAACAAAAACAATAACCACCACAGTGACCAAGCTACAAGGGCAGCGAAAGGGGAACAAATGGAGTGCAGGAGCTGTGGATTATTCGTGGCGAAGGCATCAGCTGTGGCAATAACCCCTTGAGGCAATCAATCCATAAATGAAGAAGTAATACAGGTAACAGAGACGTATATGTCCCTGTGTGTTTCCACTGAGTTAATGTAAATGCACTTTTATTTACTTCTTCATTTATTTATTACCTTGCCACGAGAATTTCTTTTCATTGCTAAAAAAAAGTGTCCCATCAAGGGTACCAGGTGGTGCCACACCCAGTGAAGCACTCATGTTACAATGCAGGAGGACTGGGCCTCAACACCCTGGTCCCCACCTGCCAGGGGAAATCTTTACAAGTGGTGCAGAAGTGCTGCAGGTGTTTCTCTCTGTGTCTCAAACTCTCTCTCCCTCCCTTCCCTCTCAATTGCTGTCTATTTATTCCAGTGAATAATCAAGAAAATAGAAAGTAAAAAAAGAAAAAGGAAAAGGAAATATTCCACGACTTCAAATGGGCCACTCAGGACAATGCATTCCTTGTTAAGATGCTCACAGCATTCCATATGCAGAGAGGCAAAGACACCATGTATTTTTTAACCCAGTTTTTATATTTATTTATTTATTTATTTATTTAGGTGCTTACTCATTTTTGTCATTGATGAATTAATGTTTTACATTTGACATTGACTAAGGATCTGACACCAGCGGTCTCCAGTACCCCTAGATGGTACTCTCCCTCTACAAAATTGATCCATTGACCTGTCCATCCATCCATCCACCCATCCATATATCCATCCATCCATCCATCCATCCATCCACCAGTAAACAAAGCTAAGTACAAAAGGAGATCTCTCCTTGAATGAATCTCTCCTTAGGTGAAGACAATCAACGATGCACAGGTAGGTTGCAAAGGGGCCAGTTTGGCTGAATAGGGCAGAGGGGCTGAACCAGGGAATGTGTTGGGGCGTGTGGGTGTGGGTGGGGTGAGCCGGAGACCCTGTGAGCTGGGTCACATTAGGGGCAGGCAGGGGGTGGAAGGGGTTGCGAACAGCTGTCACTGGAGAACCATCACAAGTGCCGGAGCTGGCGAGCAGGGCACCTGGAAGAGAGGACAGACAAAGGAGAGAAGCAAAGTGCGGAGGAGAGGATAGGGGAGAGGATGGTGAGGACAGGAGAGGACAGGAGAGGACAGGAGGGGAGGGGACCTGAGAAACCTACCTGGACAAAGGCAGCATACAGATATCCAGGAAGGCAGGCAGGCATGCAGGCAGCTCTGGCCTGGGCTCCCTGGATCCCGGGCACACCTCCACCTGTCTTCTCTTGCCTGCCAGCCCTGAGGTCCCTCGTAGGTCAGCACTGTCTTCCGAGCCTTCTGTCCCTCTGTGCCAGGGCCCAGGCATCTGGCGCTGTTGCCTGACCTAGTGGCAGGGCAGTTGGGCTGACCCGTGCCAGTGTGGCCAGCACAGAATGCCAGGGGCTAGGACATCACAGAGGGCTCCTGTGGTTGCTAGGCCACGGGGACCCTGCCCATCCAGTTGACCAGCAGCCATGACACCCACACTGAACTTGACCTGAGGGGTGGTGGCCAGCCACCAGAGCCAGAGCCCCAGGGCAAAGCAGGTGCTGGTCGGCCGGGCCAAGGGGCTCTGGGCAGATTGGTGTGTGTCTGGGCATGGGGCTGGCATCTGACAGCCCAGGGCTGGGGACCAAGGTCCGCCAGGCCCCTGTCCCACCATGTGCACTGACACACAGTCTTGCTGACTGACTGACAGTCCCCGCCCCAGAGATACCCACAAGAGGTCCCTGGGTGCCCTGAGCTGCCCCTGACGGTTGGTGGGTGCCTGCGTGGACACATGCCTCCGTAATGGAGGACTCTATTAATCCCGTTGCCTACTGACAGCTGCCCTCCTGCCCCTCCTCCTCCTCTTCTTCTTCCTCCTCCTCTTCCTCCTCCTCCTCCTCCTTCTCCTCCTCCTCCTCCACCTCCACCTCCTCTTCCTCATCCTCAGATGGACTCAATCAGGGCCCTTTGCCTAGGCAAGCCAGGGCTGCTGCTCTGGCTGCTGCAGCTTCTATCCAGTGGGTGGGTGCAGGAATCTGTTCCTGTCAGTCCCTGATTCCTGGGACCTTCCATGCCTCCAGCTCCCCCCACTCTCTAGTCCAGACCCCTCCTCAAGGATGCCCCCTTTCCCCTTGCCCTCTGTCCCCCAGCTTCCCAACTAACATCTACTGTGTGCCTCCCTGTGCAACTTTACTGCCACCAAGCTTCTGTCCTTCAGCCCTGAGGGCCCAGGGCCAGCCCAGCTGCCATCTCACCATCCAGCAGGGGGACCTGCCCTAACCCCCTGCCACCACACCCACACACACGGCCCTGCACACACTCACGGGCTCCCCTGCCAGTAGCCTCTCAAACAGTCTCCTTCTGCCCCCTAGTCCCCTTACAGCCTCTGCCACGGCCCCCACAGACACCTGGGCATCAGCAGCGCAGAAATGCAAACAGCTCCCCTCGCCCCCACTCCATTTGCTCCAAGGTTGTCAAGAGTCTTTTTTTCATGCTGTAGGGGAGGGAGTTGAGACAGTCCAATGTCCTGGGGAGCAAGAACTGCAAACAGTCCATCTACAATGTAACATTTGGGTCTCAGGCCGCCCAATCCCTAGTGCGCTGTGCAGACCTTTGACTGGCAAAAACACCCCATCTGAGCGTGAGATCTGGCTGGGCTAGTGGCTCTTTCTGTGGACTAAGAGACAGACAGACAGAGTTTTCAGGTTCAAAACCTATACTTCCCAGAAGATGGTCATTCACTTCTGTAAAAAAAAAAAAAAAAAAAAAAAAAAGGCTTTTAATTTTTTTTCCCCTGCCTGGGTAACCTGTCTGCTGCCTGTTTCAAAGTGAAAAAAGGGAAAAAATCTTTTTTGGAGGGAAGAGGACCAAAATGCAGGCAGGTGGACTCCGTGGAGAGTGGATGGGGACTTGCTCCTGCCCTGGCACTAGAGCCCCAGCTGCTGTTCCAGGTGCTCTCTGATACCAGAGATCTCCGTGTGTCGTGTCATGACACTGTCTCCAGGACTGACCCACAGGATAATGCGGCTTCAAAACGAGGCAGGTCATACTGCCTTCAAAAGTAAATCCTGGGAGTTTTGGCGGTATGTCAGAGGGTTAAGGGCTTGTGGCGCTCACAAAAAGAGGGGACAGGTGGAAGGATCTGGGGTCTGGCCCCCAGACCGCCACCTGCAGGGGATTCGCTTTACAGGGGGTGAAGCAGGTCTTTAGGAGCTCTATCTTTCTCTTCCACCCTGTATTTCCTCTGCTCTCTCCTTTTGTGTCTGTCAGATGCAAGGTCAGTAAAAACAACAACAACAAAAACAATAACCACCACAGTGACCAAGCTACAAGGGCAGCGAAAGGGGAACAAATGGAGTGCAGGAGCTGTGGATTATTCGTGGCGAAGGCATCAGCTGTGGCAATAACCCCTTGAGGCAATCAATCCATAAATGAAGAAGTAATACAGGTAACAGAGACGTATATGTCCCTGTGTGTTTCCACTGAGTTAATGTAAATGCACTTTTATTTACTTCTTCATTTATTTATTACCTTGCCACGAGAATTTCTTTTCATTGCTAAAAAAAAGTGTCCCATCAAGGGTACCAGGTGGTGCCACACCCAGTGAAGCACTCATGTTACAATGCAGGAGGACTGGGCCTCAACACCCTGGTCCCCACCTGGCAGGGGAAATCTTTACAAGTGGTGCAGAAGTGCTGCAGGTGTTTCTCTCTGTGTCTCAAACTCTCTCTCCCTCCCTTCCCTCTCAATTGCTGTCTATTTATTCCAGTGAATAATCAAGAAAATAGAAAGTAAAAAAAGAAAAAGGAAAAGGAAATATTCCACGACTTCAAATGGGCCACTCAGGACAATGCATTCCTTGTTAAGATGCTCACAGCATTCCATATGCAGAGAGGCAAAGACACCATGTATTTTTTAACCCAGTTTTTATATTTATTTATTTATTTATTTATTTATTTAGGTGCTTACTCATTTTTGTCATTGATGAATTAATGTTTTACATTTGACATTGACTAAGGATCTGACACCAGCGGTCTCCAGTACCCCTAGATGGTACTCTCCCTCTACAAAATTGATCCATTGACCTGTCCATCCATCCATCCACCCATGCATCTATCCATCCATCCATCCATCCATCCATCCATCCATCCATCCATCCACCAGTAAACAAAGCTAAGTACAAAAGGAGATCTCTCCTTGAATGAATCTCTCCTTAGGTGAAGACAATCAACGATGCACAGGTAGGTTGCAAAGGGGCCAGTTTGGCTGAATAGGGCAGAGGGGCTGAACCAGGGAATGTGTTGGGGCGTGTGGGTGTGGGTGGGGTGAGCCGGAGACCCTGTGAGCTGGGTCACATTAGGGGCAGGCAGGGGGTGGAAGGGGTTGCGAACAGCTGTCACTGGAGAACCATCACAAGTGCCGGAGCTGGCGAGCAGGGCACCTGGAAGAGAGGACAGACAAAGGAGAGAAGCAAAGTGCGGAGGAGAGGATAGGGGAGAGGATGGTGAGGACAGGAGAGGACAGGAGAGGACAGGAGGGGAGGGGACCTGAGAAACCTACCTGGACAAAGGCAGCATACAGATATCCAGGAAGGCAGGCAGGCATGCAGGCAGCTCTGGCCTGGGCTCCCTGGATCCCGGGCACACCTCCACCTGTCTTCTCTTGCCTGCCAGCCCTGAGGTCCCTCGTCGGTCAGCACTGTCTTCCGATCCTTCTGTCCCTCTGTGCCACGGCCCAGGCATCTGGCGCTGTTGCCTGACCTAGTGGCAGGGCAGTTGGGCTGACCCGTGCCAGTGTGGCCAGCACAGAATGCCAGGGGCTAGGACATCACAGAGGGCTCCTGTGGTTGCTAGGCCACGGGGACCCTGCCCATCCAGTTGACCAGCAGCCATGACACCCACACTGAACTTGACCTGAGGGGTGGTGGCCAGCCACCAGAGCCAGAGCCCCAGGGCAAAGCAGGTGCTGGTCGGCCGGGCCAAGGGGCTCTGGGCAGATTGGTGTGTGTCTGGGCATGGGGCTGGCATCTGACAGCCCAGGGCTGGGGACCAAGGTCCGCCAGGCCCCTGTCCCACCATGTGCACTGACACACAGTCTTGCTGACTGACTGACAGTCCCCGCCCCAGAGATACCCACACCAGGTCCCTGGGTGCCCTGAGCTGCCCCTGAGGGTTGGTGGGTGCCTGCGTGGACACATGCCTCCGTAATGGAGGACTCTATTAATCCCGTTGCCTACTGACAGCTGCCCTCCTGCCCCTCCTCCTCCTCTTCTTCTTCCTCCTCCTCTTCCTCCTCCTCCTCCTCCTTCTCCTCCTCCTCCTCCACCTCCACCTCCTCTTCCTCATCCTCAGATGGACTCAATCAGGGCCCTTTGCCTAGGCAAGCCAGGGCTGCTGCTCTGGCTGCTGCAGCTTCTATCCAGTGGGTGGGTGCAGGAATCTGTTCCTGTCAGTCCCTGATTCCTGGGACCTTCCATGCCTCCAGCTCCCCCCACTCTCTAGTCCAGACCCCTCCTCTAGGATGCCCCCTTTCCCCTTGCCCTCTGTCCCCCAGCTTCCCAACTAACATCTACTGTGTGCCTCCCTGTGCAACTTTACTGCCACCAAGCTTCTGTCCTTCAGCCCTGAGGGCCCAGGGCCAGCCCAGCTGCCATCTCACCATCCAGCAGGGGGACCTGCCCTAACCCCCTGCCACCACACCCACACACACGGCCCTGCACACACTCACGGGCTCCCCTGCCAGTAGCCTCTCAAACAGTCTCCTTCTGCCCCCTAGTCCCCTTACAGCCTCTGCCACGGCCCCCACAGACACCTGGGCATCAGCAGCGCAGAAATGCAAACAGCTCCCCTCGCCCCCACTCCATTTGCTCCAAGGTTGTCAAGAGTCTTTTTTTCATGCTGTAGGGGAGGGAGTTGAGACAGTCCAATGTCCTGGGGAGCAAGAACTGCAAACAGTCCATCTACAATGTAACATTTGGGTCTCAGGCCGCCCAATCCCTAGTGCGCTGTGCAGACCTTTGACTGGCAAAACACCCCATCTGAGCGTGAGATCTGGCTGGGCTAGTGGCTCTTTCTGTGGACTAAGAGACAGACAGACAGAGTTTTCAGGTTCAAAACCTATACTTCCCAGAAGATGGTCATTCACTTCTGTAAAAAAAAAAAAAAAAAAAAAAAAGGCTTTTAATTTTTTTTCCCCTGCCTGGGTAACCTGTCTGCTGCCTGTTTCAAAGTGAAAAAAGGGAAAAAATCTTTTTTGGAGGGAAGAGGACCAAAATGCAGGCAGGTGGACTCCGTGGAGAGTGGATGGGGACTTGCTCCTGCCCTGGCACTAGAGCCCCAGCTGCTGTTCCAGGTGCTCTCTGATACCAGAGATCTCCGTGTGTCGTGTCATGACACTGTCTCCAGGACTGACCCACAGGATAATGCGGCTTCAAAACGAGGCAGGTCATACTGCCTTCAAAAGTAAATCCTGGGAGTTTTGGCGGTATGTCAGAGGGTTAAGGGCTTGTGGCGCTCACAAAAAGAGGGGACAGGTGGAAGGATCTGGGGTCTGGCCCCCAGACCGCCACCTGCAGGGGATTCGCTTTACAGGGGGTGAAGCAGGTCTTTAGGAGCTCTATCTTTCTCTTCCACCCTGTATTTCCTCTGCTCTCTCCTTTTGTGTCTGTCAGATGCAAGGTCAGTAAAAACAACAACAACAAAAACAATAACCACCACAGTGACCAAGCTACAAGGGCAGCGAAAGGGGAACAAATGGAGTGCAGGAGCTGTGGATTATTCGTGGCGAAGGCATCAGCTGTGGCAATAACCCCTTGAGGCAATCAATCCATAAATGAAGAAGTAATACAGGTAACAGAGACGTATATGTCCCTGTGTGTTTCCACTGAGTTAATGTAAATGCACTTTTATTTACTTCTTCATTTATTTATTACCTTGCCACGAGAATTTCTTTTCATTGCTAAAAAAAAGTGTCCCATCAAGGGTACCAGGTGGTGCCACACCCAGTGAAGCACTCATGTTACAATGCAGGAGGACTGGGCCTCAACACCCTGGTCCCCACCTGGCAGGGGAAATCTTTACAAGTGGTGCAGAAGTGCTGCAGGTGTTTCTCTCTGTGTCTCAAACTCTCTCTCCCTCCCTTCCCTCTCAATTGCTGTCTATTTATTCCAGTGAATAATCAAGAAAATAGAAAGTAAAAAAAGAAAAAGGAAAAGGAAATATTCCACGACTTCAAATGGGCCACTCAGGACAATGCATTCCTTGTTAAGATGCTCACAGCATTCCATATGCAGAGAGGCAAAGACACCATGTATTTTTTAACCCAGTTTTTATATTTATTTATTTATTTATTTAGGTGCTTACTCATTTTTGTCATTGATGAATTAATGTTTTACATTTGACATTGACTAAGGATCTGACACCAGCGGTCTCCAGTACCCCTAGATGGTACTCTCCCTCTACAAAATTGATCCATTGACCTGTCCATCCATCCATCCACCCATGCATCTATCCATCCATCCATCCATCCATCCATCCATCCATCCACCAGTAAACAAAGCTAAGTACAAAAGGAGATCTCTCCTTGAATGAATCTCTCCTTAGGTGAAGACAATCAACGATGCACAGGTAGGTTGCAAAGGGGCCAGTTTGGCTGAATAGGGCAGAGGGGCTGAACCAGGGAATGTGTTGGGGCGTGTGGGTGTGGGTGGGGTGAGCCGGAGACCCTGTGAGCTGGGTCACATTAGGGGCAGGCAGGGGGTGGAAGGGGTTGCGAACAGCTGTCACTGGAGAACCATCACAAGTGCCGGAGCTGGCGAGCAGGGCACCTGGAAGAGAGGACAGACAAAGGAGAGAAGCAAAGTGCGGAGGAGAGGATAGGGGAGAGGATGGTGAGGACAGGAGAGGACAGGAGAGGACAGGAGGGGAGGGGACCTGAGAAACCTACCTGGACAAAGGCAGCATACAGATATCCAGGAAGGCAGGCAGGCATGCAGGCAGCTCTGGCCTGGGCTCCCTGGATCCCGGGCACACCTCCACCTGTCTTCTCTTGCCTGCCAGCCCTGAGGTCCCTCGTCGGTCAGCACTGTCTTCCGATCCTTCTGTCCCTCTGTGCCAGGGCCCAGGCATCTGGCGCTGTTGCCTGACCTAGTGGCAGGGCAGTTGGGCTGACCCGTGCCAGTGTGGCCAGCACAGAATGCCAGGGGCTAGGACATCACAGAGGGCTCCTGTGGTTGCTAGGCCACGGGGACCCTGCCCATCCAGTTGACCAGCAGCCATGACACCCACACTGAACTTGACCTGAGGGGTGGTGGCCAGCCACCAGAGCCAGAGCCCCAGGGCAAAGCAGGTGCTGGTCGGCCGGGCCAAGGGGCTCTGGGCAGATTGGTGTGTGTCTGGGCATGGGGCTGGCATCTGACAGCCCAGGGCTGGGGACCAAGGTCCGCCAGGCCCCTGTCCCACCATGTGCACTGACACACAGTCTTGCTGACTGACTGACAGTCCCCGCCCCAGAGATACCCACACCAGGTCCCTGGGTGCCCTGAGCTGCCCCTGAGGGTTGGTGGGTGCCTGCGTGGACACATGCCTCCGTAATGGAGGACTCTATTAATCCCGTTGCCTACTGACAGCTGCCCTCCTGCCCCTCCTCCTCCTCTTCTTCTTCCTCCTCCTCTTCCTCCTCCTCCTCCTCCTTCTCCTCCTCCTCCTCCACCTCCACCTCCTCTTCCTCATCCTCAGATGGACTCAATCAGGGCCCTTTGCCTAGGCAAGCCAGGGCTGCTGCTCTGGCTGCTGCAGCTTCTATCCAGTGGGTGGGTGCAGGAATCTGTTCCTGTCAGTCCCTGATTCCTGGGACCTTCCATGCCTCCAGCTCCCCCCACTCTCTAGTCCAGACCCCTCCTCTAGGATGCCCCCTTTCCCCTTGCCCTCTGTCCCCCAGCTTCCCAACTAACATCTACTGTGTGCCTCCCTGTGCAACTTTACTGCCACCAAGCTTCTGTCCTTCAGCCCTGAGGGCCCAGGGCCAGCCCAGCTGCCATCTCACCATCCAGCAGGGGGACCTGCCCTAACCCCCTGCCACCACACCCACACACACGGCCCTGCACACACTCACGGGCTCCCCTGCCAGTAGCCTCTCAAACAGTCTCCTTCTGCCCCCTAGTCCCCTTACAGCCTCTGCCACGGCCCCCACAGACACCTGGGCATCAGCAGCGCAGAAATGCAAACAGCTCCCCTCGCCCCCACTCCATTTGCTCCAAGGTTGTCAAGAGTCTTTTTTTCATGCTGTAGGGGAGGGAGTTGAGACAGTCCAATGTCCTGGGGAGCAAGAACTGCAAACAGTCCATCTACAATGTAACATTTGGGTCTCAGGCCGCCCAATCCCTAGTGCGCTGTGCAGACCTTTGACTGGCAAAACACCCCATCTGAGCGTGAGATCTGGCTGGGCTAGTGGCTCTTTCTGTGGACTAAGAGACAGACAGACAGAGTTTTCAGGTTCAAAACCTATACTTCCCAGAAGATGGTCATTCACTTCTGTAAAAAAAAAAAAAAAAAAAAAAAAGGCTTTTAATTTTTTTTCCCCTGCCTGGGTAACCTGTCTGCTGCCTGTTTCAAAGTGAAAAAAGGGAAAAAATCTTTTTTGGAGGGAAGAGGACCAAAATGCAGGCAGGTGGACTCCGTGGAGAGTGGATGGGGACTTGCTCCTGCCCTGGCACTAGAGCCCCAGCTGCTGTTCCAGGTGCTCTCTGATACCAGAGATCTCCGTGTGTCGTGTCATGACACTGTCTCCAGGACTGACCCACAGGATAATGCGGCTTCAAAACGAGGCAGGTCATACTGCCTTCAAAAGTAAATCCTGGGAGTTTTGGCGGTATGTCAGAGGGTTAAGGGCTTGTGGCGCTCACAAAAAGAGGGGACAGGTGGAAGGATCTGGGGTCTGGCCCCCAGACCGCCACCTGCAGGGGATTCGCTTTACAGGGGGTGAAGCAGGTCTTTAGGAGCTCTATCTTTCTCTTCCACCCTGTATTTCCTCTGCTCTCTCCTTTTGTGTCTGTCAGATGCAAGGTCAGTAAAAACAACAACAACAAAAACAATAACCACCACAGTGACCAAGCTACAAGGGCAGCGAAAGGGGAACAAATGGAGTGCAGGAGCTGTGGATTATTCGTGGCGAAGGCATCAGCTGTGGCAATAACCCCTTGAGGCAATCAATCCATAAATGAAGAAGTAATACAGGTAACAGAGACGTATATGTCCCTGTGTGTTTCCACTGAGTTAATGTAAATGCACTTTTATTTACTTCTTCATTTATTTATTACCTTGCCACGAGAATTTCTTTTCATTGCTAAAAAAAAGTGTCCCATCAAGGGTACCAGGTGGTGCCACACCCAGTGAAGCACTCATGTTACAATGCAGGAGGACTGGGCCTCAACACCCTGGTCCCCACCTGGCAGGGGAAATCTTTACAAGTGGTGCAGAAGTGCTGCAGGTGTTTCTCTCTGTGTCTCAAACTCTCTCTCCCTCCCTTCCCTCTCAATTGCTGTCTATTTATTCCAGTGAATAATCAAGAAAATAGAAAGTAAAAAAAGAAAAAGGAAAAGGAAATATTCCACGACTTCAAATGGGCCACTCAGGACAATGCATTCCTTGTTAAGATGCTCACAGCATTCCATATGCAGAGAGGCAAAGACACCATGTATTTTTTAACCCAGTTTTTATATTTATTTATTTATTTATTTAGGTGCTTACTCATTTTTGTCATTGATGAATTAATGTTTTACATTTGACATTGACTAAGGATCTGACACCAGCGGTCTCCAGTACCCCTAGATGGTACTCTCCCTCTACAAAATTGATCCATTGACCTGTCCATCCATCCATCCACCCATGCATCTATCCATCCATCCATCCATCCATCCATCCATCCATCCACCAGTAAACAAAGCTAAGTACAAAAGGAGATCTCTCCTTGAATGAATCTCTCCTTAGGTGAAGACAATCAACGATGCACAGGTAGGTTGCAAAGGGGCCAGTTTGGCTGAATAGGGCAGAGGGGCTGAACCAGGGAATGTGTTGGGGCGTGTGGGTGTGGGTGGGGTGAGCCGGAGACCCTGTGAGCTGGGTCACATTAGGGGCAGGCAGGGGGTGGAAGGGGTTGCGAACAGCTGTCACTGGAGAACCATCACAAGTGCCGGAGCTGGCGAGCAGGGCACCTGGAAGAGAGGACAGACAAAGGAGAGAAGCAAAGTGCGGAGGAGAGGATAGGGGAGAGGATGGTGAGGACAGGAGAGGACAGGAGAGGACAGGAGGGGAGGGGACCTGAGAAACCTACCTGGACAAAGGCAGCATACAGATATCCAGGAAGGCAGGCAGGCATGCAGGCAGCTCTGGCCTGGGCTCCCTGGATCCCGGGCACACCTCCACCTGTCTTCTCTTGCCTGCCAGCCCTGAGGTCCCTCGTCGGTCAGCACTGTCTTCCGATCCTTCTGTCCCTCTGTGCCAGGGCCCAGGCATCTGGCGCTGTTGCCTGACCTAGTGGCAGGGCAGTTGGGCTGACCCGTGCCAGTGTGGCCAGCACAGAATGCCAGGGGCTAGGACATCACAGAGGGCTCCTGTGGTTGCTAGGCCACGGGGACCCTGCCCATCCAGTTGACCAGCAGCCATGACACCCACACTGAACTTGACCTGAGGGGTGGTGGCCAGCCACCAGAGCCAGAGCCCCAGGGCAAAGCAGGTGCTGGTCGGCCGGGCCAAGGGGCTCTGGGCAGATTGGTGTGTGTCTGGGCATGGGGCTGGCATCTGACAGCCCAGGGCTGGGGACCAAGGTCCGCCAGGCCCCTGTCCCACCATGTGCACTGACACACAGTCTTGCTGACTGACTGACAGTCCCCGCCCCAGAGATACCCACACCAGGTCCCTGGGTGCCCTGAGCTGCCCCTGAGGGTTGGTGGGTGCCTGCGTGGACACATGCCTCCGTAATGGAGGACTCTATTAATCCCGTTGCCTACTGACAGCTGCCCTCCTGCCCCTCCTCCTCCTCTTCTTCTTCCTCCTCCTCTTCCTCCTCCTCCTCCTCCTTCTCCTCCTCCTCCTCCACCTCCACCTCCTCTTCCTCATCCTCAGATGGACTCAATCAGGGCCCTTTGCCTAGGCAAGCCAGGGCTGCTGCTCTGGCTGCTGCAGCTTCTATCCAGTGGGTGGGTGCAGGAATCTGTTCCTGTCAGTCCCTGATTCCTGGGACCTTCCATGCCTCCAGCTCCCCCCACTCTCTAGTCCAGACCCCTCCTCAAGGATGCCCCCTTTCCCCTTGCCCTCTGTCCCCCAGCTTCCCAACTAACATCTACTGTGTGCCTCCCTGTGCAACTTTACTGCCACCAAGCTTCTGTCCTTCAGCCCTGAGGGCCCAGGGCCAGCCCAGCTGCCATCTCACCATCCAGCAGGGGGACCTGCCCTAACCCCCTGCCACCACACCCACACACACGGCCCTGCACACACTCACGGGCTCCCCTGCCAGTAGCCTCTCAAACAGTCTCCTTCTGCCCCCTAGTCCCCTTACAGCCTCTGCCACGGCCCCCACAGACACCTGGGCATCAGCAGCGCAGAAATGCAAACAGCTCCCCTCGCCCCCACTCCATTTGCTCCAAGGTTGTCAAGAGTCTTTTTTTCATGCTGTAGGGGAGGGAGTTGAGACAGTCCAATGTCCTGGGGAGCAAGAACTGCAAACAGTCCATCTACAATGTAACATTTGGGTCTCAGGCCGCCCAATCCCTAGTGCGCTGTGCAGACCTTTGACTGGCAAAAACACCCCATCTGAGCGTGAGATCTGGCTGGGCTAGTGGCTCTTTCTGTGGACTAAGAGACAGACAGACAGAGTTTTCAGGTTCAAAACCTATACTTCCCAGAAGATGGTCATTCACTTCTGTAAAAAAAAAAAAAAAAAAAAAAAAAGGCTTTTAATTTTTTTTCCCCTGCCTGGGTAACCTGTCTGTTGCCTGTTTCAAAGTGAAAAAAGGGAAAAAATCTTTTTTGGAGGGAAGAGGACCAAAATGCAGGCAGGTGGACTCCGTGGAGAGTGGATGGGGACTTGCTCCTGCCCTGGCACTAGAGCCCCAGCTGCTGTTCCAGGTGCTCTCTGATACCAGAGATCTCCGTGTGTCGTGTCATGACACTGTCTCCAGGACTGACCCACAGGATAATGCGGCTTCAAAACGAGGCAGGTCATACTGCCTTCAAAAGTAAATCCTGGGAGTTTTGGCGGTATGTCAGAGGGTTAAGGGCTTGTGGCGCTCACAAAAAGAGGGGACAGGTGGAAGGATCTGGGGTCTGGCCCCCAGACCGCCACCTGCAGGGGATTCGCTTTACAGGGGGTGAAGCAGGTCTTTAGGAGCTCTATCTTTCTCTTCCACCCTGTATTTCCTCTGCTCTCTCCTTTTGTGTCTGTCAGATGCAAGGTCAGTAAAAACAACAACAACAAAAACAATAACCACCACAGTGACCAAGCTACAAGGGCAGCGAAAGGGGAACAAATGGAGTGCAGGAGCTGTGGATTATTCGTGGCGAAGGCATCAGCTGTGGCAATAACCCCTTGAGGCAATCAATCCATAAATGAAGAAGTAATACAGGTAACAGAGACGTATATGTCCCTGTGTGTTTCCACTGAGTTAATGTAAATGCACTTTTATTTACTTCTTCATTTATTTATTACCTTGCCACGAGAATTTCTTTTCATTGCTAAAAAAAAGTGTCCCATCAAGGGTACCAGGTGGTGCCACACCCAGTGAAGCACTCATGTTACAATGCAGGAGGACTGGGCCTCAACACCCTGGTCCCCACCTGGCAGGGGAAATCTTTACAAGTGGTGCAGAAGTGCTGCAGGTGTTTCTCTCTGTGTCTCAAACTCTCTCTCCCTCCCTTCCCTCTCAATTGCTGTCTATTTATTCCAGTGAATAATCAAGAAAATAGAAAGTAAAAAAAGAAAAAGGAAAAGGAAATATTCCACGACTTCAAATGGGCCACTCAGGACAATGCATTCCTTGTTAAGATGCTCACAGCATTCCATATGCAGAGAGGCAAAGACACCATGTATTTTTTAACCCAGTTTTTATATTTATTTATTTATTTATTTAGGTGCTTACTCATTTTTGTCATTGATGAATTAATGTTTTACATTTGACATTGACTAAGGATCTGACACCAGCGGTCTCCAGTACCCCTAGATGGTACTCTCCCTCTACAAAATTGATCCATTGACCTGTCCATCCATCCATCCACCCATGCATCTATCCATCCATCCATCCATCCATCCATCCATCCATCCACCAGTAAACAAAGCTAAGTACAAAAGGAGATCTCTCCTTGAATGAATCTCTCCTTAGGTGAAGACAATCAACGATGCACAGGTAGGTTGCAAAGGGGCCAGTTTGGCTGAATAGGGCAGAGGGGCTGAACCAGGGAATGTGTTGGGGCGTGTGGGTGTGGGTGGGGTGAGCCGGAGACCCTGTGAGCTGGGTCACATTAGGGGCAGGCAGGGGGTGGAAGGGGTTGCGAACAGCTGTCACTGGAGAACCATCACAAGTGCCGGAGCTGGCGAGCAGGGCACCTGGAAGAGAGGACAGACAAAGGAGAGAAGCAAAGTGCGGAGGAGAGGATAGGGGAGAGGATGGTGAGGACAGGAGAGGACAGGAGAGGACAGGAGGGGAGGGGACCTGAGAAACCTACCTGGACAAAGGCAGCATACAGATATCCAGGAAGGCAGGCAGGCATGCAGGCAGCTCTGGCCTGGGCTCCCTGGATCCCGGGCACACCTCCACCTGTCTTCTCTTGCCTGCCAGCCCTGAGGTCCCTCGTCGGTCAGCACTGTCTTCCGATCCTTCTGTCCCTCTGTGCCAGGGCCCAGGCATCTGGCGCTGTTGCCTGACCTAGTGGCAGGGCAGTTGGGCTGACCCGTGCCAGTGTGGCCAGCACAGAATGCCAGGGGCTAGGACATCACAGAGGGCTCCTGTGGTTGCTAGGCCACGGGGACCCTGCCCATCCAGTTGACCAGCAGCCATGACACCCACACTGAACTTGACCTGAGGGGTGGTGGCCAGCCACCAGAGCCAGAGCCCCAGGGCAAAGCAGGTGCTGGTCGGCCGGGCCAAGGGGCTCTGGGCAGATTGGTGTGTGTCTGGGCATGGGGCTGGCATCTGACAGCCCAGGGCTGGGGACCAAGGTCCGCCAGGCCCCTGTCCCACCATGTGCACTGACACACAGTCTTGCTGACTGACTGACAGTCCCCGCCCCAGAGATACCCACACCAGGTCCCTGGGTGCCCTGAGCTGCCCCTGAGGGTTGGTGGGTGCCTGCGTGGACACATGCCTCCGTAATGGAGGACTCTATTAATCCCGTTGCCTACTGACAGCTGCCCTCCTGCCCCTCCTCCTCCTCTTCTTCTTCCTCCTCCTCTTCCTCCTCCTCCTCCTCCTTCTCCTCCTCCTCCTCCACCTCCACCTCCTCTTCCTCATCCTCAGATGGACTCAATCAGGGCCCTTTGCCTAGGCAAGCCAGGGCTGCTGCTCTGGCTGCTGCAGCTTCTATCCAGTGGGTGGGTGCAGGAATCTGTTCCTGTCAGTCCCTGATTCCTGGGACCTTCCATGCCTCCAGCTCCCCCCACTCTCTAGTCCAGACCCCTCCTCAAGGATGCCCCCTTTCCCCTTGCCCTCTGTCCCCCAGCTTCCCAACTAACATCTACTGTGTGCCTCCCTGTGCAACTTTACTGCCACCAAGCTTCTGTCCTTCAGCCCTGAGGGCCCAGGGCCAGCCCAGCTGCCATCTCACCATCCAGCAGGGGGACCTGCCCTAACCCCCTGCCACCACACCCACACACACGGCCCTGCACACACTCACGGGCTCCCCTGCCAGTAGCCTCTCAAACAGTCTCCTTCTGCCCCCTAGTCCCCTTACAGCCTCTGCCACGGCCCCCACAGACACCTGGGCATCAGCAGCGCAGAAATGCAAACAGCTCCCCTCGCCCCCACTCCATTTGCTCCAAGGTTGTCAAGAGTCTTTTTTTCATGCTGTAGGGGAGGGAGTTGAGACAGTCCAATGTCCTGGGGAGCAAGAACTGCAAACAGTCCATCTACAATGTAACATTTGGGTCTCAGGCCGCCCAATCCCTAGTGCGCTGTGCAGACCTTTGACTGGCAAAAACACCCCATCTGAGCGTGAGATCTGGCTGGGCTAGTGGCTCTTTCTGTGGACTAAGAGACAGACAGACAGAGTTTTCAGGTTCAAAACCTATACTTCCCAGAAGATGGTCATTCACTTCTGTAAAAAAAAAAAAAAAAAAAAAAAAGGCTTTTAATTTTTTTTCCCCTGCCTGGGTAACCTGTCTGTTGCCTGTTTCAAAGTGAAAAAAGGGAAAAAATCTTTTTTGGAGGGAAGAGGACCAAAATGCAGGCAGGTGGACTCCGTGGAGAGTGGATGGGGACTTGCTCCTGCCCTGGCACTAGAGCCCCAGCTGCTGTTCCAGGTGCTCTCTGATACCAGAGATCTCCGTGTGTCGTGTCATGACACTGTCTCCAGGACTGACCCACAGGATAATGCGGCTTCAAAACGAGGCAGGTCATACTGCCTTCAAAAGTAAATCCTGGGAGTTTTGGCGGTATGTCAGAGGGTTAAGGGCTTGTGGCGCTCACAAAAAGAGGGGACAGGTGGAAGGATCTGGGGTCTGGCCCCCAGACCGCCACCTGCAGGGGATTCGCTTTACAGGGGGTGAAGCAGGTCTTTAGGAGCTCTATCTTTCTCTTCCACCCTGTATTTCCTCTGCTCTCTCCTTTTGTGTCTGTCAGATGCAAGGTCAGTAAAAACAACAACAACAAAAACAATAACCACCACAGTGACCAAGCTACAAGGGCAGCGAAAGGGGAACAAATGGAGTGCAGGAGCTGTGGATTATTCGTGGCGAAGGCATCAGCTGTGGCAATAACCCCTTGAGGCAATCAATCCATAAATGAAGAAGTAATACAGGTAACAGAGACGTATATGTCCCTGTGTGTTTCCACTGAGTTAATGTAAATGCACTTTTATTTACTTCTTCATTTATTTATTACCTTGCCACGAGAATTTCTTTTCATTGCTAAAAAAAAGTGTCCCATCAAGGGTACCAGGTGGTGCCACACCCAGTGAAGCACTCATGTTACAATGCAGGAGGACTGGGCCTCAACACCCTGGTCCCCACCTGGCAGGGGAAATCTTTACAAGTGGTGCAGAAGTGCTGCAGGTGTTTCTCTCTGTGTCTCAAACTCTCTCTCCCTCCCTTCCCTCTCAATTGCTGTCTATTTATTCCAGTGAATAATCAAGAAAATAGAAAGTAAAAAAAGAAAAAGGAAAAGGAAATATTCCACGACTTCAAATGGGCCACTCAGGACAATGCATTCCTTGTTAAGATGCTCACAGCATTCCATATGCAGAAAGGCAAAGACACCATGTATTTTTTAACCCAGTTTTTATATTTATTTATTTATTTATTTATTTAGGTGCTTACTCATTTTTGTCATTGATGAATTAATGTTTTACATTTGACATTGACTAAGGATCTGACACCAGCGGTCTCCAGTACCCCTAGATGGTACTCTCCCTCTACAAAATTGATCCATTGACCTGTCCATCCATCCATCCACCCATCCATCTATCCATCCATCCATCCATCCATCCATCCACCAGTAAACAAAGCTAAGTACAAAAGGAGATCTCTCCTTGAAAGAATCTCTCCTTAGGTGAAGACAATCAACGATGCACAGGTAGGTTGCAAAGGGGCCAGTTTGGCTGAATAGGGCAGAGGGGCTGAACCAGGGAATGTGTTGGGGCGTGTGGGTGTGGGTGGGGTGAGCCGGAGACCCTGTGAGCTGGGTCACATTAGGGGCAGGCAGGGGGTGGAAGGGGTTGCGAACAGCTGTCACTGGAGAACCATCACAAGTGCCGGAGCTGGCGAGCAGGGCACCTGGAAGAGAGGACAGACAAAGGAGAGAAGCAAAGTGCGGAGGAGAGGATAGGGGAGAGGATGGTGAGGACAGGAGAGGACAGGAGAGGACAGGAGGGGAGGGGACCTGAGAAACCTACCTGGACAAAGGCAGCATACAGATATCCAGGAAGGCAGGCAGGCATGCAGGCAGCTCTGGCCTGGGCTCCCTGGATCCCGGGCACACCTCCACCTGTCTTCTCTTGCCTGCCAGCCCTGAGGTCCCTCGTAGGTCAGCACTGTCTTCCGATCCTATTGTCCCTCTGTGCCAGGGCCCAGGCATCTGGCGCTGTTGCCTGACCTAGTGGCAGGGCAGTTGGGCTGACCCGTGCCAGTGTGGCCAGCACAGAATGCCAGGGGCTAGGACATCACAGAGGGCTCCTGTGGTTGCTAGGCCACGGGGACCCTGCCCATCCAGTTGACCAGCAGCCATGACACCCACACTGAACTTGACCTGAGGGGTGGTGGCCAGCCACCAGAGCCAGAGCCCCAGGGCAAAGCAGGTGCTGGTCGGCCGGGCCAAGGGGCTCTGGGCAGATTGGTGTGTGTCTGGGCATGGGGCTGGCATCTGACAGCCCAGGGCTGGGGACCAAGGTCCGCCAGGCCCCTGTCCCACCATGTGCACTGACACACAGTCTTGCTGACTGACTGACAGTCCCCGCCCCAGAGATACCCACAAGAGGTCCCTGGGTGCCCTGAGCTGCCCCTGACGGTTGGTGGGTGCCTGCGTGGACACATGCCTCCGTAATGGAGGACTCTATTAATCCCGTTGCCTACTGACAGCTGCCCTCCTGCCCCTCCTCCTCCTCTTCTTCTTCCTCCTCCTCTTCCTCCTCCTCCTCCTCCTTCTCCTCCTCCTCCTCCACCTCCACCTCCTCTTCCTCATCCTCAGATGGACTCAATCAGGGCCCTTTGCCTAGGCAAGCCAGGGCTGCTGCTCTGGCTGCTGCAGCTTCTATCCAGTGGGTGGGTGCAGGAATCTGTTCCTGTCAGTCCCTGATTCCTGGGACCTTCCATGCCTCCAGCTCCCCCCACTCTCTAGTCCAGACCCCTCCTCAAGGATGCCCCCTTTCCCCTTGCCCTCTGTCCCCCAGCTTCCCAACTAACATCTACTGTGTGCCTCCCTGTGCAACTTTACTGCCACCAAGCTTCTGTCCTTCAGCCCTGAGGGCCCAGGGCCAGCCCAGCTGCCATCTCACCATCCAGCAGGGGGACCTGCCCTAACCCCCTGCCACCACACCCACACACACGGCCCTGCACACACTCACGGGCTCCCCTGCCAGTAGCCTCTCAAACAGTCTCCTTCTGCCCCCTAGTCCCCTTACAGCCTCTGCCACGGCCCCCACAGACACCTGGGCATCAGCAGCGCAGAAATGCAAACAGCTCCCCTCGCCCCCACTCCATTTGCTCCAAGGTTGTCAAGAGTCTTTTTTTCATGCTGTAGGGGAGGGAGTTGAGACAGTCCAATGTCCTGGGGAGCAAGAACTGCAAACAGTCCATCTACAATGTAACATTTGGGTCTCAGGCCGCCCAATCCCTAGTGCGCTGTGCAGACCTTTGACTGGCAAAAACACCCCATCTGAGCGTGAGATCTGGCTGGGCTAGTGGCTCTTTCTGTGGACTAAGAGACAGACAGACAGAGTTTTCAGGTTCAAAACCTATACTTCCCAGAAGATGGTCATTCACTTCTGTAAAAAAAAAAAAAAAAAAAAAAAAAGGCTTTTAATTTTTTTTCCCCTGCCTGGGTAACCTGTCTGTTGCCTGTTTCAAAGTGAAAAAAGGGAAAAAATCTTTTTTGGAGGGAAGAGGACCAAAATGCAGGCAGGTGGACTCCGTGGAGAGTGGATGGGGACTTGCTCCTGCCCTGGCACTAGAGCCCCAGCTGCTGTTCCAGGTGCTCTCTGATACCAGAGATCTCCGTGTGTCGTGTCATGACACTGTCTCCAGGACTGACCCACAGGATAATGCGGCTTCAAAACGAGGCAGGTCATACTGCCTTCAAAAGTAAATCCTGGGAGTTTTGGCGGTATGTCAGAGGGTTAAGGGCTTGTGGCGCTCACAAAAAGAGGGGACAGGTGGAAGGATCTGGGGTCTGGCCCCCAGACCGCCACCTGCAGGGGATTCGCTTTACAGGGGGTGAAGCAGGTCTTTAGGAGCTCTATCTTTCTCTTCCACCCTGTATTTCCTCTGCTCTCTCCTTTTGTGTCTGTCAGATGCAAGGTCAGTAAAAACAACAACAACAAAAACAATAACCACCACAGTGACCAAGCTACAAGGGCAGCGAAAGGGGAACAAATGGAGTGCAGGAGCTGTGGATTATTCGTGGCGAAGGCATCAGCTGTGGCAATAACCCCTTGAGGCAATCAATCCATAAATGAAGAAGTAATACAGGTAACAGAGACGTATATGTCCCTGTGTGTTTCCACTGAGTTAATGTACATGCACTTTTATTTACTTCTTCATTTATTTATTACCTTGCCACGAGAATTTCTTTTCATTGCTAAAAAAAAGTGTCCCATCAAGGGTACCAGGTGGTGCCACACCCAGTGAAGCACTCATGTTACAATGCAGGAGGACTGGGCCTCAACACCCTGGTCCCCACCTGGCAGGGGAAATCTTTACAAGTGGTGCAGAAGTGCTGCAGGTGTTTCTCTCTGTGTCTCAAACTCTCTCTCCCTCCCTTCCCTCTCAATTGCTGTCTATTTATTCCAGTGAATAATCAAGAAAATAGAAAGTAAAAAAAGAAAAAGGAAAAGGAAATATTCCACGACTTCAAATGGGCCACTCAGGACAATGCATTCCTTGTTAAGATGCTCACAGCATTCCATATGCAGAAAGGCAAAGACACCATGTATTTTTTAACCCAGTTTTTATATTTATTTATTTATTTATTTATTTAGGTGCTTACTCATTTTTGTCATTGATGAATTAATGTTTTACATTTGACATTGACTAAGGATCTGACACCAGCGGTCTCCAGTACCCCTAGATGGTACTCTCCCTCTACAAAATTGATCCATTGACCTGTCCATCCATCCATCCACCCATCCATCTATCCATCCATCCATCCATCCATCCATCCATCCACCAGTAAACAAAGCTAAGTACAAAAGGAGATCTCTCCTTGAAAGAATCTCTCCTTAGGTGAAGACAATCAACGATGCACAGGTAGGTTGCAAAGGGGCCAGTTTGGCTGAATAGGGCAGAGGGGCTGAACCAGGGAATGTGTTGGGGCGTGTGGGTGTGGGTGGGGTGAGCCGGAGACCCTGTGAGCTGGGTCACATTAGGGGCAGGCAGGGGGTGGAAGGGGTTGCTAACAGCTGTCACTGGAGAACCATCACAAGTGCCGGAGCTGGCGAGCAGGGCACCTGGAAGAGAGGACAGACAAAGGAGAGAAGCAAAGTGCGGAGGAGAGGATAGGGGAGAGGATGGTGAGGACAGGAGAGGACAGGAGAGGACAGGAGGGGAGGGGACCTGAGAAACCTACCTGGACAAAGGCAGCATACAGATATCCAGGAAGGCAGGCAGGCATGCAGGCAGCTCTGGCCTGGGCTCCCTGGATCCCGGGCACACCTCCACCTGTCTTCTCTTGCCTGCCAGCCCTGAGGTCCCTCGTAGGTCAGCACTGTCTTCCGATCCTATTGTCCCTCTGTGCCAGGGCCCAGGCATCTGGCGCTGTTGCCTGACCTAGTGGCAGGGCAGTTGGGCTGACCCGTGCCAGTGTGGCCAGCACAGAATGCCAGGGGCTAGGACATCACAGAGGGCTCCTGTGGTTGCTAGGCCACGGGGACCCTGCCCATCCAGTTGACCAGCAGCCATGACACCCACACTGAACTTGACCTGAGGGGTGGTGGCCAGCCACCAGAGCCAGAGCCCCAGGGCAAAGCAGGTGCTGGTCGGCCGGGCCAAGGGGCTCTGGGCAGATTGGTGTGTGTCTGGGCATGGGGCTGGCATCTGACAGCCCAGGGCTGGGGACCAAGGTCCGCCAGGCCCCTGTCCCACCATGTGCACTGACACACAGTCTTGCTGACTGACTGACAGTCCCCGCCCCAGAGATACCCACACCAGGTCCCTGGGTGCCCTGAGCTGCCCCTGAGGGTTGGTGGGTGCCTGCGTGGACACATGCCTCCGTAATGGAGGACTCTATTAATCCCGTTGCCTACTGACAGCTGCCCTCCTGCCCCTCCTCCTCCTCTTCTTCTTCCTCCTCCTCTTCCTCCTCCTCCTCCTCCTTCTCCTCCTCCTCCTCCACCTCCACCTCCTCTTCCTCATCCTCAGATGGACTCAATCAGGGCCCTTTGCCTAGGCAAGCCAGGGCTGCTGCTCTGGCTGCTGCAGCTTCTATCCAGTGGGTGGGTGCAGGAATCTGTTCCTGTCAGTCCCTGATTCCTGGGACCTTCCATGCCTCCAGCTCCCCCCACTCTCTAGTCCAGACCCCTCCTCAAGGATGCCCCCTTTCCCCTTGCCCTCTGTCCCCCAGCTTCCCAACTAACATCTACTGTGTGCCTCCCTGTGCAACTTTACTGCCACCAAGCTTCTGTCCTTCAGCCCTGAGGGCCCAGGGCCAGCCCAGCTGCCATCTCACCATCCAGCAGGGGGACCTGCCCTAACCCCCTGCCACCACACCCACACACACGGCCCTGCACACACTCACGGGCTCCCCTGCCAGTAGCCTCTCAAACAGTCTCCTTCTGCCCCCTAGTCCCCTTACAGCCTCTGCCACGGCCCCCACAGACACCTGGGCATCAGCAGCGCAGACATGCAAACAGCTCCCCTCGCCCCCACTCCATTTGCTCCAAGGTTGTCAAGAGTCTTTTTTTCATGCTGTAGGGGAGGGAGTTGAGACAGTCCAATGTCCTGGGGAGCAAGAACTGCAAACAGTCCATCTACAATGTAACATTTGGGTCTCAGGCCGCCCAATCCCTAGTGCGCTGTGCAGACCTTTGACTGGCAAAAACACCCCATCTGAGCGTGAGATCTGGCTGGGCTAGTGGCTCTTTCTGTGGACTAAGAGACAGACAGACAGAGTTTTCAGGTTCAAAACCTATACTTCCCAGAAGATGGTCATTCACTTCTGTAAAAAAAAAAAAAAAAAAAAAAAGGCTTTTAATTTTTTTTCCCCTGCCTGGGTAACCTGTCTGCTGCCTGTTTCAAAGTGAAAAAAGGGAAAAAATCTTTTTTGGAGGGAAGAGGACCAAAATGCAGGCAGGTGGACTCCGTGGAGAGTGGATGGGGACTTGCTCCTGCCCTGGCACTAGAGCCCCAGCTGCTGTTCCAGGTGCTCTCTGATACCAGAGATCTCCGTGTGTCGTGTCATGACACTGTCTCCAGGACTGACCCACAGGATAATGCGGCTTCAAAACGAGGCAGGTCATACTGCCTTCAAAAGTAAATCCAGGGAGTTTTGGCGGTATGTCAGAGGGTTAAGGGCTTGTGGCGCTCACAAAAAGAGGGGACAGGTGGAAGGATCTGGGGTCTGGCCCCCAGACCGCCACCTGCAGGGGATTCGCTTTACAGGGGGTGAAGCAGGTCTTTAGGAGCTCTATCTTTCTCTTCCACCCTGTATTTCCTCTGCTCTCTCCTTTTGTGTCTGTCAGATGCAAGGTCAGTAAAAACAACAACAACAAAAACAATAACCACCACAGTGACCAAGCTACAAGGGCAGCGAAAGGGGAACAAATGGAGTGCAGGAGCTGTGGATTATTCGTGGCGAAGGCATCAGCTGTGGCAATAACCCCTTGAGGCAATCAATCCATAAATGAAGAAGTAATACAGGTAACAGAGACGTATATGTCCCTGTGTGTTTCCACTGAGTTAATGTAAATGCACTTTTATTTACTTCTTCATTTATTTATTACCTTGCCACGAGAATTTCTTTTCATTGCTAAAAAAAAGTGTCCCATCAAGGGTACCAGGTGGTGCCACACCCAGTGAAGCACTCATGTTACAATGCAGGAGGACTGGGCCTCAACACCCTGGTCCCCACCTGGCAGGGGAAATCTTTACAAGTGGTGCAGAAGTGCTGCAGGTGTTTCTCTCTGTGTCTCAAACTCTCTCTCCCTCCCTTCCCTCTCAATTGCTGTCTATTTATTCCAGTGAATAATCAAGAAAATAGAAAGTAAAAAAAGAAAAAGGAAAAGGAAATATTCCACGACTTCAAATGGGCCACTCAGGACAATGCATTCCTTGTTAAGATGCTCACAGCATTCCATATGCAGAGAGGCAAAGACACCATGTATTTTTTAACCCAGTTTTTATATTTATTTATTTATTTATTTATTTAGGTGCTTACTCATTTTTGTCATTGATGAATTAATGTTTTACATTTGACATTGACTAAGGATCTGACACCAGCGGTCTCCAGTACCCCTAGATGGTACTCTCCCTCTACAAATTTGATCCATTGACCTGTCCATCCATCCATCCACCCATCCATCTATCCATCCATCCATCCATCCATCCATCCACCAGTAAACAAAGCTAAGTACAAAAGGAGATCTCTCCTTGAAAGAATCTCTCCTTAGGTGAAGACAATCAACGATGCACAGGTAGGTTGCAAAGGGGCCAGTTTGGCTGAATAGGGCAGAGGGGCTGAACCAGGGAATGTGTTGGGGCGTGTGGGTGTGGGTGGGGTGAGCCGGAGACCCTGTGAGCTGGGTCACATTAGGGGCAGGCAGGGGGTGGAAGGGGTTGCGAACAGCTGTCACTGGAGAACCATCACAAGTGCCGGAGCTGGCGAGCAGGGCACCTGGAAGAGAGGACAGACAAAGGAGAGAAGCAAAGTGCGGAGGAGAGGATAGGGGAGAGGATGGTGAGGACAGGAGAGGACAGGAGAGGACAGGAGGGGAGGGGACCTGAGAAACCTACCTGGACAAAGGCAGCATACAGATATCCAGGAAGGCAGGCAGGCATGCAGGCAGCTCTGGCCTGGGCTCCCTGGATCCCGGGCACACCTCCACCTGTCTTCTCTTGCCTGCCAGCCCTGAGGTCCCTCGTAGGTCAGCACTGTCTTCCGATCCTATTGTCCCTCTGTGCCAGGGCCCAGGCATCTGGCGCTGTTGCCTGACCTAGTGGCAGGGCAGTTGGGCTGACCCGTGCCAGTGTGGCCAGCACAGAATGCCAGGGGCTAGGACATCACAGAGGGCTCCTGTGGTTGCTAGGCCACGGGGACCCTGCCCATCCAGTTGACCAGCAGCCATGACACCCACACTGAACTTGACCTGAGGGGTGGTGGCCAGCCACCAGAGCCAGAGCCCCAGGGCAAAGCAGGTGCTGGTCGGCCGGGCCAAGGGGCTCTGGGCAGATTGGTGTGTGTCTGGGCATGGGGCTGGCATCTGACAGCCCAGGGCTGGGGACCAAGGTCCGCCAGGCCCCTGTCCCACCATGTGCACTGACACACAGTCTTGCTGACTGACTGACAGTCCCCGCCCCAGAGATACCCACAAGAGGTCCCTGGGTGCCCTGAGCTGCCCCTGACGGTTGGTGGGTGCCTGCGTGGACACATGCCTCCGTAATGGAGGACTCTATTAATCCCGTTGCCTACTGACAGCTGCCCTCCTGCCCCTCCTCCTCCTCTTCTTCTTCCTCCTCCTCTTCCTCCTCCTCCTCCTCCTTCTCCTCCTCCTCCTCCACCTCCACCTCCTCTTCCTCATCCTCAGATGGACTCAATCAGGGCCCTTTGCCTAGGCAAGCCAGGGCTGCTGCTCTGGCTGCTGCAGCTTCTATCCAGTGGGTGGGTGCAGGAATCTGTTCCTGTCAGTCCCTGATTCCTGGGACCTTCCATGCCTCCAGCTCCCCCCACTCTCTAGTCCAGACCCCTCCTCAAGGATGCCCCCTTTCCCCTTGCCCTCTGTCCCCCAGCTTCCCAACTAACATCTACTGTGTGCCTCCCTGTGCAACTTTACTGCCACCAAGCTTCTGTCCTTCAGCCCTGAGGGCCCAGGGCCAGCCCAGCTGCCATCTCACCATCCAGCAGGGGGACCTGCCCTAACCCCCTGCCACCACACCCACACACACGGCCCTGCACACACTCACGGGCTCCCCTGCCAGTAGCCTCTCAAACAGTCTCCTTCTGCCCCCTAGTCCCCTTACAGCCTCTGCCACGGCCCCCACAGACACCTGGGCATCAGCAGCGCAGAAATGCAAACAGCTCCCCTCGCCCCCACTCCATTTGCTCCAAGGTTGTCAAGAGTCTTTTTTTCATGCTGTAGGGGAGGGAGTTGAGACAGTCCAATGTCCTGGGGAGCAAGAACTGCAAACAGTCCATCTACAATGTAACATTTGGGTCTCAGGCCGCCCAATCCCTAGTGCGCTGTGCAGACCTTTGACTGGCAAAAACACCCCATCTGAGCGTGAGATCTGGCTGGGCTAGTGGCTCTTTCTGTGGACTAAGAGACAGACAGACAGAGTTTTCAGGTTCAAAACCTATACTTCCCAGAAGATGGTCATTCACTTCTGTAAAAAAAAAAAAAAAAAAAAAAAAGGCTTTTAATTTTTTTTCCCCTGCCTGGGTAACCTGTCTGTTGCCTGTTTCAAAGTGAAAAAAGGGAAAAAATCTTTTTTGGAGGGAAGAGGACCAAAATGCAGGCAGGTGGACTCCGTGGAGAGTGGATGGGGACTTGCTCCTGCCCTGGCACTAGAGCCCCAGCTGCTGTTCCAGGTGCTCTCTGATACCAGAGATCTCCGTGTGTCGTGTCATGACACTGTCTCCAGGACTGACCCACAGGATAATGCGGCTTCAAAACGAGGCAGGTCATACTGCCTTCAAAAGTAAATCCTGGGAGTTTTGGCGGTATGTCAGAGGGTTAAGGGCTTGTGGCGCTCACAAAAAGAGGGGACAGGTGGAAGGATCTGGGGTCTGGCCCCCAGACCGCCACCTGCAGGGGATTCGCTTTACAGGGGGTGAAGCAGGTCTTTAGGAGCTCTATCTTTCTCTTCCACCCTGTATTTCCTCTGCTCTCTCCTTTTGTGTCTGTCAGATGCAAGGTCAGTAAAAACAACAACAACAAAAACAATAACCACCACAGTGACCAAGCTACAAGGGCAGCGAAAGGGGAACAAATGGAGTGCAGGAGCTGTGGATTATTCGTGGCGAAGGCATCAGCTGTGGCAATAACCCCTTGAGGCAATCAATCCATAAATGAAGAAGTAATACAGGTAACAGAGACGTATATGTCCCTGTGTGTTTCCACTGAGTTAATGTACATGCACTTTTATTTACTTCTTCATTTATTTATTACCTTGCCACGAGAATTTCTTTTCATTGCTAAAAAAAAGTGTCCCATCAAGGGTACCAGGTGGTGCCACACCCAGTGAAGCACTCATGTTACAATGCAGGAGGACTGGGCCTCAACACCCTGGTCCCCACCTGGCAGGGGAAATCTTTACAAGTGGTGCAGAAGTGCTGCAGGTGTTTCTCTCTGTGTCTCAAACTCTCTCTCCCTCCCTTCCCTCTCAATTGCTGTCTATTTATTCCAGTGAATAATCAAGAAAATAGAAAGTAAAAAAAGAAAAAGGAAAAGGAAATATTCCACGACTTCAAATGGGCCACTCAGGACAATGCATTCCTTGTTAAGATGCTCACAGCATTCCATATGCAGAGAGGCAAAGACACCATGTATTTTTTAACCCAGTTTTTATATTTATTTATTTATTTATTTATTTAGGTGCTTACTCATTTTTGTCATTGATGAATTAATGTTTTACATTTGACATTGACTAAGGATCTGACACCAGCGGTCTCCAGTACCCCTAGATGGTACTCTCCCTCTACAAATTTGATCCATTGACCTGTCCATCCATCCATCCACCCATCCATCTATCCATCCATCCATCCATCCATCCATCCACCAGTAAACAAAGCTAAGTACAAAAGGAGATCTCTCCTTGAAAGAATCTCTCCTTAGGTGAAGACAATCAACGATGCACAGGTAGGTTGCAAAGGGGCCAGTTTGGCTGAATAGGGCAGAGGGGCTGAACCAGGGAATGTGTTGGGGCGTGTGGGTGTGGGTGGGGTGAGCCGGAGACCCTGTGAGCTGGGTCACATTAGGGGCAGGCAGGGGGTGGAAGGGGTTGCGAACAGCTGTCACTGGAGAACCATCACAAGTGCCGGAGCTGGCGAGCAGGGCACCTGGAAGAGAGGACAGACAAAGGAGAGAAGCAAAGTGCGGAGGAGAGGATAGGGGAGAGGATGGTGAGGACAGGAGAGGACAGGAGAGGACAGGAGGGGAGGGGACCTGAGAAACCTACCTGGACAAAGGCAGCATACAGATATCCAGGAAGGCAGGCAGGCATGCAGGCAGCTCTGGCCTGGGCTCCCTGGATCCCGGGCACACCTCCACCTGTCTTCTCTTGCCTGCCAGCCCTGAGGTCCCTCGTAGGTCAGCACTGTCTTCCGATCCTATTGTCCCTCTGTGCCAGGGCCCAGGCATCTGGCGCTGTTGCCTGACCTAGTGGCAGGGCAGTTGGGCTGACCCGTGCCAGTGTGGCCAGCACAGAATGCCAGGGGCTAGGACATCACAGAGGGCTCCTGTGGTTGCTAGGCCACGGGGACCCTGCCCATCCAGTTGACCAGCAGCCATGACACCCACACTGAACTTGACCTGAGGGGTGGTGGCCAGCCACCAGAGCCAGAGCCCCAGGGCAAAGCAGGTGCTGGTCGGCCGGGCCAAGGGGCTCTGGGCAGATTGGTGTGTGTCTGGGCATGGGGCTGGCATCTGACAGCCCAGGGCTGGGGACCAAGGTCCGCCAGGCCCCTGTCCCACCATGTGCACTGACACACAGTCTTGCTGACTGACTGACAGTCCCCGCCCCAGAGATACCCACAAGAGGTCCCTGGGTGCCCTGAGCTGCCCCTGACGGTTGGTGGGTGCCTGCGTGGACACATGCCTCCGTAATGGAGGACTCTATTAATCCCGTTGCCTACTGACAGCTGCCCTCCTGCCCCTCCTCCTCCTCTTCTTCTTCCTCCTCCTCTTCCTCCTCCTCCTCCTCCTTCTCCTCCTCCTCCTCCACCTCCACCTCCTCTTCCTCATCCTCAGATGGACTCAATCAGGGCCCTTTGCCTAGGCAAGCCAGGGCTGCTGCTCTGGCTGCTGCAGCTTCTATCCAGTGGGTGGGTGCAGGAATCTGTTCCTGTCAGTCCCTGATTCCTGGGACCTTCCATGCCTCCAGCTCCCCCCACTCTCTAGTCCAGACCCCTCCTCAAGGATGCCCCCTTTCCCCTTGCCCTCTGTCCCCCAGCTTCCCAACTAACATCTACTGTGTGCCTCCCTGTGCAACTTTACTGCCACCAAGCTTCTGTCCTTCAGCCCTGAGGGCCCAGGGCCAGCCCAGCTGCCATCTCACCATCCAGCAGGGGGACCTGCCCTAACCCCCTGCCACCACACCCACACACACGGCCCTGCACACACTCACGGGCTCCCCTGCCAGTAGCCTCTCAAACAGTCTCCTTCTGCCCCCTAGTCCCCTTACAGCCTCTGCCACGGCCCCCACAGACACCTGGGCATCAGCAGCGCAGAAATGCAAACAGCTCCCCTCGCCCCCACTCCATTTGCTCCAAGGTTGTCAAGAGTCTTTTTTTCATGCTGTAGGGGAGGGAGTTGAGACAGTCCAATGTCCTGGGGAGCAAGAACTGCAAACAGTCCATCTACAATGTAACATTTGGGTCTCAGGCCGCCCAATCCCTAGTGCGCTGTGCAGACCTTTGACTGGCAAAAACACCCCATCTGAGCGTGAGATCTGGCTGGGCTAGTGGCTCTTTCTGTGGACTAAGAGACAGACAGACAGAGTTTTCAGGTTCAAAACCTATACTTCCCAGAAGATGGTCATTCACTTCTGTAAAAAAAAAAAAAAAAAAAAAAAAGGCTTTTAATTTTTTTTCCCCTGCCTGGGTAACCTGTCTGTTGCCTGTTTCAAAGTGAAAAAAGGGAAAAAATCTTTTTTGGAGGGAAGAGGACCAAAATGCAGGCAGGTGGACTCCGTGGAGAGTGGATGGGGACTTGCTCCTGCCCTGGCACTAGAGCCCCAGCTGCTGTTCCAGGTGCTCTCTGATACCAGAGATCTCCGTGTGTCGTGTCATGACACTGTCTCCAGGACTGACCCACAGGATAATGCGGCTTCAAAACGAGGCAGGTCATACTGCCTTCAAAAGTAAATCCTGGGAGTTTTGGCGGTATGTCAGAGGGTTAAGGGCTTGTGGCGCTCACAAAAAGAGGGGACAGGTGGAAGGATCTGGGGTCTGGCCCCCAGACCGCCACCTGCAGGGGATTCGCTTTACAGGGGGTGAAGCAGGTCTTTAGGAGCTCTATCTTTCTCTTCCACCCTGTATTTCCTCTGCTCTCTCCTTTTGTGTCTGTCAGATGCAAGGTCAGTAAAAACAACAACAACAAAAACAATAACCACCACAGTGACCAAGCTACAAGGGCAGCGAAAGGGGAACAAATGGAGTGCAGGAGCTGTGGATTATTCGTGGCGAAGGCATCAGCTGTGGCAATAACCCCTTGAGGCAATCAATCCATAAATGAAGAAGTAATACAGGTAACAGAGACGTATATGTCCCTGTGTGTTTCCACTGAGTTAATGTACATGCACTTTTATTTACTTCTTCATTTATTTATTACCTTGCCACGAGAATTTCTTTTCATTGCTAAAAAAAAGTGTCCCATCAAGGGTACCAGGTGGTGCCACACCCAGTGAAGCACTCATGTTACAATGCAGGAGGACTGGGCCTCAACACCCTGGTCCCCACCTGGCAGGGGAAATCTTTACAAGTGGTGCAGAAGTGCTGCAGGTGTTTCTCTCTGTGTCTCAAACTCTCTCTCCCTCCCTTCCCTCTCAATTGCTGTCTATTTATTCCAGTGAATAATCAAGAAAATAGAAAGTAAAAAAAGAAAAAGGAAAAGGAAATATTCCACGACTTCAAATGGGCCACTCAGGACAATGCATTCCTTGTTAAGATGCTCACAGCATTCCATATGCAGAAAGGCAAAGACACCATGTATTTTTTAACCCAGTTTTTATATTTATTTATTTATTTATTTATTTAGGTGCTTACTCATTTTTGTCATTGATGAATTAATGTTTTACATTTGACATTGACTAAGGATCTGACACCAGCGGTCTCCAGTACCCCTAGATGGTACTCTCCCTCTACAAAATTGATCCATTGACCTGTCCATCCATCCATCCACCCATCCATCTATCCATCCATCCATCCATCCATCCATCCATCCACCAGTAAACAAAGCTAAGTACAAAAGGAGATCTCTCCTTGAAAGAATCTCTCCTTAGGTGAAGACAATCAACGATGCACAGGTAGGTTGCAAAGGGGCCAGTTTGGCTGAATAGGGCAGAGGGGCTGAACCAGGGAATGTGTTGGGGCGTGTGGGTGTGGGTGGGGTGAGCCGGAGACCCTGTGAGCTGGGTGACATTAGGGGCAGGCAGGGGGTGGAAGGGGTTGCTAACAGCTGTCACTGGAGAACCATCACAAGTGCCGGAGCTGGCGAGCAGGGCACCTGGAAGAGAGGACAGACAAAGGAGAGAAGCAAAGTGCGGAGGAGAGGATAGGGGAGAGGATGGTGAGGACAGGAGAGGACAGGAGAGGACAGGAGGGGAGGGGACCTGAGAAACCTACCTGGACAAAGGCAGCATACAGATATCCAGGAAGGCAGGCAGGCATGCAGGCAGCTCTGGCCTGGGCTCCCTGGATCCCGGGCACACCTCCACCTGTCTTCTCTTGCCTGCCAGCCCTGAGGTCCCTCGTAGGTCAGCACTGTCTTCCGATCCTATTGTCCCTCTGTGCCAGGGCCCAGGCATCTGGCGCTGTTGCCTGACCTAGTGGCAGGGCAGTTGGGCTGACCCGTGCCAGTGTGGCCAGCACAGAATGCCAGGGGCTAGGACATCACAGAGGGCTCCTGTGGTTGCTAGGCCACGGGGACCCTGCCCATCCAGTTGACCAGCAGCCATGACACCCACACTGAACTTGACCTGAGGGGTGGTGGCCAGCCACCAGAGCCAGAGCCCCAGGGCAAAGCAGGTGCTGGTCGGCCGGGCCAAGGGGCTCTGGGCAGATTGGTGTGTGTCTGGGCATGGGGCTGGCATCTGACAGCCCAGGGCTGGGGACCAAGGTCCGCCAGGCCCCTGTCCCACCATGTGCACTGACACACAGTCTTGCTGACTGACTGACAGTCCCCGCCCCAGAGATACCCACACCAGGTCCCTGGGTGCCCTGAGCTGCCCCTGAGGGTTGGTGGGTGCCTGCGTGGACACATGCCTCCGTAATGGAGGACTCTATTAATCCCGTTGCCTACTGACAGCTGCCCTCCTGCCCCTCCTCCTCCTCTTCTTCTTCCTCCTCCTCTTCCTCCTCCTCCTCCTCCTTCTCCTCCTCCTCCTCCACCTCCACCTCCTCTTCCTCATCCTCAGATGGACTCAATCAGGGCCCTTTGCCTAGGCAAGCCAGGGCTGCTGCTCTGGCTGCTGCAGCTTCTATCCAGTGGGTGGGTGCAGGAATCTGTTCCTGTCAGTCCCTGATTCCTGGGACCTTCCATGCCTCCAGCTCCCCCCACTCTCTAGTCCAGACCCCTCCTCAAGGATGCCCCCTTTCCCCTTGCCCTCTGTCCCCCAGCTTCCCAACTAACATCTACTGTGTGCCTCCCTGTGCAACTTTACTGCCACCAAGCTTCTGTCCTTCAGCCCTGAGGGCCCAGGGCCAGCCCAGCTGCCATCTCACCATCCAGCAGGGGGACCTGCCCTAACCCCCTGCCACCACACCCACACACACGGCCCTGCACACACTCACGGGCTCCCCTGCCAGTAGCCTCTCAAACAGTCTCCTTCTGCCCCCTAGTCCCCTTACAGCCTCTGCCACGGCCCCCACAGACACCTGGGCATCAGCAGCGCAGACATGCAAACAGCTCCCCTCGCCCCCACTCCATTTGCTCCAAGGTTGTCAAGAGTCTTTTTTTCATGCTGTAGGGGAGGGAGTTGAGACAGTCCAATGTCCTGGGGAGCAAGAACTGCAAACAGTCCATCTACAATGTAACATTTGGGTCTCAGGCCGCCCAATCCCTAGTGCGCTGTGCAGACCTTTGACTGGCAAAAACACCCCATCTGAGCGTGAGATCTGGCTGGGCTAGTGGCTCTTTCTGTGGACTAAGAGACAGACAGACAGAGTTTTCAGGTTCAAAACCTATACTTCCCAGAAGATGGTCATTCACTTCTGTAAAAAAAAAAAAAAAAAAAAAAAGGCTTTTAATTTTTTTTCCCCTGCCTGGGTAACCTGTCTGCTGCCTGTTTCAAAGTGAAAAAAGGGAAAAAATCTTTTTTGGAGGGAAGAGGACCAAAATGCAGGCAGGTGGACTCCGTGGAGAGTGGATGGGGACTTGCTCCTGCCCTGGCACTAGAGCCCCAGCTGCTGTTCCAGGTGCTCTCTGATACCAGAGATCTCCGTGTGTCGTGTCATGACACTGTCTCCAGGACTGACCCACAGGATAATGCGGCTTCAAAACGAGGCAGGTCATACTGCCTTCAAAAGTAAATCCAGGGAGTTTTGGCGGTATGTCAGAGGGTTAAGGGCTTGTGGCGCTCACAAAAAGAGGGGACAGGTGGAAGGATCTGGGGTCTGGCCCCCAGACCGCCACCTGCAGGGGATTCGCTTTACAGGGGGTGAAGCAGGTCTTTAGGAGCTCTATCTTTCTCTTCCACCCTGTATTTCCTCTGCTCTCTCCTTTTGTGTCTGTCAGATGCAAGGTCAGTAAAAACAACAACAACAAAAACAATAACCACCACAGTGACCAAGCTACAAGGGCAGCGAAAGGGGAACAAATGGAGTGCAGGAGCTGTGGATTATTCGTGGCGAAGGCATCAGCTGTGGCAATAACCCCTTGAGGCAATCAATCCATAAATGAAGAAGTAATACAGGTAACAGAGACGTATATGTCCCTGTGTGTTTCCACTGAGTTAATGTAAATGCACTTTTATTTACTTCTTCATTTATTTATTACCTTGCCACGAGAATTTCTTTTCATTGCTAAAAAAAAGTGTCCCATCAAGGGTACCAGGTGGTGCCACACCCAGTGAAGCACTCATGTTACAATGCAGGAGGACTGGGCCTCAACACCCTGGTCCCCACCTGGCAGGGGAAATCTTTACAAGTGGTGCAGAAGTGCTGCAGGTGTTTCTCTCTGTGTCTCAAACTCTCTCTCCCTCCCTTCCCTCTCAATTGCTGTCTATTTATTCCAGTGAATAATCAAGAAAATAGAAAGTAAAAAAAGAAAAAGGAAAAGGAAATATTCCACGACTTCAAATGGGCCACTCAGGACAATGCATTCCTTGTTAAGATGCTCACAGCATTCCATATGCAGAGAGGCAAAGACACCATGTATTTTTTAACCCAGTTTTTATATTTATTTATTTATTTATTTATTTAGGTGCTTACTCATTTTTGTCATTGATGAATTAATGTTTTACATTTGACATTGACTAAGGATCTGACACCAGCGGTCTCCAGTACCCCTAGATGGTACTCTCCCTCTACAAATTTGATCCATTGACCTGTCCATCCATCCATCCACCCATCCATCTATCCATCCATCCATCCATCCATCCATCCACCAGTAAACAAAGCTAAGTACAAAAGGAGATCTCTCCTTGAAAGAATCTCTCCTTAGGTGAAGACAATCAACGATGCACAGGTAGGTTGCAAAGGGGCCAGTTTGGCTGAATAGGGCAGAGGGGCTGAACCAGGGAATGTGTTGGGGCGTGTGGGTGTGGGTGGGGTGAGCCGGAGACCCTGTGAGCTGGGTCACATTAGGGGCAGGCAGGGGGTGGAAGGGGTTGCGAACAGCTGTCACTGGAGAACCATCACAAGTGCCGGAGCTGGCGAGCAGGGCACCTGGAAGAGAGGACAGACAAAGGAGAGAAGCAAAGTGCGGAGGAGAGGATAGGGGAGAGGATGGTGAGGACAGGAGAGGACAGGAGAGGACAGGAGGGGAGGGGACCTGAGAAACCTACCTGGACAAAGGCAGCATACAGATATCCAGGAAGGCAGGCAGGCATGCAGGCAGCTCTGGCCTGGGCTCCCTGGATCCCGGGCACACCTCCACCTGTCTTCTCTTGCCTGCCAGCCCTGAGGTCCCTCGTAGGTCAGCACTGTCTTCCGATCCTATTGTCCCTCTGTGCCAGGGCCCAGGCATCTGGCGCTGTTGCCTGACCTAGTGGCAGGGCAGTTGGGCTGACCCGTGCCAGTGTGGCCAGCACAGAATGCCAGGGGCTAGGACATCACAGAGGGCTCCTGTGGTTGCTAGGCCACGGGGACCCTGCCCATCCAGTTGACCAGCAGCCATGACACCCACACTGAACTTGACCTGAGGGGTGGTGGCCAGCCACCAGAGCCAGAGCCCCAGGGCAAAGCAGGTGCTGGTCGGCCGGGCCAAGGGGCTCTGGGCAGATTGGTGTGTGTCTGGGCATGGGGCTGGCATCTGACAGCCCAGGGCTGGGGACCAAGGTCCGCCAGGCCCCTGTCCCACCATGTGCACTGACACACAGTCTTGCTGACTGACTGACAGTCCCCGCCCCAGAGATACCCACAAGAGGTCCCTGGGTGCCCTGAGCTGCCCCTGACGGTTGGTGGGTGCCTGCGTGGACACATGCCTCCGTAATGGAGGACTCTATTAATCCCGTTGCCTACTGACAGCTGCCCTCCTGCCCCTCCTCCTCCTCTTCTTCTTCCTCCTCCTCTTCCTCCTCCTCCTCCTCCTTCTCCTCCTCCTCCTCCACCTCCACCTCCTCTTCCTCATCCTCAGATGGACTCAATCAGGGCCCTTTGCCTAGGCAAGCCAGGGCTGCTGCTCTGGCTGCTGCAGCTTCTATCCAGTGGGTGGGTGCAGGAATCTGTTCCTGTCAGTCCCTGATTCCTGGGACCTTCCATGCCTCCAGCTCCCCCCACTCTCTAGTCCAGACCCCTCCTCAAGGATGCCCCCTTTCCCCTTGCCCTCTGTCCCCCAGCTTCCCAACTAACATCTACTGTGTGCCTCCCTGTGCAACTTTACTGCCACCAAGCTTCTGTCCTTCAGCCCTGAGGGCCCAGGGCCAGCCCAGCTGCCATCTCACCATCCAGCAGGGGGACCTGCCCTAACCCCCTGCCACCACACCCACACACACGGCCCTGCACACACTCACGGGCTCCCCTGCCAGTAGCCTCTCAAACAGTCTCCTTCTGCCCCCTAGTCCCCTTACAGCCTCTGCCACGGCCCCCACAGACACCTGGGCATCAGCAGCGCAGAAATGCAAACAGCTCCCCTCGCCCCCACTCCATTTGCTCCAAGGTTGTCAAGAGTCTTTTTTTCATGCTGTAGGGGAGGGAGTTGAGACAGTCCAATGTCCTGGGGAGCAAGAACTGCAAACAGTCCATCTACAATGTAACATTTGGGTCTCAGGCCGCCCAATCCCTAGTGCGCTGTGCAGACCTTTGACTGGCAAAAACACCCCATCTGAGCGTGAGATCTGGCTGGGCTAGTGGCTCTTTCTGTGGACTAAGAGACAGACAGACAGAGTTTTCAGGTTCAAAACCTATACTTCCCAGAAGATGGTCATTCACTTCTGTAAAAAAAAAAAAAAAAAAAAAAAAGGCTTTTAATTTTTTTTCCCCTGCCTGGGTAACCTGTCTGTTGCCTGTTTCAA
Source organism: Erinaceus europaeus (assembly GCF_950295315.1). Taxonomy (NCBI): domain Eukaryota; kingdom Metazoa; phylum Chordata; class Mammalia; order Eulipotyphla; family Erinaceidae; genus Erinaceus; species Erinaceus europaeus. The sequence goes on from NW_026647161.1 coordinate 87,071, forward strand.
AGTGAAAAAAGGGAAAAAATCTTTTTTGGAGGGAAGAGGACCAAAATGCAGGCAGGTGGACTCCGTGGAGAGTGGATGGGGACTTGCTCCTGCCCTGGCACTAGAGCCCCAGCTGCTGTTCCAGGTGCTCTCTGATACCAGAGATCTCCGTGTGTCGTGTCATGACACTGTCTCCAGGACTGACCCACAGGATAATGCGGCTTCAAAACGAGGCAGGTCATACTGCCTTCAAAAGTAAATCCTGGGAGTTTTGGCGGTATGTCAGAGGGTTAAGGGCTTGTGGCGCTCACAAAAAGAGGGGACAGGTGGAAGGATCTGGGGTCTGGCCCCCAGACCGCCACCTGCAGGGGATTCGCTTTACAGGGGGTGAAGCAGGTCTTTAGGAGCTCTATCTTTCTCTTCCACCCTGTATTTCCTCTGCTCTCTCCTTTTGTGTCTGTCAGATGCAAGGTCAGTAAAAACAACAACAACAAAAACAATAACCACCACAGTGACCAAGCTACAAGGGCAGCGAAAGGGGAACAAATGGAGTGCAGGAGCTGTGGATTATTCGTGGCGAAGGCATCAGCTGTGGCAATAACCCCTTGAGGCAATCAATCCATAAATGAAGAAGTAATACAGGTAACAGAGACGTATATGTCCCTGTGTGTTTCCACTGAGTTAATGTACATGCACTTTTATTTACTTCTTCATTTATTTATTACCTTGCCACGAGAATTTCTTTTCATTGCTAAAAAAAAGTGTCCCATCAAGGGTACCAGGTGGTGCCACACCCAGTGAAGCACTCATGTTACAATGCAGGAGGACTGGGCCTCAACACCCTGGTCCCCACCTGGCAGGGGAAATCTTTACAAGTGGTGCAGAAGTGCTGCAGGTGTTTCTCTCTGTGTCTCAAACTCTCTCTCCCTCCCTTCCCTCTCAATTGCTGTCTATTTATTCCAGTGAATAATCAAGAAAATAGAAAGTAAAAAAAGAAAAAGGAAAAGGAAATATTCCACGACTTCAAATGGGCCACTCAGGACAATGCATTCCTTGTTAAGATGCTCACAGCATTCCATATGCAGAAAGGCAAAGACACCATGTATTTTTTAACCCAGTTTTTATATTTATTTATTTATTTATTTATTTAGGTGCTTACTCATTTTTGTCATTGATGAATTAATGTTTTACATTTGACATTGACTAAGGATCTGACACCAGCGGTCTCCAGTACCCCTAGATGGTACTCTCCCTCTACAAAATTGATCCATTGACCTGTCCATCCATCCATCCACCCATCCATCTATCCATCCATCCATCCATCCATCCATCCATCCACCAGTAAACAAAGCTAAGTACAAAAGGAGATCTCTCCTTGAAAGAATCTCTCCTTAGGTGAAGACAATCAACGATGCACAGGTAGGTTGCAAAGGGGCCAGTTTGGCTGAATAGGGCAGAGGGGCTGAACCAGGGAATGTGTTGGGGCGTGTGGGTGTGGGTGGGGTGAGCCGGAGACCCTGTGAGCTGGGTGACATTAGGGGCAGGCAGGGGGTGGAAGGGGTTGCTAACAGCTGTCACTGGAGAACCATCACAAGTGCCGGAGCTGGCGAGCAGGGCACCTGGAAGAGAGGACAGACAAAGGAGAGAAGCAAAGTGCGGAGGAGAGGATAGGGGAGAGGATGGTGAGGACAGGAGAGGACAGGAGAGGACAGGAGGGGAGGGGACCTGAGAAACCTACCTGGACAAAGGCAGCATACAGATATCCAGGAAGGCAGGCAGGCATGCAGGCAGCTCTGGCCTGGGCTCCCTGGATCCCGGGCACACCTCCACCTGTCTTCTCTTGCCTGCCAGCCCTGAGGTCCCTCGTAGGTCAGCACTGTCTTCCGATCCTATTGTCCCTCTGTGCCAGGGCCCAGGCATCTGGCGCTGTTGCCTGACCTAGTGGCAGGGCAGTTGGGCTGACCCGTGCCAGTGTGGCCAGCACAGAATGCCAGGGGCTAGGACATCACAGAGGGCTCCTGTGGTTGCTAGGCCACGGGGACCCTGCCCATCCAGTTGACCAGCAGCCATGACACCCACACTGAACTTGACCTGAGGGGTGGTGGCCAGCCACCAGAGCCAGAGCCCCAGGGCAAAGCAGGTGCTGGTCGGCCGGGCCAAGGGGCTCTGGGCAGATTGGTGTGTGTCTGGGCATGGGGCTGGCATCTGACAGCCCAGGGCTGGGGACCAAGGTCCGCCAGGCCCCTGTCCCACCATGTGCACTGACACACAGTCTTGCTGACTGACTGACAGTCCCCGCCCCAGAGATACCCACACCAGGTCCCTGGGTGCCCTGAGCTGCCCCTGAGGGTTGGTGGGTGCCTGCGTGGACACATGCCTCCGTAATGGAGGACTCTATTAATCCCGTTGCCTACTGACAGCTGCCCTCCTGCCCCTCCTCCTCCTCTTCTTCTTCCTCCTCCTCTTCCTCCTCCTCCTCCTCCTTCTCCTCCTCCTCCTCCACCTCCACCTCCTCTTCCTCATCCTCAGATGGACTCAATCAGGGCCCTTTGCCTAGGCAAGCCAGGGCTGCTGCTCTGGCTGCTGCAGCTTCTATCCAGTGGGTGGGTGCAGGAATCTGTTCCTGTCAGTCCCTGATTCCTGGGACCTTCCATGCCTCCAGCTCCCCCCACTCTCTAGTCCAGACCCCTCCTCAAGGATGCCCCCTTTCCCCTTGCCCTCTGTCCCCCAGCTTCCCAACTAACATCTACTGTGTGCCTCCCTGTGCAACTTTACTGCCACCAAGCTTCTGTCCTTCAGCCCTGAGGGCCCAGGGCCAGCCCAGCTGCCATCTCACCATCCAGCAGGGGGACCTGCCCTAACCCCCTGCCACCACACCCACACACACGGCCCTGCACACACTCACGGGCTCCCCTGCCAGTAGCCTCTCAAACAGTCTCCTTCTGCCCCCTAGTCCCCTTACAGCCTCTGCCACGGCCCCCACAGACACCTGGGCATCAGCAGCGCAGACATGCAAACAGCTCCCCTCGCCCCCACTCCATTTGCTCCAAGGTTGTCAAGAGTCTTTTTTTCATGCTGTAGGGGAGGGAGTTGAGACAGTCCAATGTCCTGGGGAGCAAGAACTGCAAACAGTCCATCTACAATGTAACATTTGGGTCTCAGGCCGCCCAATCCCTAGTGCGCTGTGCAGACCTTTGACTGGCAAAAACACCCCATCTGAGCGTGAGATCTGGCTGGGCTAGTGGCTCTTTCTGTGGACTAAGAGACAGACAGACAGAGTTTTCAGGTTCAAAACCTATACTTCCCAGAAGATGGTCATTCACTTCTGTAAAAAAAAAAAAAAAAAAAAAAAGGCTTTTAATTTTTTTTCCCCTGCCTGGGTAACCTGTCTGCTGCCTGTTTCAAAGTGAAAAAAGGGAAAAAATCTTTTTTGGAGGGAAGAGGACCAAAATGCAGGCAGGTGGACTCCGTGGAGAGTGGATGGGGACTTGCTCCTGCCCTGGCACTAGAGCCCCAGCTGCTGTTCCAGGTGCTCTCTGATACCAGAGATCTCCGTGTGTCGTGTCATGACACTGTCTCCAGGACTGACCCACAGGATAATGCGGCTTCAAAACGAGGCAGGTCATACTGCCTTCAAAAGTAAATCCAGGGAGTTTTGGCGGTATGTCAGAGGGTTAAGGGCTTGTGGCGCTCACAAAAAGAGGGGACAGGTGGAAGGATCTGGGGTCTGGCCCCCAGACCGCCACCTGCAGGGGATTCGCTTTACAGGGGGTGAAGCAGGTCTTTAGGAGCTCTATCTTTCTCTTCCACCCTGTATTTCCTCTGCTCTCTCCTTTTGTGTCTGTCAGATGCAAGGTCAGTAAAAACAACAACAACAAAAACAATAACCACCACAGTGACCAAGCTACAAGGGCAGCGAAAGGGGAACAAATGGAGTGCAGGAGCTGTGGATTATTCGTGGCGAAGGCATCAGCTGTGGCAATAACCCCTTGAGGCAATCAATCCATAAATGAAGAAGTAATACAGGTAACAGAGACGTATATGTCCCTGTGTGTTTCCACTGAGTTAATGTAAATGCACTTTTATTTACTTATTCATTTATTTATTACCTTGCCACGAGAATTTCTTTTCATTGCTAAAAAAAAGTGTCCCATCAAGGGTACCAGGTGGTGCCACACCCAGTGAAGCACTCATGTTACAATGCAGGAGGACTGGGCCTCAACACCCTGGTCCCCACCTGGCAGGGGAAATCTTTACAAGTGGTGCAGAAGTGCTGCAGGTGTTTCTCTCTGTGTCTCAAACTCTCTCTCCCTCCCTTCCCTCTCAATTGCTGTCTATTTATTCCAGTGAATAATCAAGAAAATAGAAAGTAAAAAAAGAAAAAGGAAAAGGAAATATTCCACGACTTCAAATGGGCCACTCAGGACAATGCATTCCTTGTTAAGATGCTCACAGCATTCCATATGCAGAGAGGCAAAGACACCATGTATTTTTTAACCCAGTTTTTATATTTATTTATTTATTTATTTATTTAGGTGCTTACTCATTTTTGTCATTGATGAATTAATGTTTTACATTTGACATTGACTAAGGATCTGACACCAGCGGTCTCCAGTACCCCTAGATGGTACTCTCCCTCTACAAATTTGATCCATTGACCTGTCCATCCATCCATCCACCCATCCATCTATCCATCCATCCATCCATCCATCCATCCACCAGTAAACAAAGCTAAGTACAAAAGGAGATCTCTCCTTGAAAGAATCTCTCCTTAGGTGAAGACAATCAACGATGCACAGGTAGGTTGCAAAGGGGCCAGTTTGGCTGAATAGGGCAGAGGGGCTGAACCAGGGAATGTGTTGGGGCGTGTGGGTGTGGGTGGGGTGAGCCGGAGACCCTGTGAGCTGGGTCACATTAGGGGCAGGCAGGGGGTGGAAGGGGTTGCGAACAGCTGTCACTGGAGAACCATCACAAGTGCCGGAGCTGGCGAGCAGGGCACCTGGAAGAGAGGACAGACAAAGGAGAGAAGCAAAGTGCGGAGGAGAGGATAGGGGAGAGGATGGTGAGGACAGGAGAGGACAGGAGAGGACAGGAGGGGAGGGGACCTGAGAAACCTACCTGGACAAAGGCAGCATACAGATATCCAGGAAGGCAGGCAGGCATGCAGGCAGCTCTGGCCTGGGCTCCCTGGATCCCGGGCACACCTCCACCTGTCTTCTCTTGCCTGCCAGCCCTGAGGTCCCTCGTAGGTCAGCACTGTCTTCCGAGCCTTCTGTCCCTCTGTGCCAGGGCCCAGGCATCTGGCGCTGTTGCCTGACCTAGTGGCAGGGCAGTTGGGCTGACCCGTGCCAGTGTGGCCAGCACAGAATGCCAGGGGCTAGGACATCACAGAGGGCTCCTGTGGTTGCTAGGCCACGGGGACCCTGCCCATCCAGTTGACCAGCAGCCATGACACCCACACTGAACTTGACCTGAGGGGTGGTGGCCAGCCACCAGAGCCAGAGCCCCAGGGCAAAGCAGGTGCTGGTCGGCCGGGCCAAGGGGCTCTGGGCAGATTGGTGTGTGTCTGGGCATGGGGCTGGCATCTGACAGCCCAGGGCTGGGGACCAAGGTCCGCCAGGCCCCTGTCCCACCATGTGCACTGACACACAGTCTTGCTGACTGACTGACAGTCCCCACCCCAGAGATACCCACACCAGGTCCCTGGGTGCCCTGAGCTGCCCCTGACGGTTGGTGGGTGCCTGCGTGGACACATGCCTCCGTAATGGAGGACTCTATTAATCCCGTTGCCTACTGACAGCTGCCCTCCTGCCCCTCCTCCTCCTCTTCTTCTTCCTCCTCCTCTTCCTCCTCCTCCTCCTCCTTCTCCTCCTCCTCCTCCACCTCCACCTCCTCTTCCTCATCCTCAGATGGACTCAATCAGGGCCCTTTGCCTAGGCAAGCCAGGGCTGCTGCTCTGGCTGCTGCAGCTTCTATCCAGTGGGTGGGTGCAGGAATCTGTTCCTGTCAGTCCCTGATTCCTGGGACCTTCCATGCCTCCAGCTCCCCCCACTCTCTAGTCCAGACCCCTCCTCAAGGATGCCCCCTTTCCCCTTGCCCTCTGTCCCCCAGCTTCCCAACTAACATCTACTGTGTGCCTCCCTGTGCAACTTTACTGCCACCAAGCTTCTGTCCTTCAGCCCTGAGGGCCCAGGGCCAGCCCAGCTGCCATCTCACCATCCAGCAGGGGGACCTGCCCTAACCCCCTGCCACCACACCCACACACACGGCCCTGCACACACTCACGGGCTCCCCTGCCAGTAGCCTCTCAAACAGTCTCCTTCTGCCCCCTAGTCCCCTTACAGCCTCTGCCACGGCCCCCACAGACACCTGGGCATCAGCAGCGCAGACATGCAAACAGCTCCCCTCGCCCCCACTCCATTTGCTCCAAGGTTGTCAAGAGTCTTTTTTTCATGCTGTAGGGGAGGGAGTTGAGACAGTCCAATGTCCTGGGGAGCAAGAACTGCAAACAGTCCATCTACAATGTAACATTTGGGTCTCAGGCCGCCCAATCCCTAGTGCGCTGTGCAGACCTTTGACTGGCAAAAACACCCCATCTGAGCGTGAGATCTGGCTGGGCTAGTGGCTCTTTCTGTGGACTAAGAGACAGACAGACAGAGTTTTCAGGTTCAAAACCTATACTTCCCAGAAGATGGTCATTCACTTCTGTAAAAAAAAAAAAAAAAAAAAAAAAAAAAAGGCTTTTAATTTTTTTTCCCCTGCCTGGGTAACCTGTCTGCTGCCTGTTTCAAAGTGAAAAAAGGGAAAAAATCTTTTTTGGAGGGAAGAGGACCAAAATGCAGGCAGGTGGACTCCGTGGAGAGTGGATGGGGACTTGCTCCTGCCCTGGCACTAGAGCCCCAGCTGCTGTTCCAGGTGCTCTCTGATACCAGAGATCTCCGTGTGTCGTGTCATGACACTGTCTCCAGGACTGACCCACAGGATAATGCGGCTTCAAAACGAGGCAGGTCATACTTCCTTCAAAAGTAAATCCTGGGAGTTTTGGCGGTATGTCAGAGGGTTAAGGGCTTGTGGCGCTCACAAAAAGAGGGGACAGGTGGAAGGATCTGGGGTCTGACCCACAGACCGCCACCTGCAGGGGATTCGCTTTACAGGGGGTGAAGCAGGTCTTTAGGAGCTCTATCTTTCTCTTCCACCCTGTATTTCCTCTGCTCTCTCCTTTTGTGTCTGTCAGATGCAAGGTCAGTAAAAACAACAACAACAAAAACAATAACCACCACAGTGACCAAGCTACAAGGGCAGCGAAAGGGGAACAAATGGAGTGCAGGAGCTGTGGATTATTCGTGGCGAAGGCATCAGCTGTGGCAATAACCCCTTGAGGCAATCAATCCATAAATGAAGAAGTAATACAGGTAACAGAGACGTATATGTCCCTGTGTGTTTCCACTGAGTTAATGTAAATGCACTTTTATTTACTTCTTCATTTATTTATTACCTTGCCACGAGAATTTCTTTTCATTGCTAAAAAAAAGTGTCCCATCAAGGGTACCAGGTGGTGCCACACCCAGTGAAGCACTCATGTTACAATGCAGGAGGACTGGGCCTCAACACCCTGGTCCCCACCTGGCAGGGGAAATCTTTACAAGTGGTGCAGAAGTGCTGCAGGTGTTTCTCTCTGTGTCTCAAACTCTCTCTCCCTCCCTTCCCTCTCAATTGCTGTCTATTTATTCCAGTGAATAATCAAGAAAATAGAAAGTAAAAAAAGAAAAAGGAAAAGGAAATATTCCACGACTTCAAATGGGCCACTCAGGACAATGCATTCCTTGTTAAGATGCTCACAGCATTCCATATGCAGAGAGGCAAAGACACCATGTATTTTTTAACCCAGTTTTTATATTTATTTATTTATTTATTTATTTATTTAGGTGCTTACTCATTTTTGTCATTGATGAATTAATGTTTTACATTTGACATTGACTAAGGATCTGACACCAGCGGTCTCCAGTACCCCTAGATGGTACTCTCCCTCTACAAAATTGATCCATTGACCTGTCCATCCATCCATCCACCCATCCATCTATCCATCCATCCATCCATCCATCCATCCATCCATCCACCAGTAAACAAAGCTAAGTACAAAAGGAGATCTCTCCTTGAATGAATCTCTCCTTAGGTGAAGACAATCAACGATGCACAGGTAGGTTGCAAAGGGGCCAGTTTGGCTGAATAGGGCAGAGGGGCTGAACCAGGGAATGTGTTGGGGCGTGTGGGTGTGGGTGGGGTGAGCCGGAGACCCTGTGAGCTGGGTCACATTAGGGGCAGGCAGGGGGTGGAAGGGGTTGCGAACAGCTGTCACTGGAGAACCATCACAAGTGCCGGAGCTGGCGAGCAGGGCACCTGGAAGAGAGGACAGACAAAGGAGAGAAGCAAAGTGCGGAGGAGAGGATAGGGGAGAGGATGGTGAGGACAGGAGAGGACAGGAGAGGACAGGAGGGGAGGGGACCTGAGAAACCTACCTGGACAAAGGCAGCATACAGATATCCAGGAAGGCAGGCAGGCATGCAGGCAGCTCTGGCCTGGGCTCCCTGGATCCCGGGCACACCTCCACCTGTCTTCTCTTGCCTGCCAGCCCTGAGGTCCCTCGTCGGTCAGCACTGTCTTCCGATCCTTCTGTCCCTCTGTGCCAGGGCCCAGGCATCTGGCGCTGTTGCCTGACCTAGTGGCAGGGCAGTTGGGCTGACCCGTGCCAGTGTGGCCAGCACAGAATGCCAGGGGCTAGGACATCACAGAGGGCTCCTGTGGTTGCTAGGCCACGGGGACCCTGCCCATCCAGTTGACCAGCAGCCATGACACCCACACTGAACTTGACCTGAGGGGTGGTGGCCAGCCACCAGAGCCAGAGCCCCAGGGCAAAGCAGGTGCTGGTCGGCCGGGCCAAGGGGCTCTGGGCAGATTGGTGTGTGTCTGGGCATGGGGCTGGCATCTGACAGCCCAGGGCTGGGGACCAAGGTCCGCCAGGCCCCTGTCCCACCATGTGCACTGACACACAGTCTTGCTGACTGACTGACAGTCCCCGCCCCAGAGATACCCACACCAGGTCCCTGGGTGCCCTGAGCTGCCCCTGAGGGTTGGTGGGTGCCTGCGTGGACACATGCCTCCGTAATGGAGGACTCTATTAATCCCGTTGCCTACTGACAGCTGCCCTCCTGCCCCTCCTCCTCCTCTTCTTCTTCCTCCTCCTCTTCCTCCTCCTCCTCCTCCTTCTCCTCCTCCTCCTCCACCTCCACCTCCTCTTCCTCATCCTCAGATGGACTCAATCAGGGCCCTTTGCCTAGGCAAGCCAGGGCTGCTGCTCTGGCTGCTGCAGCTTCTATCCAGTGGGTGGGTGCAGGAATCTGTTCCTGTCAGTCCCTGATTCCTGGGACCTTCCATGCCTCCAGCTCCCCCCACTCTCTAGTCCAGACCCCTCCTCAAGGATGCCCCCTTTCCCCTTGCCCTCTGTCCCCCAGCTTCCCAACTAACATCTACTGTGTGCCTCCCTGTGCAACTTTACTGCCACCAAGCTTCTGTCCTTCAGCCCTGAGGGCCCAGGGCCAGCCCAGCTGCCATCTCACCATCCAGCAGGGGGACCTGCCCTAACCCCCTGCCACCACACCCACACACACGGCCCTGCACACACTCACGGGCTCCCCTGCCAGTAGCCTCTCAAACAGTCTCCTTCTGCCCCCTAGTCCCCTTACAGCCTCTGCCACGGCCCCCACAGACACCTGGGCATCAGCAGCGCAGAAATGCAAACAGCTCCCCTCGCCCCCACTCCATTTGCTCCAAGGTTGTCAAGAGTCTTTTTTTCATGCTGTAGGGGAGGGAGTTGAGACAGTCCAATGTCCTGGGGAGCAAGAACTGCAAACAGTCCATCTACAATGTAACATTTGGGTCTCAGGCCGCCCAATCCCTAGTGCGCTGTGCAGACCTTTGACTGGCAAAACACCCCATCTGAGCGTGAGATCTGGCTGGGCTAGTGGCTCTTTCTGTGGACTAAGAGACAGACAGACAGAGTTTTCAGGTTCAAAACCTATACTTCCCAGAAGATGGTCATTCACTTCTGTAAAAAAAAAAAAAAAAAAAAAAAAAGGCTTTTAATTTTTTTTCCCCTGCCTGGGTAACCTGTCTGCTGCCTGTTTCAAAGTGAAAAAAGGGAAAAAATCTTTTTTGGAGGGAAGAGGACCAAAATGCAGGCAGGTGGACTCCGTGGAGAGTGGATGGGGACTTGCTCCTGCCCTGGCACTAGAGCCCCAGCTGCTGTTCCAGGTGCTCTCTGATACCAGAGATCTCCGTGTGTCGTGTCATGACACTGTCTCCAGGACTGACCCACAGGATAATGCGGCTTCAAAACGAGGCAGGTCATACTGCCTTCAAAAGTAAATCCTGGGAGTTTTGGCGGTATGTCAGAGGGTTAAGGGCTTGTGGCGCTCACAAAAAGAGGGGACAGGTGGAAGGATCTGGGGTCTGGCCCCCAGACCGCCACCTGCAGGGGATTCGCTTTACAGGGGGTGAAGCAGGTCTTTAGGAGCTCTATCTTTCTCTTCCACCCTGTATTTCCTCTGCTCTCTCCTTTTGTGTCTGTCAGATGCAAGGTCAGTAAAAACAACAACAACAAAAACAATAACCACCACAGTGACCAAGCTACAAGGGCAGCGAAAGGGGAACAAATGGAGTGCAGGAGCTGTGGATTATTCGTGGCGAAGGCATCAGCTGTGGCAATAACCCCTTGAGGCAATCAATCCATAAATGAAGAAGTAATACAGGTAACAGAGACGTATATGTCCCTGTGTGTTTCCACTGAGTTAATGTAAATGCACTTTTATTTACTTCTTCATTTATTTATTACCTTGCCACGAGAATTTCTTTTCATTGCTAAAAAAAAGTGTCCCATCAAGGGTACCAGGTGGTGCCACACCCAGTGAAGCACTCATGTTACAATGCAGGAGGACTGGGCCTCAACACCCTGGTCCCCACCTGGCAGGGGAAATCTTTACAAGTGGTGCAGAAGTGCTGCAGGTGTTTCTCTCTGTGTCTCAAACTCTCTCTCCCTCCCTTCCCTCTCAATTGCTGTCTATTTATTCCAGTGAATAATCAAGAAAATAGAAAGTAAAAAAAGAAAAAGGAAAAGGAAATATTCCACGACTTCAAATGGGCCACTCAGGACAATGCATTCCTTGTTAAGATGCTCACAGCATTCCATATGCAGAGAGGCAAAGACACCATGTATTTTTTAACCCAGTTTTTATATTTATTTATTTATTTATTTAGGTGCTTACTCATTTTTGTCATTGATGAATTAATGTTTTACATTTGACATTGACTAAGGATCTGACACCAGCGGTCTCCAGTACCCCTAGATGGTACTCTCCCTCTACAAAATTGATCCATTGACCTGTCCATCCATCCATCCACCCATGCATCTATCCATCCATCCATCCATCCATCCATCCATCCATCCACCAGTAAACAAAGCTAAGTACAAAAGGAGATCTCTCCTTGAATGAATCTCTCCTTAGGTGAAGACAATCAACGATGCACAGGTAGGTTGCAAAGGGGCCAGTTTGGCTGAATAGGGCAGAGGGGCTGAACCAGGGAATGTGTTGGGGCGTGTGGGTGTGGGTGGGGTGAGCCGGAGACCCTGTGAGCTGGGTGACATTAGGGGCAGGCAGGGGGTGGAAGGGGTTGCGAACAGCTGTCACTGGAGAACCATCACAAGTGCCGGAGCTGGCGAGCAGGGCACCTGGAAGAGAGGACAGACAAAGGAGAGAAGCAAAGTGCGGAGGAGAGGATAGGGGAGAGGATGGTGAGGACAGGAGAGGACAGGAGAGGACAGGAGGGGAGGGGACCTGAGAAACCTACCTGGACAAAGGCAGCATACAGATATCCAGGAAGGCAGGCAGGCATGCAGGCAGCTCTGGCCTGGGCTCCCTGGATCCCGGGCACACCTCCACCTGTCTTCTCTTGCCTGCCAGCCCTGAGGTCCCTCGTAGGTCAGCACTGTCTTCCGATCCTATTGTCCCTCTGTGCCAGGGCCCAGGCATCTGGCGCTGTTGCCTGACCTAGTGGCAGGGCAGTTGGGCTGACCCGTGCCAGTGTGGCCAGCACAGAATGCCAGGGGCTAGGACATCACAGAGGGCTCCTGTGGTTGCTAGGCCACGGGGACCCTGCCCATCCAGTTGACCAGCAGCCATGACACCCACACTGAACTTGACCTGAGGGGTGGTGGCCAGCCACCAGAGCCAGAGCCCCAGGGCAAAGCAGGTGCTGGTCGGCCGGGCCAAGGGGCTCTGGGCAGATTGGTGTGTGTCTGGGCATGGGGCTGGCATCTGACAGCCCAGGGCTGGGGACCAAGGTCCGCCAGGCCCCTGTCCCACCATGTGCACTGACACACAGTCTTGCTGACTGACTGACAGTCCCCGCCCCAGAGATACCCACACCAGGTCCCTGGGTGCCCTGAGCTGCCCCTGAGGGTTGGTGGGTGCCTGCGTGGACACATGCCTCCGTAATGGAGGACTCTATTAATCCCGTTGCCTACTGACAGCTGCCCTCCTGCCCCTCCTCCTCCTCTTCTTCTTCCTCCTCCTCTTCCTCCTCCTCCTCCTCCTTCTCCTCCTCCTCCTCCACCTCCACCTCCTCTTCCTCATCCTCAGATGGACTCAATCAGGGCCCTTTGCCTAGGCAAGCCAGGGCTGCTGCTCTGGCTGCTGCAGCTTCTATCCAGTGGGTGGGTGCAGGAATCTGTTCCTGTCAGTCCCTGATTCCTGGGACCTTCCATGCCTCCAGCTCCCCCCACTCTCTAGTCCAGACCCCTCCTCAAGGATGCCCCCTTTCCCCTTGCCCTCTGTCCCCCAGCTTCCCAACTAACATCTACTGTGTGCCTCCCTGTGCAACTTTACTGCCACCAAGCTTCTGTCCTTCAGCCCTGAGGGCCCAGGGCCAGCCCAGCTGCCATCTCACCATCCAGCAGGGGGACCTGCCCTAACCCCCTGCCACCACACCCACACACACGGCCCTGCACACACTCACGGGCTCCCCTGCCAGTAGCCTCTCAAACAGTCTCCTTCTGCCCCCTAGTCCCCTTACAGCCTCTGCCACGGCCCCCACAGACACCTGGGCATCAGCAGCGCAGACATGCAAACAGCTCCCCTCGCCCCCACTCCATTTGCTCCAAGGTTGTCAAGAGTCTTTTTTTCATGCTGTAGGGGAGGGAGTTGAGACAGTCCAATGTCCTGGGGAGCAAGAACTGCAAACAGTCCATCTACAATGTAACATTTGGGTCTCAGGCCGCCCAATCCCTAGTGCGCTGTGCAGACCTTTGACTGGCAAAAACACCCCATCTGAGCGTGAGATCTGGCTGGGCTAGTGGCTCTTTCTGTGGACTAAGAGACAGACAGACAGAGTTTTCAGGTTCAAAACCTATACTTCCCAGAAGATGGTCATTCACTTCTGTAAAAAAAAAAAAAAAAAAAAAAAAGGCTTTTAATTTTTTTTCCCCTGCCTGGGTAACCTGTCTGCTGCCTGTTTCAAAGTGAAAAAAGGGAAAAAATCTTTTTTGGAGGGAAGAGGACCAAAATGCAGGCAGGTGGACTCCGTGGAGAGTGGATGGGGAGTTGCTCCTGCCCTGGCACTAGAGCCCCAGCTGCTGTTCCAGGTGCTCTCTGATACCAGAGATCTCCGTGTGTCGTGTCATGACACTGTCTCCAGGACTGACCCACAGGATAATGCGGCTTCAAAACGAGGCAGGTCATACTGCCTTCAAAAGTAAATCCAGGGAGTTTTGGCGGTATGTCAGAGGGTTAAGGGCTTGTGGCGCTCACAAAAAGAGGGGACAGGTGGAAGGATCTGGGGTCTGGCCCCCAGACCGCCACCTGCAGGGGATTCGCTTTACAGGGGGTGAAGCAGGTCTTTAGGAGCTCTATCTTTCTCTTCCACCCTGTATTTCCTCTGCTCTCTCCTTTTGTGTCTGTCAGATGCAAGGTCAGTAAAAACAACAACAACAAAAACAATAACCACCACAGTGACCAAGCTACAAGGGCAGCGAAAGGGGAACAAATGGAGTGCAGGAGCTGTGGATTATTCGTGGCGAAGGCATCAGCTGTGGCAATAACCCCTTGAGGCAATCAATCCATAAATGAAGAAGTAATACAGGTAACAGAGACGTATATGTCCCTGTGTGTTTCCACTGAGTTAATGTAAATGCACTTTTATTTACTTATTCATTTATTTATTACCTTGCCACGAGAATTTCTTTTCATTGCTAAAAAAAAGTGTCCCATCAAGGGTACCAGGTGGTGCCACACCCAGTGAAGCACTCATGTTACAATGCAGGAGGACTTGGCCTCAACACCCTGGTCCCCACCTGGCAGGGGAAATCTTTACAAGTGGTGCAGAAGTGCTGCAGGTGTTTCTCTCTGTGTCTCAAACTCTCTCTCCCTCCCTTCCCTCTCAATTGCTGTCTATTTATTCCAGTGAATAATCAAGAAAATAGAAAGTAAAAAAAGAAAAAGGAAAAGGAAATATTCCACGACTTCAAATGGGCCACTCAGGACAATGCATTCCTTGTTAAGATGCTCACAGCATTCCATATGCAGAGAGGCAAAGACACCATGTATTTTTTAACCCAGTTTTTATATTTATTTATTTATTTATTTATTTAGGTGCTTACTCATTTTTGTCATTGATGAATTAATGTTTTACATTTGACATTGACTAAGGATCTGACACCAGCGGTCTCCAGTACCCCTAGATGGTACTCTCCCTCTACAAAATTGATCCATTGACCTGTCCATCCATCCATCCACCCATCCATCTATCCATCCATCCATCCATCCATCCATCCACCAGTAAACAAAGCTAAGTACAAAAGGAGATCTCTCCTTGAAAGAATCTCTCCTTAGGTGAAGACAATCAACGATGCACAGGTAGGTTGCAAAGGGGCCAGTTTGGCTGAATAGGGCAGAGGGGCTGAACCAGGGAATGTGTTGGGGCGTGTGGGTGTGGGTGGGGTGAGCCGGAGACCCTGTGAGCTGGGTCACATTAGGGGCAGGCAGGGGGTGGAAGGGGTTGCGAACAGCTGTCACTGGAGAACCATCACAAGTGCCGGAGCTGGCGAGCAGGGCACCTGGAAGAGAGGACAGACAAAGGAGAGAAGCAAAGTGCGGAGGAGAGGATAGGGGAGAGGATGGTGAGGACAGGAGAGGACAGGAGAGGACAGGAGGGGAGGGGACCTGAGAAACCTACCTGGACAAAGGCAGCATACAGATATCCAGGAAGGCAGGCAGGCATGCAGGCAGCTCTGGCCTGGGCTCCCTGGATCCCGGGCACACCTCCACCTGTCTTCTCTTGCCTGCCAGCCCTGAGGTCCCTCGTAGGTCAGCACTGTCTTCCGAGCCTTCTGTCCCTCTGTGCCAGGGCCCAGGCATCTGGCGCTGTTGCCTGACCTAGTGGCAGGGCAGTTGGGCTGACCCGTGCCAGTGTGGCCAGCACAGAATGCCAGGGGCTAGGACATCACAGAGGGCTCCTGTGGTTGCTAGGCCACGGGGACCCTGCCCATCCAGTTGACCAGCAGCCATGACACCCACACTGAACTTGACCTGAGGGGTGGTGGCCAGCCACCAGAGCCAGAGCCCCAGGGCAAAGCAGGTGCTGGTCGGCCGGGCCAAGGGGCTCTGGGCAGATTGGTGTGTGTCTGGGCATGGGGCTGGCATCTGACAGCCCAGGGCTGGGGACCAAGGTCCGCCAGGCCCCTGTCCCACCATGTGCACTGACACACAGTCTTGCTGACTGACTGACAGTCCCCGCCCCAGAGATACCCACACCAGGTCCCTGGGTGCCCTGAGCTGCCCCTGACGGTTGGTGGGTGCCTGCGTGGACACATGCCTCCGTAATGGAGGACTCTATTAATCCCGTTGCCTACTGACAGCTGCCCTCCTGCCCCTCCTCCTCCTCTTCTTCTTCCTCCTCCTCTTCCTCCTCCTCCTCCTCCTTCTCCTCCTCCTCCTCCACCTCCACCTCCTCTTCCTCATCCTCAGATGGACTCAATCAGGGCCCTTTGCCTAGGCAAGCCAGGGCTGCTGCTCTGGCTGCTGCAGCTTCTATCCAGTGGGTGGGTGCAGGAATCTGTTCCTGTCAGTCCCTGATTCCTGGGACCTTCCATGCCTCCAGCTCCCCCCACTCTCTAGTCCAGACCCCTCCTCAAGGATGCCCCCTTTCCCCTTGCCCTCTGTCCCCCAGCTTCCCAACTAACATCTACTGTGTGCCTCCCTGTGCAACTTTACTGCCACCAAGCTTCTGTCCTTCAGCCCTGAGGGCCCAGGGCCAGCCCAGCTGCCATCTCACCATCCAGCAGGGGGACCTGCCCTAACCCCCTGCCACCACACCCACACACACGGCCCTGCACACACTCACGGGCTCCCCTGCCAGTAGCCTCTCAAACAGTCTCCTTCTGCCCCCTAGTCCCCTTACAGCCTCTGCCACGGCCCCCACAGACACCTGGGCATCAGCAGCGCAGAAATGCAAACAGCTCCCCTCGCCCCCACTCCATTTGCTCCAAGGTTGTCAAGAGTCTTTTTTTCATGCTGTAGGGGAGGGAGTTGAGACAGTCCAATGTCCTGGGGAGCAAGAACTGCAAACAGTCCATCTACAATGTAACATTTGGGTCTCAGGCCGCCCAATCCCTAGTGCGCTGTGCAGACCTTTGACTGGCAAAAACACCCCATCTGAGCGTGAGATCTGGCTGGGCTAGTGGCTCTTTCTGTGGACTAAGAGACAGACAGACAGAGTTTTCAGGTTCAAAACCTATACTTCCCAGAAGATGGTCATTCACTTCTGTAAAAAAAAAAAAAAAAAAAAAAAAAGGCTTTTAATTTTTTTCCCCTGCCTGGGTAACCTGTCTGCTGCCTGTTTCAAAGTGAAAAAAGGGAAAAAATCTTTTTTGGAGGGAAGAGGACCAAAATGCAGGCAGGTGGACTCCGTGGAGAGTGGATGGGGACTTGCTCCTGCCCTGGCACTAGAGCCCCAGCTGCTGTTCCAGGTGCTCTCTGATACCAGAGATCTCCGTGTGTCGTGTCATGACACTGTCTCCAGGACTGACCCACAGGATAATGCGGCTTCAAAACGAGGCAGGTCATACTGCCTTCAAAAGTAAATCCTGGGAGTTTTGGCGGTATGTCAGAGGGTTAAGGGCTTGTGGCGCTCACAAAAAGAGGGGACAGGTGGAAGGATCTGGGGTCTGGCCCCCAGACCGCCACCTGCAGGGGATTCGCTTTACAGGGGGTGAAGCAGGTCTTTAGGAGCTCTATCTTTCTCTTCCACCCTGTATTTCCTCTGCTCTCTCCTTTTGTGTCTGTCAGATGCAAGGTCAGTAAAAACAACAACAACAAAAACAATAACCACCACAGTGACCAAGCTACAAGGGCAGCGAAAGGGGAACAAATGGAGTGCAGGAGCTGTGGATTATTCGTGGCGAAGGCATCAGCTGTGGCAATAACCCCTTGAGGCAATCAATCCATAAATGAAGAAGTAATACAGGTAACAGAGACGTATATGTCCCTGTGTGTTTCCACTGAGTTAATGTAAATGCACTTTTATTTACTTCTTCATTTATTTATTACCTTGCCACGAGAATTTCTTTTCATTGCTAAAAAAAAGTGTCCCATCAAGGGTACCAGGTGGTGCCACACCCAGTGAAGCACTCATGTTACAATGCAGGAGGACTGGGCCTCAACACCCTGGTCCCCACCTGGCAGGGGAAATCTTTACAAGTGGTGCAGAAGTGCTGCAGGTGTTTCTCTCTGTGTCTCAAACTCTCTCTCCCTCCCTTCCCTCTCAATTGCTGTCTATTTATTCCAGTGAATAATCAAGAAAATAGAAAGTAAAAAAAGAAAAAGGAAAAGGAAATATTCCACGACTTCAAATGGGCCACTCAGGACAATGCATTCCTTGTTAAGATGCTCACAGCATTCCATATGCAGAGAGGCAAAGACACCATGTATTTTTTAACCCAGTTTTTATATTTATTTATTTATTTATTTATTTATTTAGGTGCTTACTCATTTTTGTCATTGATGAATTAATGTTTTACATTTGACATTGACTAAGGATCTGACACCAGCGGTCTCCAGTACCCCTAGATGGTACTCTCCCTCTACAAAATTGATCCATTGACCTGTCCATCCATCCATCCACCCATCCATCTATCCATCCATCCATCCATCCATCCATCCATCCATCCATCCACCAGTAAACAAAGCTAAGTACAAAAGGAGATCTCTCCTTGAATGAATCTCTCCTTAGGTGAAGACAATCAACGATGCACAGGTAGGTTGCAAAGGGGCCAGTTTGGCTGAATAGGGCAGAGGGGCTGAACCAGGGAATGTGTTGGGGCGTGTGGGTGTGGGTGGGGTGAGCCGGAGACCCTGTGAGCTGGGTCACATTAGGGGCAGGCAGGGGGTGGAAGGGGTTGCGAACAGCTGTCACTGGAGAACCATCACAAGTGCCGGAGCTGGCGAGCAGGGCACCTGGAAGAGAGGACAGACAAAGGAGAGAAGCAAAGTGCGGAGGAGAGGATAGGGGAGAGGATGGTGAGGACAGGAGAGGACAGGAGAGGACAGGAGGGGAGGGGACCTGAGAAACCTACCTGGACAAAGGCAGCATACAGATATCCAGGAAGGCAGGCAGGCATGCAGGCAGCTCTGGCCTGGGCTCCCTGGATCCCGGGCACACCTCCACCTGTCTTCTCTTGCCTGCCAGCCCTGAGGTCCCTCGTCGGTCAGCACTGTCTTCCGATCCTTCTGTCCCTCTGTGCCAGGGCCCAGGCATCTGGCGCTGTTGCCTGACCTAGTGGCAGGGCAGTTGGGCTGACCCGTGCCAGTGTGGCCAGCACAGAATGCCAGGGGCTAGGACATCACAGAGGGCTCCTGTGGTTGCTAGGCCACGGGGACCCTGCCCATCCAGTTGACCAGCAGCCATGACACCCACACTGAACTTGACCTGAGGGGTGGTGGCCAGCCACCAGAGCCAGAGCCCCAGGGCAAAGCAGGTGCTGGTCGGCCGGGCCAAGGGGCTCTGGGCAGATTGGTGTGTGTCTGGGCATGGGGCTGGCATCTGACA
This sequence comes from Erinaceus europaeus, assembly GCF_950295315.1. Classification (NCBI taxonomy): domain Eukaryota; kingdom Metazoa; phylum Chordata; class Mammalia; order Eulipotyphla; family Erinaceidae; genus Erinaceus; species Erinaceus europaeus. The sequence goes on from NW_026647161.1 coordinate 106,202, forward strand.
GCCCAGGGCTGGGGACCAAGGTCCGCCAGGCCCCTGTCCCACCATGTGCACTGACACACAGTCTTGCTGACTGACTGACAGTCCCCGCCCCAGAGATACCCACACCAGGTCCCTGGGTGCCCTGAGCTGCCCCTGAGGGTTGGTGGGTGCCTGCGTGGACACATGCCTCCGTAATGGAGGACTCTATTAATCCCGTTGCCTACTGACAGCTGCCCTCCTGCCCCTCCTCCTCCTCTTCTTCTTCCTCCTCCTCTTCCTCCTCCTCCTCCTCCTTCTCCTCCTCCTCCTCCACCTCCACCTCCTCTTCCTCATCCTCAGATGGACTCAATCAGGGCCCTTTGCCTAGGCAAGCCAGGGCTGCTGCTCTGGCTGCTGCAGCTTCTATCCAGTGGGTGGGTGCAGGAATCTGTTCCTGTCAGTCCCTGATTCCTGGGACCTTCCATGCCTCCAGCTCCCCCCACTCTCTAGTCCAGACCCCTCCTCAAGGATGCCCCCTTTCCCCTTGCCCTCTGTCCCCCAGCTTCCCAACTAACATCTACTGTGTGCCTCCCTGTGCAACTTTACTGCCACCAAGCTTCTGTCCTTCAGCCCTGAGGGCCCAGGGCCAGCCCAGCTGCCATCTCACCATCCAGCAGGGGGACCTGCCCTAACCCCCTGCCACCACACCCACACACACGGCCCTGCACACACTCACGGGCTCCCCTGCCAGTAGCCTCTCAAACAGTCTCCTTCTGCCCCCTAGTCCCCTTACAGCCTCTGCCACGGCCCCCACAGACACCTGGGCATCAGCAGCGCAGAAATGCAAACAGCTCCCCTCGCCCCCACTCCATTTGCTCCAAGGTTGTCAAGAGTCTTTTTTTCATGCTGTAGGGGAGGGAGTTGAGACAGTCCAATGTCCTGGGGAGCAAGAACTGCAAACAGTCCATCTACAATGTAACATTTGGGTCTCAGGCCGCCCAATCCCTAGTGCGCTGTGCAGACCTTTGACTGGCAAAACACCCCATCTGAGCGTGAGATCTGGCTGGGCTAGTGGCTCTTTCTGTGGACTAAGAGACAGACAGACAGAGTTTTCAGGTTCAAAACCTATACTTCCCAGAAGATGGTCATTCACTTCTGTAAAAAAAAAAAAAAAAAAAAAAAAGGCTTTTAATTTTTTTTCCCCTGCCTGGGTAACCTGTCTGCTGCCTGTTTCAAAGTGAAAAAAGGGAAAAAATCTTTTTTGGAGGGAAGAGGACCAAAATGCAGGCAGGTGGACTCCGTGGAGAGTGGATGGGGACTTGCTCCTGCCCTGGCACTAGAGCCCCAGCTGCTGTTCCAGGTGCTCTCTGATACCAGAGATCTCCGTGTGTCGTGTCATGACACTGTCTCCAGGACTGACCCACAGGATAATGCGGCTTCAAAACGAGGCAGGTCATACTGCCTTCAAAAGTAAATCCTGGGAGTTTTGGCGGTATGTCAGAGGGTTAAGGGCTTGTGGCGCTCACAAAAAGAGGGGACAGGTGGAAGGATCTGGGGTCTGGCCCCCAGACCGCCACCTGCAGGGGATTCGCTTTACAGGGGGTGAAGCAGGTCTTTAGGAGCTCTATCTTTCTCTTCCACCCTGTATTTCCTCTGCTCTCTCCTTTTGTGTCTGTCAGATGCAAGGTCAGTAAAAACAACAACAACAAAAACAATAACCACCACAGTGACCAAGCTACAAGGGCAGCGAAAGGGGAACAAATGGAGTGCAGGAGCTGTGGATTATTCGTGGCGAAGGCATCAGCTGTGGCAATAACCCCTTGAGGCAATCAATCCATAAATGAAGAAGTAATACAGGTAACAGAGACGTATATGTCCCTGTGTGTTTCCACTGAGTTAATGTAAATGCACTTTTATTTACTTCTTCATTTATTTATTACCTTGCCACGAGAATTTCTTTTCATTGCTAAAAAAAAGTGTCCCATCAAGGGTACCAGGTGGTGCCACACCCAGTGAAGCACTCATGTTACAATGCAGGAGGACTGGGCCTCAACACCCTGGTCCCCACCTGGCAGGGGAAATCTTTACAAGTGGTGCAGAAGTGCTGCAGGTGTTTCTCTCTGTGTCTCAAACTCTCTCTCCCTCCCTTCCCTCTCAATTGCTGTCTATTTATTCCAGTGAATAATCAAGAAAATAGAAAGTAAAAAAAGAAAAAGGAAAAGGAAATATTCCACGACTTCAAATGGGCCACTCAGGACAATGCATTCCTTGTTAAGATGCTCACAGCATTCCATATGCAGAGAGGCAAAGACACCATGTATTTTTTAACCCAGTTTTTATATTTATTTATTTATTTAGGTGCTTACTCATTTTTGTCATTGATGAATTAATGTTTTACATTTGACATTGACTAAGGATCTGACACCAGCGGTCTCCAGTACCCCTAGATGGTACTCTCCCTCTACAAAATTGATCCATTGACCTGTCCATCCATCCATCCACCCATGCATCTATCCATCCATCCATCCATCCATCCATCCATCCATCCATCCATCCACCAGTAAACAAAGCTAAGTACAAAAGGAGATCTCTCCTTGAATGAATCTCTCCTTAGGTGAAGACAATCAACGATGCACAGGTAGGTTGCAAAGGGGCCAGTTTGGCTGAATAGGGCAGAGGGGCTGAACCAGGGAATGTGTTGGGGCGTGTGGGTGTGGGTGGGGTGAGCCGGAGACCCTGTGAGCTGGGTCACATTAGGGGCAGGCAGGGGGTGGAAGGGGTTGCGAACAGCTGTCACTGGAGAACCATCACAAGTGCCGGAGCTGGCGAGCAGGGCACCTGGAAGAGAGGACAGACAAAGGAGAGAAGCAAAGTGCGGAGGAGAGGATAGGGGAGAGGATGGTGAGGACAGGAGAGGACAGGAGAGGACAGGAGGGGAGGGGACCTGAGAAACCTACCTGGACAAAGGCAGCATACAGATATCCAGGAAGGCAGGCAGGCATGCAGGCAGCTCTGGCCTGGGCTCCCTGGATCCCGGGCACACCTCCACCTGTCTTCTCTTGCCTGCCAGCCCTGAGGTCCCTCGTCGGTCAGCACTGTCTTCCGATCCTTCTGTCCCTCTGTGCCAGGGCCCAGGCATCTGGCGCTGTTGCCTGACCTAGTGGCAGGGCAGTTGGGCTGACCCGTGCCAGTGTGGCCAGCACAGAATGCCAGGGGCTAGGACATCACAGAGGGCTCCTGTGGTTGCTAGGCCACGGGGACCCTGCCCATCCAGTTGACCAGCAGCCATGACACCCACACTGAACTTGACCTGAGGGGTGGTGGCCAGCCACCAGAGCCAGAGCCCCAGGGCAAAGCAGGTGCTGGTCGGCCGGGCCAAGGGGCTCTGGGCAGATTGGTGTGTGTCTGGGCATGGGGCTGGCATCTGACAGCCCAGGGCTGGGGACCAAGGTCCGCCAGGCCCCTGTCCCACCATGTGCACTGACACACAGTCTTGCTGACTGACTGACAGTCCCCGCCCCAGAGATACCCACACCAGGTCCCTGGGTGCCCTGAGCTGCCCCTGAGGGTTGGTGGGTGCCTGCGTGGACACATGCCTCCGTAATGGAGGACTCTATTAATCCCGTTGCCTACTGACAGCTGCCCTCCTGCCCCTCCTCCTCCTCTTCTTCTTCCTCCTCCTCTTCCTCCTCCTCCTCCTCCTTCTCCTCCTCCTCCTCCACCTCCACCTCCTCTTCCTCATCCTCAGATGGACTCAATCAGGGCCCTTTGCCTAGGCAAGCCAGGGCTGCTGCTCTGGCTGCTGCAGCTTCTATCCAGTGGGTGGGTGCAGGAATCTGTTCCTGTCAGTCCCTGATTCCTGGGACCTTCCATGCCTCCAGCTCCCCCCACTCTCTAGTCCAGACCCCTCCTCAAGGATGCCCCCTTTCCCCTTGCCCTCTGTCCCCCAGCTTCCCAACTAACATCTACTGTGTGCCTCCCTGTGCAACTTTACTGCCACCAAGCTTCTGTCCTTCAGCCCTGAGGGCCCAGGGCCAGCCCAGCTGCCATCTCACCATCCAGCAGGGGGACCTGCCCTAACCCCCTGCCACCACACCCACACACACTGCCCTGCACACACTCACGGGCTCCCCTGCCAGTAGCCTCTCAAACAGTCTCCTTCTGCCCCCTAGTCCCCTTACAGCCTCTGCCACGGCCCCCACAGACACCTGGGCATCAGCAGCGCAGACATGCAAACAGCTCCCCTCGCCCCCACTCCATTTGCTCCAAGGTTGTCAAGAGTCTTTTTTTCATGCTGTGGGGAGGGAGTTGAGACAGTCCAATGTCCTGGGGAGCAAGAACTGCAAACAGTCCATCTACAATGTAACATTTGGGTCTCAGGCCGCCCAATCCCTAGTGCGCTGTGCAGACCTTTGACTGGCAAAAACACCCCATCTGAGCGTGAGATCTGGCTGGGCTAGTGGCTCTTTCTGTGGACTAAGAGACAGACAGACAGAGTTTTCAGGTTCAAAACCTATACTTCCCAGAAGATGGTCATTCACTTCTGTAAAAAAAAAAAAAAAAAAAAAAAAGGCTTTTAATTTTTTTCCCCTGCCTGGGTAACCTGTCTGCTGCCTGTTTCAAAGTGAAAAAAGGGAAAAAATCTTTTTTGGAGGGAAGAGGACCAAAATGCAGGCAGGTGGACTCCGTGGAGAGTGGATGGGGACTTGCTCCTGCCCTGGCACTAGAGCCCCAGCTGCTGTTCCAGGTGCTCTCTGATACCAGAGATCTCCGTGTGTCGTGTCATGACACTGTCTCCAGGACTGACCCACAGGATAATGCGGCTTCAAAACGAGGCAGGTCATACTGCCTTCAAAAGTAAATCCTGGGAGTTTTGGCGGTATGTCAGAGGGTTAAGGGCTTGTGGCGCTCACAAAAAGAGGGGACAGGTGGAAGGATCTGGGGTCTGGCCCCCAGACCGCCACCTGCAGGGGATTCGCTTTACAGGGGGTGAAGCAGGTCTTTAGGAGCTCTATCTTTCTCTTCCACCCTGTATTTCCTCTGCTCTCTCCTTTTGTGTCTGTCAGATGCAAGGTCAGTAAAAACAACAACAACAAAAACAATAACCACCACAGTGACCAAGCTACAAGGGCAGCGAAAGGGGAACAAATGGAGTGCAGGAGCTGTGGATTATTCGTGGCGAAGGCATCAGCTGTGGCAATAACCCCTTGAGGCAATCAATCCATAAATGAAGAAGTAATACAGGTAACAGAGACGTATATGTCCCTGTGTGTTTCCACTGAGTTAATGTAAATGCACTTTTATTTACTTCTTCATTTATTTATTACCTTGCCACGAGAATTTCTTTTCATTGCTAAAAAAAAGTGTCCCATCAAGGGTACCAGGTGGTGCCACACCCAGTGAAGCACTCATGTTACAATGCAGGAGGACTGGGCCTCAACACCCTGGTCCCCACCTGCCAGGGGAAATCTTTACAAGTGGTGCAGAAGTGCTGCAGGTGTTTCTCTCTGTGTCTCAAACTCTCTCTCCCTCCCTTCCCTCTCAATTGCTGTCTATTTATTCCAGTGAATAATCAAGAAAATAGAAAGTAAAAAAAGAAAAAGGAAAAGGAAATATTCCACGACTTCAAATGGGCCACTCAGGACAATGCATTCCTTGTTAATATGCTCACAGCATTCCATATGCAGAAAGGCAAAGACACCATGTATTTTTTAACCCAGTTTTTATATTTATTTATTTATTTATTTATTTAGGTGCTTACTCATTTTTGTCATTGATGAATTAATGTTTTACATTTGACATTGACTAAGGATCTGACACCAGCGGTCTCCAGTACCCCTAGATGGTACTCTCCCTCTACAAAATTGATCCATTGACCTGTCCATCCATCCATCCACCCATCCATCTATCCATCCATCCATCCATCCATCCATCCACCAGTAAACAAAGCTAAGTACAAAAGGAGATCTCTCCTTGAAAGAATCTCTCCTTAGGTGAAGACAATCAACGATGCACAGGTAGGTTGCAAAGGGGCCAGTTTGGCTGAATAGGGCAGAGGGGCTGAACCAGGGAATGTGTTGGGGCGTGTGGGTGTGGGTGGGGTGAGCCGGAGACCCTGTGAGCTGGGTCACATTAGGGGCAGGCAGGGGGTGGAAGGGGTTGCGAACAGCTGTCACTGGAGAACCATCACAAGTGCCGGAGCTGGCGAGCAGGGCACCTGGAAGAGAGGACAGACAAAGGAGAGAAGCAAAGTGCGGAGGAGAGGATAGGGGAGAGGATGGTGAGGACAGGAGAGGACAGGAGAGGACAGGAGGGGAGGGGACCTGAGAAACCTACCTGGACAAAGGCAGCATACAGATATCCAGGAAGGCAGGCAGGCATGCAGGCAGCTCTGGCCTGGGCTCCCTGGATCCCGGGCACACCTCCACCTGTCTTCTCTTGCCTGCCAGCCCTGAGGTCCCTCGTAGGTCAGCACTGTCTTCCGAGCCTTCTGTCCCTCTGTGCCAGGGCCCAGGCATCTGGCGCTGTTGCCTGACCTAGTGGCAGGGCAGTTGGGCTGACCCGTGCCAGTGTGGCCAGCACAGAATGCCAGGGGCTAGGACATCACAGAGGGCTCCTGTGGTTGCTAGGCCACGGGGACCCTGCCCATCCAGTTGACCAGCAGCCATGACACCCACACTGAACTTGACCTGAGGGGTGGTGGCCAGCCACCAGAGCCAGAGCCCCAGGGCAAAGCAGGTGCTGGTCGGCCGGGCCAAGGGGCTCTGGGCAGATTGGTGTGTGTCTGGGCATGGGGCTGGCATCTGACAGCCCAGGGCTGGGGACCAAGGTCCGCCAGGCCCCTGTCCCACCATGTGCACTGACACACAGTCTTGCTGACTGACTGACAGTCCCCGCCCCAGAGATACCCACACCAGGTCCCTGGGTGCCCTGAGCTGCCCCTGACGGTTGGTGGGTGCCTGCGTGGACACATGCCTCCGTAATGGAGGACTCTATTAATCCCGTTGCCTACTGACAGCTGCCCTCCTGCCCCTCCTCCTCCTCTTCTTCTTCCTCCTCCTCTTCCTCCTCCTCCTCCTCCTTCTCCTCCTCCTCCTCCACCTCCACCTCCTCTTCCTCATCCTCAGATGGACTCAATCAGGGCCCTTTGCCTAGGCAAGCCAGGGCTGCTGCTCTGGCTGCTGCAGCTTCTATCCAGTGGGTGGGTGCAGGAATCTGTTCCTGTCAGTCCCTGATTCCTGGGACCTTCCATGCCTCCAGCTCCCCCCACTCTCTAGTCCAGACCCCTCCTCAAGGATGCCCCCTTTCCCCTTGCCCTCTGTCCCCCAGCTTCCCAACTAACATCTACTGTGTGCCTCCCTGTGCAACTTTACTGCCACCAAGCTTCTGTCCTTCAGCCCTGAGGGCCCAGGGCCAGCCCAGCTGCCATCTCACCATCCAGCAGGGGGACCTGCCCTAACCCCCTGCCACCACACCCACACACACGGCCCTGCACACACTCACGGGCTCCCCTGCCAGTAGCCTCTCAAACAGTCTCCTTCTGCCCCCTAGTCCCCTTACAGCCTCTGCCACGGCCCCCACAGACACCTGGGCATCAGCAGCGCAGAAATGCAAACAGCTCCCCTCGCCCCCACTCCATTTGCTCCAAGGTTGTCAAGAGTCTTTTTTTCATGCTGTAGGGGAGGGAGTTGAGACAGTCCAATGTCCTGGGGAGCAAGAACTGCAAACAGTCCATCTACAATGTAACATTTGGGTCTCAGGCCGCCCAATCCCTAGTGCGCTGTGCAGACCTTTGACTGGCAAAACACCCCATCTGAGCGTGAGATCTGGCTGGGCTAGTGGCTCTTTCTGTGGACTAAGAGACAGACAGACAGAGTTTTCAGGTTCAAAACCTATACTTCCCAGAAGATGGTCATTCACTTCTGTAAAAAAAAAAAAAAAAAAAAAAAAGGCTTTTAATTTTTTTCCCCTGCCTGGGTAACCTGTCTGCTGCCTGTTTCAAAGTGAAAAAAGGGAAAAAATCTTTTTTGGAGGGAAGAGGACCAAAATGCAGGCAGGTGGACTCCGTGGAGAGTGGATGGGGACTTGCTCCTGCCCTGGCACTAGAGCCCCAGCTGCTGTTCCAGGTGCTCTCTGATACCAGAGATCTCCGTGTGTCGTGTCATGACACTGTCTCCAGGACTGACCCACAGGATAATGCGGCTTCAAAACGAGGCAGGTCATACTGCCTTCAAAAGTAAATCCTGGGAGTTTTGGCGGTATGTCAGAGGGTTAAGGGCTTGTGGCGCTCACAAAAAGAGGGGACAGGTGGAAGGATCTGGGGTCTGGCCCCCAGACCGCCACCTGCAGGGGATTCGCTTTACAGGGGGTGAAGCAGGTCTTTAGGAGCTCTATCTTTCTCTTCCACCCTGTATTTCCTCTGCTCTCTCCTTTTGTGTCTGTCAGATGCAAGGTCAGTAAAAACAACAACAACAAAAACAATAACCACCACAGTGACCAAGCTACAAGGGCAGCGAAAGGGGAACAAATGGAGTGCAGGAGCTGTGGATTATTCGTGGCGAAGGCATCAGCTGTGGCAATAACCCCTTGAGGCAATCAATCCATAAATGAAGAAGTAATACAGGTAACAGAGACGTATATGTCCCTGTGTGTTTCCACTGAGTTAATGTAAATGCACTTTTATTTACTTCTTCATTTATTTATTACCTTGCCACGAGAATTTCTTTTCATTGCTAAAAAAAAGTGTCCCATCAAGGGTACCAGGTGGTGCCACACCCAGTGAAGCACTCATGTTACAATGCAGGAGGACTGGGCCTCAACACCCTGGTCCCCACCTGCCAGGGGAAATCTTTACAAGTGGTGCAGAAGTGCTGCAGGTGTTTCTCTCTGTGTCTCAAACTCTCTCTCCCTCCCTTCCCTCTCAATTGCTGTCTATTTATTCCAGTGAATAATCAAGAAAATAGAAAGTAAAAAAAGAAAAAGGAAAAGGAAATATTCCACGACTTCAAATGGGCCACTCAGGACAATGCATTCCTTGTTAATATGCTCACAGCATTCCATATGCAGAAAGGCAAAGACACCATGTATTTTTTAACCCAGTTTTTATATTTATTTATTTATTTATTTATTTAGGTGCTTACTCATTTTTGTCATTGATGAATTAATGTTTTACATTTGACATTGACTAAGGATCTGACACCAGCGGTCTCCAGTACCCCTAGATGGTACTCTCCCTCTACAAAATTGATCCATTGACCTGTCCATCCATCCATCCACCCATCCATCTATCCATCCATCCATCCATCCATCCATCCACCAGTAAACAAAGCTAAGTACAAAAGGAGATCTCTCCTTGAAAGAATCTCTCCTTAGGTGAAGACAATCAACGATGCACAGGTAGGTTGCAAAGGGGCCAGTTTGGCTGAATAGGGCAGAGGGGCTGAACCAGGGAATGTGTTGGGGCGTGTGGGTGTGGGTGGGGTGAGCCGGAGACCCTGTGAGCTGGGTCACATTAGGGGCAGGCAGGGGGTGGAAGGGGTTGCGAACAGCTGTCACTGGAGAACCATCACAAGTGCCGGAGCTGGCGAGCAGGGCACCTGGAAGAGAGGACAGACAAAGGAGAGAAGCAAAGTGCGGAGGAGAGGATAGGGGAGAGGATGGTGAGGACAGGAGAGGACAGGAGAGGACAGGAGGGGAGGGGACCTGAGAAACCTACCTGGACAAAGGCAGCATACAGATATCCAGGAAGGCAGGCAGGCATGCAGGCAGCTCTGGCCTGGGCTCCCTGGATCCCGGGCACACCTCCACCTGTCTTCTCTTGCCTGCCAGCCCTGAGGTCCCTCGTAGGTCAGCATTGTCTTCCGAGCCTTCTGTCCCTCTGTGCCAGGGCCCAGGCATCTGGCGCTGTTGCCTGACCTAGTGGCAGGGCAGTTGGGCTGACCCGTGCCAGTGTGGCCAGCACAGAATGCCAGGGGCTAGGACATCACAGAGGGCTCCTGTGGTTGCTAGGCCACGGGGACCCTGCCAATCCAGTTGACCAGCAGCCATGACACCCACACTGAACTTGACCTGAGGGGTGGTGGCCAGCCACCAGAGCCAGAGCCCCAGGGCAAAGCAGGTGCTGGTCGGCCGGGCCAAGGGGCTCTGGGCAGATTGGTGTGTGTCTGGGCATGGGGCTGGCATCTGACAGCCCAGGGCTGGGGACCAAGGTCCGCCAGGCCCCTGTCCCACCATGTGCACTGACACACAGTCTTGCTGACTGACTGACAGTCCCCGCCCCAGAGATACCCACACCAGGTCCCTGGGTGCCCTGAGCTGCCCCTGACGGTTGGTGGGTGCCTGCGTGGACACATGCCTCCGTAATGGAGGACTCTATTAATCCCGTTGCCTACTGACAGCTGCCCTCCTGCCCCTCCTCCTCCTCTTCTTCTTCCTCCTCCTCTTCCTCCTCCTCCTCCTCCTTCTCCTCCTCCTCCTCCACCTCCACCTCCTCTTCCTCATCCTCAGATGGACTCAATCAGGGCCCTTTGCCTAGGCAAGCCAGGGCTGCTGCTCTGGCTGCTGCAGCTTCTATCCAGTGGGTGGGTGCAGGAATCTGTTCCTGTCAGTCCCTGATTCCTGGGACCTTCCATGCCTCCAGCTCCCCCCACTCTCTAGTCCAGACCCCTCCTCAAGGATGCCCCCTTTCCCCTTGCCCTCTGTCCCCCAGCTTCCCAACTAACATCTACTGTGTGCCTCCCTGTGCAACTTTACTGCCACCAAGCTTCTGTCCTTCAGCCCTGAGGGCCCAGGGCCAGCCCAGCTGCCATCTCACCATCCAGCAGGGGGACCTGCCCTAACCCCCTGCCACCACACCCACACACACGGCCCTGCACACACTCACGGGCTCCCCTGCCAGTAGCCTCTCAAACAGTCTCCTTCTGCCCCCTAGTCCCCTTACAGCCTCTGCCACGGCCCCCACAGACACCTGGGCATCAGCAGCGCAGAAATGCAAACAGCTCCCCTCGCCCCCACTCCATTTGCTCCAAGGTTGTCAAGAGTCTTTTTTTCATGCTGTAGGGGAGGGAGTTGAGACAGTCCAATGTCCTGGGGAGCAAGAACTGCAAACAGTCCATCTACAATGTAACATTTGGGTCTCAGGCCGCCCAATCCCTAGTGCGCTGTGCAGACCTTTGACTGGCAAAACACCCCATCTGAGCGTGAGATCTGGCTGGGCTAGTGGCTCTTTCTGTGGACTAAGAGACAGACAGACAGAGTTTTCAGGTTCAAAACCTATACTTCCCAGAAGATGGTCATTCACTTCTGTAAAAAAAAAAAAAAAAAAAAAAAAAAGGCTTTTAATTTTTTTTCCCCTGCCTGGGTAACCTGTCTGCTGCCTGTTTCAAAGTGAAAAAAGGGAAAAAATCTTTTTTGGAGGGAAGAGGACCAAAATGCAGGCAGGTGGACTCCGTGGAGAGTGGATGGGGACTTGCTCCTGCCCTGGCACTAGAGCCCCAGCTGCTGTTCCAGGTGCTCTCTGATACCAGAGATCTCCGTGTGTCGTGTCATGACACTGTCTCCAGGACTGACCCACAGGATAATGCGGCTTCAAAACGAGGCAGGTCATACTGCCTTCAAAAGTAAATCCTGGGAGTTTTGGCGGTATGTCAGAGGGTTAAGGGCTTGTGGCGCTCACAAAAAGAGGGGACAGGTGGAAGGATCTGGGGTCTGGCCCCCAGACCGCCACCTGCAGGGGATTCGCTTTACAGGGGGTGAAGCAGGTCTTTAGGAGCTCTATCTTTCTCTTCCACCCTGTATTTCCTCTGCTCTCTCCTTTTGTGTCTGTCAGATGCAAGGTCAGTAAAAACAACAACAACAAAAACAATAACCACCACAGTGACCAAGCTACAAGGGCAGCGAAAGGGGAACAAATGGAGTGCAGGAGCTGTGGATTATTCGTGGCGAAGGCATCAGCTGTGGCAATAACCCCTTGAGGCAATCAATCCATAAATGAAGAAGTAATACAGGTAACAGAGACGTATATGTCCCTGTGTGTTTCCACTGAGTTAATGTAAATGCACTTTTATTTACTTCTTCATTTATTTATTACCTTGCCACGAGAATTTCTTTTCATTGCTAAAAAAAAGTGTCCCATCAAGGGTACCAGGTGGTGCCACACCCAGTGAAGCACTCATGTTACAATGCAGGAGGACTGGGCCTCAACACCCTGGTCCCCACCTGCCAGGGGAAATCTTTACAAGTGGTGCAGAAGTGCTGCAGGTGTTTCTCTCTGTGTCTCAAACTCTCTCTCCCTCCCTTCCCTCTCAATTGCTGTCTATTTATTCCAGTGAATAATCAAGAAAATAGAAAGTAAAAAAAGAAAAAGGAAAAGGAAATATTCCACGACTTCAAATGGGCCACTCAGGACAATGCATTCCTTGTTAAGATGCTCACAGCATTCCATATGCAGAAAGGCAAAGACACCATGTATTTTTTAACCCAGTTTTTATATTTATTTATTTATTTATTTATTTAGGTGCTTACTCATTTTTGTCATTGATGAATTAATGTTTTACATTTGACATTGACTAAGGATCTGACACCAGCGGTCTCCAGTACCCCTAGATGGTACTCTCCCTCTACAAAATTGATCCATTGACCTGTCCATCCATCCATCCACCCATCCATCTATCCATCCATCCATCCATCCATCCATCCATCCACCAGTAAACAAAGCTAAGTACAAAAGGAGATCTCTCCTTGAAAGAATCTCTCCTTAGGTGAAGACAATCAACGATGCACAGGTAGGTTGCAAAGGGGCCAGTTTGGCTGAATAGGGCAGAGGGGCTGAACCAGGGAATGTGTTGGGGCGTGTGGGTGTGGGTGGGGTGAGCCGGAGACCCTGTGAGCTGGGTCACATTAGGGGCAGGCAGGGGGTGGAAGGGGTTGCGAACAGCTGTCACTGGAGAACCATCACAAGTGCCGGAGCTGGTGAGCAGGGCACCTGGAAGAGAGGACAGACAAAGGAGAGAAGCAAAGTGCAGAGGAGAGGATAGGGGAGAGGATGGTGAGGACAGGAGAGGACAGGAGAGGACAGGAGGGGAGGGGACCTGAGAAACCTACCTGGACAAAGGCAGCATACAGATATCCAGGAAGGCAGGCAGGCATGCAGGCAGCTCTGGCCTGGGCTCCCTGGATCCCGGGCACACCTCCACAGGTCTTCTCTTGCCTGCCAGCCCTGAGGTCCCTCGTCGGTCAGCACTGTCTTCCGATCCTTCTGTCCCTCTGTGCCAGGGCCCAGGCATCTGGCGCTGTTGCCTGACCTAGTGGCAGGGCAGTTGGGCTGACCCGTGCCAGTGTGGCCAGCACAGAATGCCAGGGGCTAGGACATCACAGAGGGCTCCTGTGGTTGCTAGGCCACGGGGACCCTGCCCATCCAGTTGACCAGCAGCCATGACACCCACACTGAACTTGACCTGAGGGGTGGTGGCCAGCCACCAGAGCCAGAGCCCCAGGGCAAAGCAGGTGCTGGTCGGCCGGGCCAAGGGGCTCTGGGCAGATTGGTGTGTGTCTGGGCATGGGGCTGGCATCTGACAGCCCAAGGCTGGGGACCAAGGTCCGCCAGGCCCCTGTCCCACCATGTGCACTGACACACAGTCTTGCTGACTGACTGACAGTCCCCGCCCCAGAGATACCCACACCAGGTCCCTGGGTGCCCTGAGCTGCCCCTGACGGTTGGTGGGTGCCTGCGTGGACACATGCCTCCGTAATGGAGGACTCTATTAATCCCGTTGCCTACTGACAGCTGCCCTCCTGCCCCTCCTCCTCCTCTTCTTCTTCCTCCTCCTCTTCCTCCTCCTCCTCCTCCTTCTCCTCCTCCTCCTCCACCTCCACCTCCTCTTCCTCATCCTCAGATGGACTCAATCAGGGCCCTTTGCCTAGGCAAGCCAGGGCTGCTGCTCTGGCTGCTGCAGCTTCTATCCAGTGGGTGGGTGCAGGAATCTGTTCCTGTCAGTCCCTGATTCCTGGGACCTTCCATGCCTCCAGCTCCCCCCACTCTCTAGTCCAGACCCCTCCTCAAGGATGCCCCCTTTCCCCTTGCCCTCTGTCCCCCAGCTTCCCAACTAACATCTACTGTGTGCCTCCCTGTGCAACTTTACTGCCACCAAGCTTCTCTCCTTCAGCCCTGAGGGCCCAGGGCCAGCCCAGCTGCCATCTCACCATCCAGCAGGGGGACCTGCCCTAACCCCCTGCCACCACACCCACACACTCGGCCCTGCACACACTCACGGGCTGCCCTGCCAGTAGCCTCTCAAACAGTCTCCTTCTGCCCCCTAGTCCCCTTACAGCCTCTGCCACGGCCCCCACAGACACCTGGGCATCAGCAGCGCAGACATGCAAACAGCTCCCCTCGCCCCCACTCCATTTGCTCCAAGGTTGTCAAGAGTCTTTTTTTCATGCTGTAGGGGAGGGAGTTGAGACAGTCCAATGTCCTGGGGAGCAAGAACTGCAAACAGTCCATCTACAATGTAACATTTGGGTCTCAGGCCGCCCAATCCCTAGTGCGCTGTGCAGACCTTTGACTGGCAAAAACACCCCATATGAGCGTGAGATCTGGCTGAGCTAGTGGCTCTTTCTGTGGACTAAGAGACAGACAGACAGAGTTTTCAGGTTCAAAACCTATACTTCCCAGAAGATGGTCATTCACTTCTGTAAAAAAAAAAAAAAAAAAAAAAAAAAAAAAGCTTTTAATTTTTTTTCCCCTGCCTGGGTAACCTGTCTGCTGCCTGTTTCAAAGTGAAAAAAGGGAAAAAATCTTTTTTGGAGGGAAGAGGACCAAAATGCAGGCAGGTGGACTCCGTGGAGAGTGGATGGGGACTTGCTCCTGCCCTGGCACTAGAGCCCCAGCTGCTGTTCCAGGTGCTCTCTGATACCAGAGATCTCCGTGTGTCGTGTCATGACACTGTCTCCAGGACTGACCCACAGGATAATGCGGCTTCAAAACGAGGCAGGTCATACTGCCTTCAAAAGTAAATCCAGGGAGTTTTGGCGGTATGTCAGAGGGTTAAGGGCTTGTGGCGCTCACAAAAAGAGGGGACAGGTGGAAGGATCTGGGGTCTGGCCCCCAGACCGCCACCTGCAGGGGATTCGCTTTACAGGGGGTGAAGCAGGTCTTTAGGAGCTCTATCTTTCTCTTCCACCCTGTATTTCCTCTGCTCTCTCCTTTTGTGTCTGTCAGATGCAAGGTCAGTAAAAACAACAACAACAAAAACAATAACCACCACAGTGACCAAGCTACAAGGGCAGCGAAAGGGGAACAAATGGAGTGCAGGAGCTGTGGATTATTCGTGGCGAAGGCATCAGCTGTGGCAATAACCCCTTGAGGCAATCAATCCATAAATGAAGAAGTAATACAGGTAACAGAGACGTATATGTCCCTGTGTGTTTCCACTGAGTTAATGTAAATGCACTTTTATTTACTTATTCATTTATTTATTACCTTGCCACGAGAATTTCTTTTCATTGCTAAAAAAAAGTGTCCCATCAAGGGTACCAGGTGGTGCCACACCCAGTGAAGCACTCATGTTACAATGCAGGAGGACTGGGCCTCAACACCCTGGTCCCCACCTGCCAGGGGAAATCTTTACAAGTGGTGCAGAAGTGCTGCAGGTGTTTCTCTCTGTGTCTCAAACTCTCTCTCCCTCCCTTCCCTCTCAATTGCTGTCTATTTATTCCAGTGAATAATCAAGAAAATAGAAAGTAAAAAAAGAAAAAGGAAAAGGAAATATTCCACGACTTCAAATGGGCCACTCAGGACAATGCATTCCTTGTTAAGATGCTCACAGCATTCCATATGCAGAAAGGCAAAGACACCATGTATTTTTTAACCCAGTTTTTATATTTATTTATTTATTTATTTATTTAGGTGCTTACTCATTTTTGTCATTGATGAATTAATGTTTTACATTTGACATTGACTAAGGATCTGACACCAGCGGTCTCCAGTACCCCTAGATGGTACTCTCCCTCTACAAAATTGATCCATTGACCTGTCCATCCATCCATCCACCCATCCATCTATCCATCCATCCATCCATCCATCCATCCATCCATCCACCAGTAAACAAAGCTAAGTACAAAAGGAGATCTCTCCTTGAAAGAATCTCTCCTTAGGTGAAGACAATCAACGATGCACAGGTAGGTTGCAAAGGGGCCAGTTTGGCTGAATAGGGCAGAGGGGCTGAACCAGGGAATGTGTTGGGGCGTGTGGGTGTGGGTGGGGTGAGCCGGAGACCCTGTGAGCTGGGTCACATTAGGGGCAGGCAGGGGGTGGAAGGGGTTGCGAACAGCTGTCACTGGAGAACCATCACAAGTGCCGGAGCTGGTGAGCAGGGCACCTGGAAGAGAGGACAGACAAAGGAGAGAAGCAAAGTGCAGAGGAGAGGATAGGGGAGAGGATGGTGAGGACAGGAGAGGACAGGAGAGGACAGGAGGGGAGGGGACCTGAGAAACCTACCTGGACAAAGGCAGCATACAGATATCCAGGAAGGCAGGCAGGCATGCAGGCAGCTCTGGCCTGGGCTCCCTGGATCCCGGGCACACCTCCACAGGTCTTCTCTTGCCTGCCAGCCCTGAGGTCCCTCGTCGGTCAGCACTGTCTTCCGATCCTTCTGTCCCTCTGTGCCAGGGCCCAGGCATCTGGCGCTGTTGCCTGACCTAGTGGCAGGGCAGTTGGGCTGACCCGTGCCAGTGTGGCCAGCACAGAATGCCAGGGGCTAGGACATCACAGAGGGCTCCTGTGGTTGCTAGGCCACGGGGACCCTGCCCATCCAGTTGACCAGCAGCCATGACACCCACACTGAACTTGACCTGAGGGGTGGTGGCCAGCCACCAGAGCCAGAGCCCCAGGGCAAAGCAGGTGCTGGTCGGCCGGGCCAAGGGGCTCTGGGCAGATTGGTGTGTGTCTGGGCATGGGGCTGGCATCTGACAGCCCAAGGCTGGGGACCAAGGTCCGCCAGGCCCCTGTCCCACCATGTGCACTGACACACAGTCTTGCTGACTGACTGACAGTCCCCGCCCCAGAGATACCCACACCAGGTCCCTGGGTGCCCTGAGCTGCCCCTGACGGTTGGTGGGTGCCTGCGTGGACACATGCCTCCGTAATGGAGGACTCTATTAATCCCGTTGCCTACTGACAGCTGCCCTCCTGCCCCTCCTCCTCCTCTTCTTCTTCCTCCTCCTCTTCCTCCTCCTCCTCCTCCTTCTCCTCCTCCTCCTCCACCTCCACCTCCTCTTCCTCATCCTCAGATGGACTCAATCAGGGCCCTTTGCCTAGGCAAGCCAGGGCTGCTGCTCTGGCTGCTGCAGCTTCTATCCAGTGGGTGGGTGCAGGAATCTGTTCCTGTCAGTCCCTGATTCCTGGGACCTTCCATGCCTCCAGCTCCCCCCACTCTCTAGTCCAGACCCCTCCTCAAGGATGCCCCCTTTCCCCTTGCCCTCTGTCCCCCAGCTTCCCAACTAACATCTACTGTGTGCCTCCCTGTGCAACTTTACTGCCACCAAGCTTCTGTCCTTCAGCCCTGAGGGCCCAGGGCCAGCCCAGCTGCCATCTCACCATCCAGCAGGGGGACCTGCCCTAACCCCCTGCCACCACACCCACACACTCGGCCCTGCACACACTCACGGGCTGCCCTGCCAGTAGCCTCTCAAACAGTCTCCTTCTGCCCCCTAGTCCCCTTACAGCCTCTGCCACGGCCCCCACAGACACCTGGGCATCAGCAGCGCAGACATGCAAACAGCTCCCCTCGCCCCCACTCCATTTGCTCCAAGGTTGTCAAGAGTCTTTTTTTCATGCTGTAGGGGAGGGGGTTGAGACAGTCCAATGTCCTGGGGAGCAAGAACTGCAAACAGTCCATCTACAATGTAACATTTGGGTCTCAGGCCGCCCAATCCCTAGTGCGCTGTGCAGACCTTTGACTGGCAAAAACACCCCATATGAGCGTGAGATCTGGCTGAGCTAGTGGCTCTTTCTGTGGACTAAGAGACAGACAGACAGAGTTTTCAGGTTCAAAACCTATACTTCCCAGAAGATGGTCATTCACTTCTGTAAAAAAAAAAAAAAAAAAAAAAAAAAAAAAAGCTTTTAATTTTTTTTCCCCTGCCTGGGTAACCTGTCTGCTGCCTGTTTCAAAGTGAAAAAAGGGAAAAAATCTTTTTTGGAGGGAAGAGGACCAAAATGCAGGCAGGTGGACTCCGTGGAGAGTGGATGGGGAGTTGCTCCTGCCCTGGCACTAGAGCCCCAGCTGCTGTTCCAGGTGCTCTCTGATACCAGAGATCTCCGTGTGTCGTGTCATGACACTGTCTCCAGGACTGACCCACAGGATAATGCGGCTTCAAAACGAGGCAGGTCATACTGCCTTCAAAAGTAAATCCAGGGAGTTTTGGCGGTATGTCAGAGGGTTAAGGGCTTGTGGCGCTCACAAAAAGAGGGGACAGGTGGAAGGATCTGGGGTCTGGCCCCCAGACCGCCACCTGCAGGGGATTCGCTTTACAGGGGGTGAAGCAGGTCTTTAGGAGCTCTATCTTTCTCTTCCACCCTGTATTTCCTCTGCTCTCTCCTTTTGTGTCTGTCAGATGCAAGGTCAGTAAAAACAACAACAACAAAAACAATAACCAC
The DNA here is from genome assembly GCF_950295315.1 of Erinaceus europaeus. NCBI lineage: Eukaryota > Metazoa > Chordata > Mammalia > Eulipotyphla > Erinaceidae > Erinaceus > Erinaceus europaeus. Next base: position 124,815 of record NW_026647161.1, read on the forward strand.
CACAGTGACCAAGCTACAAGGGCAGCGAAAGGGGAACAAATGGAGTGCAGGAGCTGTGGATTATTCGTGGCGAAGGCATCAGCTGTGGCAATAACCCCTTGAGGCAATCAATCCATAAATGAAGAAGTAATACAGGTAACAGAGACGTATATGTCCCTGTGTGTTTCCACTGAGTTAATGTAAATGCACTTTTATTTACTTATTCATTTATTTATTACCTTGCCACGAGAATTTCTTTTCATTGCTAAAAAAAAGTGTCCCATCAAGGGTACCAGGTGGTGCCACACCCAGTGAAGCACTCATGTTACAATGCAGGAGGACTGGGCCTCAACACCCTGGTCCCCACCTGCCAGGGGAAATCTTTACAAGTGGTGCAGAAGTGCTGCAGGTGTTTCTCTCTGTGTCTCAAACTCTCTCTCCCTCCCTTCCCTCTCAATTGCTGTCTATTTATTCCAGTGAATAATCAAGAAAATAGAAAGTAAAAAAAGAAAAAGGAAAAGGAAATATTCCACGACTTCAAATGGGCCACTCAGGACAATGCATTCCTTGTTAAGATGCTCACAGCATTCCATATGCAGAAAGGCAAAGACACCATGTATTTTTTAACCCAGTTTTTATATTTATTTATTTATTTATTTATTTAGGTGCTTACTCATTTTTGTCATTGATGAATTAATGTTTTACATTTGACATTGACTAAGGATCTGACACCAGCGGTCTCCAGTACCCCTAGATGGTACTCTCCCTCTACAAAATTGATCCATTGACCTGTCCATCCATCCATCCACCCATCCATCTATCCATCCATCCATCCATCCATCCATCCATCCACCAGTAAACAAAGCTAAGTACAAAAGGAGATCTCTCCTTGAAAGAATCTCTCCTTAGGTGAAGACAATCAACGATGCACAGGTAGGTTGCAAAGGGGCCAGTTTGGCTGAATAGGGCAGAGGGGCTGAACCAGGGAATGTGTTGGGGCGTGTGGGTGTGGGTGGGGTGAGCCGGAGACCCTGTGAGCTGGGTCACATTAGGGGCAGGCAGGGGGTGGAAGGGGTTGCGAACAGCTGTCACTGGAGAACCATCACAAGTGCCGGAGCTGGTGAGCAGGGCACCTGGAAGAGAGGACAGACAAAGGAGAGAAGCAAAGTGCAGAGGAGAGGATAGGGGAGAGGATGGTGAGGACAAGAGAGGACAGGAGAGGACAGGAGGGGAGGGGACCTGAGAAACCTACCTGGACAAAGGCAGCATACAGATATCCAGGAAGGCAGGCAGGCATGCAGGCAGCTCTGGCCTGGGCTCCCTGGATCCCGGGCACACCTCCACAGGTCTTCTCTTGCCTGCCAGCCCTGAGGTCCCTCGTCGGTCAGCACTGTCTTCCGATCCTTCTGTCCCTCTGTGCCAGGGCCCAGGCATCTGGCGCTGTTGCCTGACCTAGTGGCAGGGCAGTTGGGCTGACCCGTGCCAGTGTGGCCAGCACAGAATGCCAGGGGCTAGGACATCACAGAGGGCTCCTGTGGTTGCTAGGCCACGGGGACCCTGCCCATCCAGTTGACCAGCAGCCATGACACCCACACTGAACTTGACCTGAGGGGTGGTGGCCAGCCACCAGAGCCAGAGCCCCAGGGCAAAGCAGGTGCTGGTCGGCCGGGCCAAGGGGCTCTGGGCAGATTGGTGTGTGTCTGGGCATGGGGCTGGCATCTGACAGCCCAAGGCTGGGGACCAAGGTCCGCCAGGCCCCTGTCCCACCATGTGCACTGACACACAGTCTTGCTGACTGACTGACAGTCCCCGCCCCAGAGATACCCACACCAGGTCCCTGGGTGCCCTGAGCTGCCCCTGACGGTTGGTGGGTGCCTGCGTGGACACATGCCTCCGTAATGGAGGACTCTATTAATCCCGTTGCCTACTGACAGCTGCCCTCCTGCCCCTCCTCCTCCTCTTCTTCTTCCTCCTCCTCTTCCTCCTCCTCCTCCTCCTTCTCCTCCTCCTCCTCCACCTCCACCTCCTCTTCCTCATCCTCAGATGGACTCAATCAGGGCCCTTTGCCTAGGCAAGCCAGGGCTGCTGCTCTGGCTGCTGCAGCTTCTATCCAGTGGGTGGGTGCAGGAATCTGTTCCTGTCAGTCCCTGATTCCTGGGACCTTCCATGCCTCCAGCTCCCCCCACTCTCTAGTCCAGACCCCTCCTCAAGGATGCCCCCTTTCCCCTTGCCCTCTGTCCCCCAGCTTCCCAACTAACATCTACTGTGTGCCTCCCTGTGCAACTTTACTGCCACCAAGCTTCTGTCCTTCAGCCCTGAGGGCCCAGGGCCAGCCCAGCTGCCATCTCACCATCCAGCAGGGGGACCTGCCCTAACCCCCTGCCACCACACCCACACACTCAGCCCTGCACACACTCACGGGCTGCCCTGCCAGTAGCCTCTCAAACAGTCTCCTTCTGCCCCCTAGTCCCCTTACAGCCTCTGCCACGGCCCCCACAGACACCTGGGCATCAGCAGCGTAGACATGCAAACAGCTCCCCTCGCCCCCACTCCATTTGCTCCAAGGTTGTCAAGAGTCTTTTTTTCATGCTGTAGGGGAGGGAGTTGAGACCGTCCAATGTCCTGGGGAGCAAGAACTGCAAACAGTCCATCTACAATGTAACATTTGGGTCTCAGGCCGCCCAATCCCTAGTGCGCTGTGCAGACCTTTGACTGGCAAAAACACCCCATATGAGCGTGAGATCTGGCTGAGCTAGTGGCTCTTTCTGTGGACTAAGAGACAGACAGACAGAGTTTTCAGGTTCAAAACCTATACTTCCCAGAAGATGGTCATTCACTTCTGTAAAAAAAAAAAAAAAAAAAAAAAAAAAAAAGCTTTTAATTTTTTTTCCCCTGCCTGGGTAACCTGTCTGCTGCCTGTTTCAAAGTGAAAAAAGGGAAAAAATCTTTTTTGGAGGGAAGAGGACCAAAATGCAGGCAGGTGGACTCCGTGGAGAGTGGATGGGGAGTTGCTCCTGCCCTGGCACTAGAGCCCCAGCTGCTGTTCCAGGTGCTCTCTGATACCAGAGATCTCCGTGTGTCGTGTCATGACACTGTCTCCAGGACTGACCCACAGGATAATGCGGCTTCAAAACGAGGCAGGTCATACTGCCTTCAAAAGTAAATCCAGGGAGTTTTGGCGGTATGTCAGAGGGTTAAGGGCTTGTGGCGCTCACAAAAAGAGGGGACAGGTGGAAGGATCTGGGGTCTGGCCCCCAGACCGCCACCTGCAGGGGATTCGCTTTACAGGGGGTGAAGCAGGTCTTTAGGAGCTCTATCTTTCTCTTCCACCCTGTATTTCCTCTGCTCTCTCCTTTTGTGTCTGTCAGATGCAAGGTCAGTAAAAACAACAACAACAAAAACAATAACCACCACAGTGACCAAGCTACAAGGGCAGCGAAAGGGGAACAAATGGAGTGCAGGAGCTGTGGATTATTCGTGGCGAAGGCATCAGCTGTGGCAATAACCCCTTGAGGCAATCAATCCATAAATGAAGAAGTAATACAGGTAACAGAGACGTATATGTCCCTGTGTGTTTCCACTGAGTTAATGTAAATGCACTTTTATTTACTTATTCATTTATTTATTACCTTGCCACGAGAATTTCTTTTCATTGCTAAAAAAAAGTGTCCCATCAAGGGTACCAGGTGGTGCCACACCCAGTGAAGCACTCATGTTACAATGCAGGAGGACTGGGCCTCAACACCCTGGTCCCCACCTGCCAGGGGAAATCTTTACAAGTGGTGCAGAAGTGCTGCAGGTGTTTCTCTCTGTGTCTCAAACTCTCTCTCCCTCCCTTCCCTCTCAATTGCTGTCTATTTATTCCAGTGAATAATCAAGAAAATAGAAAGTAAAAAAAGAAAAAGGAAAAGGAAATATTCCACGACTTCAAATGGGCCACTCAGGACAATGCATTCCTTGTTAAGATGCTCACAGCATTCCATATGCAGAAAGGCAAAGACACCATGTATTTTTTAACCCAGTTTTTATATTTATTTATTTATTTATTTATTTAGGTGCTTACTCATTTTTGTCATTGATGAATTAATGTTTTACATTTGACATTGACTAAGGATCTGACACCAGCGGTCTCCAGTACCCCTAGATGGTACTCTCCCTCTACAAAATTGATCCATTGACCTGTCCATCCATCCATCCACCCATCCATCTATCCATCCATCCATCCATCCATCCATCCATCCATCCACCAGTAAACAAAGCTAAGTACAAAAGGAGATCTCTCCTTGAAAGAATCTCTCCTTAGGTGAAGACAATCAACGATGCACAGGTAGGTTGCAAAGGGGCCAGTTTGGCTGAATAGGGCAGAGGGGCTGAACCAGGGAATGTGTTGGGGCGTGTGGGTGTGGGTGGGGTGAGCCGGAGACCCTGTGAGCTGGGTCACATTAGGGGCAGGCAGGGGGTGGAAGGGGTTGCGAACAGCTGTCACTGGAGAACCATCACAAGTGCCGGAGCTGGTGAGCAGGGCACCTGGAAGAGAGGACAGACAAAGGAGAGAAGCAAAGTGCAGAGGAGAGGATAGGGGAGAGGATGGTGAGGACAGGAGAGGACAGGAGAGGACAGGAGGGGAGGGGACCTGAGAAACCTACCTGGACAAAGGCAGCATACAGATATCCAGGAAGGCAGGCAGGCATGCAGGCAGCTCTGGCCTGGGCTCCCTGGATCCCGGGCACACCTCCACAGGTCTTCTCTTGCCTGCCAGCCCTGAGGTCCCTCGTCGGTCAGCACTGTCTTCCGATCCTTCTGTCCCTCTGTGCCAGGGCCCAGGCATCTGGCGCTGTTGCCTGACCTAGTGGCAGGGCAGTTGGGCTGACCCGTGCCAGTGTGGCCAGCACAGAATGCCAGGGGCTAGGACATCACAGAGGGCTCCTGTGGTTGCTAGGCCACGGGGACCCTGCCCATCCAGTTGACCAGCAGCCATGACACCCACACTGAACTTGACCTGAGGGGTGGTGGCCAGCCACCAGAGCCAGAGCCCCAGGGCAAAGCAGGTGCTGGTCGGCCGGGCCAAGGGGCTCTGGGCAGATTGGTGTGTGTCTGGGCATGGGGCTGGCATCTGACAGCCCAAGGCTGGGGACCAAGGTCCGCCAGGCCCCTGTCCCACCATGTGCACTGACACACAGTCTTGCTGACTGACTGACAGTCCCCGCCCCAGAGATACCCACACCAGGTCCCTGGGTGCCCTGAGCTGCCCCTGACGGTTGGTGGGTGCCTGCGTGGACACATGCCTCCGTAATGGAGGACTCTATTAATCCCGTTGCCTACTGACAGCTGCCCTCCTGCCCCTCCTCCTCCTCTTCTTCTTCCTCCTCCTCTTCCTCCTCCTCCTCCTCCTTCTCCTCCTCCTCCTCCACCTCCACCTCCTCTTCCTCATCCTCAGATGGACTCAATCAGGGCCCTTTGCCTAGGCAAGCCAGGGCTGCTGCTCTGGCTGCTGCAGCTTCTATCCAGTGGGTGGGTGCAGGAATCTGTTCCTGTCAGTCCCTGATTCCTGGGACCTTCCATGCCTCCAGCTCCCCCCACTCTCTAGTCCAGACCCCTCCTCAAGGATGCCCCCTTTCCCCTTGCCCTCTGTCCCCCAGCTTCCCAACTAACATCTACTGTGTGCCTCCCTGTGCAACTTTACTGCCACCAAGCTTCTGTCCTTCAGCCCTGAGGGCCCAGGGCCAGCCCAGCTGCCATCTCACCATCCAGCAGGGGGACCTGCCCTAACCCCCTGCCACCACACCCACACACTCGGCCCTGCACACACTCACGGGCTGCCCTGCCAGTAGCCTCTCAAACAGTCTCCTTCTGCCCCCTAGTCCCCTTACAGCCTCTGCCACGGCCCCCACAGACACCTGGGCATCAGCAGCGCAGACATGCAAACAGCTCCCCTCGCCCCCACTCCATTTGCTCCAAGGTTGTCAAGAGTCTTTTTTTCATGCTGTAGGGGAGGGGGTTGAGACAGTCCAATGTCCTGGGGAGCAAGAACTGCAAACAGTCCATCTACAATGTAACATTTGGGTCTCAGGCCGCCCAATCCCTAGTGCGCTGTGCAGACCTTTGACTGGCAAAAACACCCCATATGAGCGTGAGATCTGGCTGAGCTAGTGGCTCTTTCTGTGGACTAAGAGACAGACAGACAGAGTTTTCAGGTTCAAAACCTATACTTCCCAGAAGATGGTCATTCACTTCTGTAAAAAAAAAAAAAAAAAAAAAAAAAAAAAAAGCTTTTAATTTTTTTTCCCCTGCCTGGGTAACCTGTCTGCTGCCTGTTTCAAAGTGAAAAAAGGGAAAAAATCTTTTTTGGAGGGAAGAGGACCAAAATGCAGGCAGGTGGACTCCGTGGAGAGTGGATGGGGAGTTGCTCCTGCCCTGGCACTAGAGCCCCAGCTGCTGTTCCAGGTGCTCTCTGATACCAGAGATCTCCGTGTGTCGTGTCATGACACTGTCTCCAGGACTGACCCACAGGATAATGCGGCTTCAAAACGAGGCAGGTCATACTGCCTTCAAAAGTAAATCCAGGGAGTTTTGGCGGTATGTCAGAGGGTTAAGGGCTTGTGGCGCTCACAAAAAGAGGGGACAGGTGGAAGGATCTGGGGTCTGGCCCCCAGACCGCCACCTGCAGGGGATTCGCTTTACAGGGGGTGAAGCAGGTCTTTAGGAGCTCTATCTTTCTCTTCCACCCTGTATTTCCTCTGCTCTCTCCTTTTGTGTCTGTCAGATGCAAGGTCAGTAAAAACAACAACAACAAAAACAATAACCACCACAGTGACCAAGCTACAAGGGCAGCGAAAGGGGAACAAATGGAGTGCAGGAGCTGTGGATTATTCGTGGCGAAGGCATCAGCTGTGGCAATAACCCCTTGAGGCAATCAATCCATAAATGAAGAAGTAATACAGGTAACAGAGACGTATATGTCCCTGTGTGTTTCCACTGAGTTAATGTAAATGCACTTTTATTTACTTATTCATTTATTTATTACCTTGCCACGAGAATTTCTTTTCATTGCTAAAAAAAAGTGTCCCATCAAGGGTACCAGGTGGTGCCACACCCAGTGAAGCACTCATGTTACAATGCAGGAGGACTGGGCCTCAACACCCTGGTCCCCACCTGCCAGGGGAAATCTTTACAAGTGGTGCAGAAGTGCTGCAGGTGTTTCTCTCTGTGTCTCAAACTCTCTCTCCCTCCCTTCCCTCTCAATTGCTGTCTATTTATTCCAGTGAATAATCAAGAAAATAGAAAGTAAAAAAAGAAAAAGGAAAAGGAAATATTCCACGACTTCAAATGGGCCACTCAGGACAATGCATTCCTTGTTAAGATGCTCACAGCATTCCATATGCAGAAAGGCAAAGACACCATGTATTTTTTAACCCAGTTTTTATATTTATTTATTTATTTATTTATTTAGGTGCTTACTCATTTTTGTCATTGATGAATTAATGTTTTACATTTGACATTGACTAAGGATCTGACACCAGCGGTCTCCAGTACCCCTAGATGGTACTCTCCCTCTACAAAATTGATCCATTGACCTGTCCATCCATCCATCCACCCATCCATCTATCCATCCATCCATCCATCCATCCATCCATCCACCAGTAAACAAAGCTAAGTACAAAAGGAGATCTCTCCTTGAAAGAATCTCTCCTTAGGTGAAGACAATCAACGATGCACAGGTAGGTTGCAAAGGGGCCAGTTTGGCTGAATAGGGCAGAGGGGCTGAACCAGGGAATGTGTTGGGGCGTGTGGGTGTGGGTGGGGTGAGCCGGAGACCCTGTGAGCTGGGTCACATTAGGGGCAGGCAGGGGGTGGAAGGGGTTGCGAACAGCTGTCACTGGAGAACCATCACAAGTGCCGGAGCTGGTGAGCAGGGCACCTGGAAGAGAGGACAGACAAAGGAGAGAAGCAAAGTGCAGAGGAGAGGATAGGGGAGAGGATGGTGAGGACAGGAGAGGACAGGAGAGGACAGGAGGGGAGGGGACCTGAGAAACCTACCTGGACAAAGGCAGCATACAGATATCCAGGAAGGCAGGCAGGCATGCAGGCAGCTCTGGCCTGGGCTCCCTGGATCCCGGGCACACCTCCACAGGTCTTCTCTTGCCTGCCAGCCCTGAGGTCCCTCGTCGGTCAGCACTGTCTTCCGATCCTTCTGTCCCTCTGTGCCAGGGCCCAGGCATCTGGCGCTGTTGCCTGACCTAGTGGCAGGGCAGTTGGGCTAACCCGTGCCAGTGTGGCCAGCACAGAATGCCAGGGGCTAGGACATCACAGAGGGCTCCTGTGGTTGCTAGGCCACGGGGACCCTGCCCATCCAGTTGACCAGCAGCCATGACACCCACACTGAACTTGACCTGAGGGGTGGTGGCCAGCCACCAGAGCCAGAGCCCCAGGGCAAAGCAGGTGCTGGTCGGCCGGGCCAAGGGGCTCTGGGCAGATTGGTGTGTGTCTGGGCATGGGGCTGGCATCTGACAGCCCAAGGCTGGGGACCAAGGTCCGCCAGGCCCCTGTCCCACCATGTGCACTGACACACAGTCTTGCTGACTGACTGACAGTCCCCGCCCCAGAGATACCCACACCAGGTCCCTGGGTGCCCTGAGCTGCCCCTGACGGTTGGTGGGTGCCTGCGTGGACACATGCCTCCGTAATGGAGGACTCTATTAATCCCGTTGCCTACTGACAGCTGCCCTCCTGCCCCTCCTCCTCCTCTTCTTCTTCCTCCTCCTCTTCCTCCTCCTCCTCCTCCTTCTCCTCCTCCTCCTCCACCTCCACCTCCTCTTCCTCATCCTCAGATGGACTCAATCAGGGCCCTTTGCCTAGGCAAGCCAGGGCTGCTGCTCTGGCTGCTGCAGCTTCTATCCAGTGGGTGGGTGCAGGAATCTGTTCCTGTCAGTCCCTGATTCCTGGGACCTTCCATGCCTCCAGCTCCCCCCACTCTCTAGTCCAGACCCCTCCTCAAGGATGCCCCCTTTCCCCTTGCCCTCTGTCCCCCAGCTTCCCAACTAACATCTACTGTGTGCCTCCCTGTGCAACTTTACTGCCACCAAGCTTCTGTCCTTCAGCCCTGAGGGCCCAGGGCCAGCCCAGCTGCCATCTCACCATCCAGCAGGGGGACCTGCCCTAACCCCCTGCCACCACACCCACACACTCGGCCCTGCACACACTCACGGGCTGCCCTGCCAGTAGCCTCTCAAACAGTCTCCTTCTGCCCCCTAGTCCCCTTACAGCCTCTGCCACGGCCCCCACAGACACCTGGGCATCAGCAGCGCAGACATGCAAACAGCTCCCCTCGCCCCCACTCCATTTGCTCCAAGGTTGTCAAGAGTCTTTTTTTCATGCTGTAGGGGAGGGAGTTGAGACAGTCCAATGTCCTGGGGAGCAAGAACTGCAAACAGTCCATCTACAATGTAACATTTGGGTCTCAGGCCGCCCAATCCCTAGTGCGCTGTGCAGACCTTTGACTGGCAAAAACACCCCATATGAGCGTGAGATCTGGCTGAGCTAGTGGCTCTTTCTGTGGACTAAGAGACAGACAGACAGAGTTTTCAGGTTCAAAACCTATACTTCCCAGAAGATGGTCATTCACTTCTGTAAAAAAAAAAAAAAAAAAAAAAAAAAAAAGCTTTTAATTTTTTTTCCCCTGCCTGGGTAACCTGTCTGCTGCCTGTTTCAAAGTGAAAAAAGGGAAAAAATCTTTTTTGGAGGGAAGAGGACCAAAATGCAGGCAGGTGGACTCCGTGGAGAGTGGATGGGGAGTTGCTCCTGCCCTGGCACTAGAGCCCCAGCTGCTGTTCCAGGTGCTCTCTGATACCAGAGATCTCCGTGTGTCGTGTCATGACACTGTCTCCAGGACTGACCCACAGGATAATGCGGCTTCAAAACGAGGCAGGTCATACTGCCTTCAAAAGTAAATCCAGGGAGTTTTGGCGGTATGTCAGAGGGTTAAGGGCTTGTGGCGCTCACAAAAAGAGGGGACAGGTGGAAGGATCTGGGGTCTGGCCCCCAGACCGCCACCTGCAGGGGATTCGCTTTACAGGGGGTGAAGCAGGTCTTTAGGAGCTCTATCTTTCTCTTCCACCCTGTATTTCCTCTGCTCTCTCCTTTTGTGTCTGTCAGATGCAAGGTCAGTAAAAACAACAACAACAAAAACAATAACCACCACAGTGACCAAGCTACAAGGGCAGCGAAAGGGGAACAAATGGAGTGCAGGAGCTGTGGATTATTCGTGGCGAAGGCATCAGCTGTGGCAATAACCCCTTGAGGCAATCAATCCATAAATGAAGAAGTAATACAGGTAACAGAGACGTATATGTCCCTGTGTGTTTCCACTGAGTTAATGTAAATGCACTTTTATTTACTTCTTCATTTATTGATTACCTTGCCACGAGAATTTCTTTTCATTGCTAAAAAAAAGTGTCCCATCAAGGGTACCAGGTGGTGCCACAGCCAGTGAAGCACTCATGTTACAATGCAGGAGGACTGGGCCTCAACACCCTGGTCCCCACCTGCCAGGGGAAATCTTTACAAGTGGTGCAGAAGTGCTGCAGGTGTTTCTCTCTGTGTCTCAAACTCTCTCTCCCTCCCTTCCCTCTCAATTGCTGTCTATTTATTCCAGTGAATAATCAAGAAAATAGAAAGTAAAAAAAGAAAAAGGAAAAGGAAATATTCCACGACTTCAAATGGGCCACTCAGGACAATGCATTCCTTGTTAAGATGCTCACAGCATTCCATATGCAGAAAGGCAAAGACACCATGTATTTTTTAACCCAGTTTTTATATTTATTTATTTATTTATTTATTTATTTATTTAGGTGCTTACTCATTTTTGTCATTGATGAATTAATGTTTTACATTTGACATTGACTAAGGATCTGACACCAGCGGTCTCCAGTACCCCTAGATGGTACTCTCCCTCTACAAAATTGATCCATTGACCTGTCCATCCATCCATCCACCCATCCATCTATCCATCCATCCATCCATCCATCCATCCATCCATCCATCCATCCATCCACCAGTAAACAAAGCTAAGTACAAAAGGAGATCTCTCCTTGAATGGTGAAGACAATCAACGATGCACAGGTAGGTTGCAAAGGGGCCAGTTTGGCTGAATAGGGCAGAGGGGCTGAACCAGGGAATGTGTTGGGGCGTGTGGGTGTGGGTGGGGTGAGCCGGAGACCCTGTGAGCTGGGTCACATTAGGGGCAGGCAGGGGGTGGAAGGGGTTGCGAACAGCTGTCACTGGAGAACCATCACAAGTGCCGGAGCTGGTGAGCAGGGCACCTGGAAGAGAGGACAGACAAAGGAGAGAAGCAAAGTGCAGAGGAGAGGATAGGGGAGAGGATGGTGAGGACAGGAGAGGACAGGAGAGGACAGGAGGGGAGGGGACCTGAGAAACCTACCTGGACAAAGGCAGCATACAGATATCCAGGAAGGCAGGCAGGCATGCAGGCAGCTCTGGCCTGGGCTCCCTGGATCCCGGGCACACCTCCACAGGTCTTCTCTTGCCTGCCAGCCCTGAGGTCCCTCGTCGGTCAGCACTGTCTTCCGATCCTTCTGTCCCTCTGTGCCAGGGCCCAGGCATCTGGCGCTGTTGCCTGACCTAGTGGCAGGGCAGTTGGGCTGACCCGTGCCAGTGTGGCCAGCACAGAATGCCAGGGGCTAGGACATCACAGAGGGCTCCTGTGGTTGCTAGGCCACGGGGACCCTGCCCATCCAGTTGACCAGCAGCCATGACACCCACACTGAACTTGACCTGAGGGGTGGTGGCCAGCCACCAGAGCCAGAGCCCCAGGGCAAAGCAGGTGCTGGTCGGCCGGGCCAAGGGGCTCTGGGCAGATTGGTGTGTGTCTGGGCATGGGGCTGGCATCTGACAGCCCAAGGCTGGGGACCAAGGTCCGCCAGGCCCCTGTCCCACCATGTGCACTGACACACAGTCTTGCTGACTGACTGACAGTCCCCGCCCCAGAGATACCCACACCAGGTCCCTGGGTGCCCTGAGCTGCCCCTGACGGTTGGAGGGTGCCTGCGTGGACACATGCCTCCGTAATGGAGGACTCTATTAATCCCGTTGCCTACTGACAGCTGCCCTCCTGCCCCTCCTCCTCCTCTTCTTCTTCCTCCTCCTCTTCCTCCTCCTCCTCCTCCTTCTCCTCCTCCTCCTCCACCTCCACCTCCTCTTCCTCATCCTCAGATGGACTCAATCAGGGCCCTTTGCCTAGGCAAGCCAGGGCTGCTGCTCTGGCTGCTGCAGCTTCTATCCAGTGGGTGGGTGCAGGAATCTGTTCCTGTCAGTCCCTGATTCCTGGGACCTTCCATGCCTCCAGCTCCCCCCACTCTCTAGTCCAGACCCCTCCTCAAGGATGCCCCCTTTCCCCTTGCCCTCTGTCCCCCAGCTTCCCAACTAACATCTACTGTGTGCCTCCCTGTGCAACTTTACTGCCACCAAGCTTCTGTCCTTCAGCCCTGAGGGCCCAGGGCCAGCCCAGCTGCCATCTCACCATCCAGCAGGGGGACCTGCCCTAACCCCCTGCCACCACACCCACACACTCGGCCCTGCACACACTCACGGGCTGCCCTGCCAGTAGCCTCTCAAACAGTCTCCTTCTGCCCCCTAGTCCCCTTACAGCCTCTGCCATGGCCCCCACAGACACCTGGGCATCAGCAGCGCAGACATGCAAACAGCTCCCCTCGCCCCCACTCCATTTGCTCCAAGGTTGTCAAGAGTCTTTTTTTCATGCTGTAGGGGAGGGAGTTGAGACAGTCCAATGTCCTGGGGAGCAAGAACTGCAAACAGTCCATCTACAATGTAACATTTGGGTCTCAGGCCGCCCAATCCCTAGTGCGCTGTGCAGACCTTTGACTGGCAAAAACACCCCATATGAGCGTGAGATCTGGCTGAGCTAGTGGCTCTTTCTGTGGACTAAGAGACAGACAGACAGAGTTTTCAGGTTCAAAACCTATACTTCCCAGAAGATGGTCATTCACTTCTGTAAAAAAAAAAAAAAAAAAAAAAAAAAAAGCTTTTAATTTTTTTCCCCTGCCTGGGTAACCTGTCTGCTGCCTGTTTCAAAGTGAAAAAAGGGAAAAAATCTTTTTTGGAGGGAAGAGGACCAAAATGCAGGCAGGTGGACTCCGTGGAGAGTGGATGGGGAGTTGCTCCTGCCCTGGCACTAGAGCCCCAGCTGCTGTTCCAGGTGCTCTCTGATACCAGAGATCTCCGTGTGTCGTGTCATGACACTGTCTCCAGGACTGACCCACAGGATAATGCGGCTTCAAAACGAGGCAGGTCATACTGCCTTCAAAAGTAAATCCAGGGAGTTTTGGCGGTATGTCAGAGGGTTAAGGGCTTGTGGCGCTCACAAAAAGAGGGGACAGGTGGAAGGATCTGGGGTCTGGCCCCCAGACCGCCACCTGCAGGGGATTCGCTTTACAGGGGGTGAAGCAGGTCTTTAGGAGCTCTATCTTTCTCTTCCACCCTGTATTTCCTCTGCTCTCTCCTTTTGTGTCTGTCAGATGCAAGGTCAGTAAAAACAACAACAACAAAAACAATAACCACCACAGTGACCAAGCTACAAGGGCAGCGAAAGGGGAACAAATGGAGTGCAGGAGCTGTGGATTATTCGTGGCGAAGGCATCAGCTGTGGCAATAACCCCTTGAGGCAATCAATCCATAAATGAAGAAGTAATACAGGTAACAGAGACGTATATGTCCCTGTGTGTTTCCACTGAGTTAATGTAAATGCACTTTTATTTACTTCTTCATTTATTTATTACCTTGCCACGAGAATTTCTTTTCATTGCTAAAAAAAAGTGTCCCATCAAGGGTACCAGGTGGTGCCACACCCAGTGAAGCACTCATGTTACAATGCAGGAGGACTGGGCCTCAACACCCTGGTCCCCACCTGGCAGGGGAAATCTTTACAAGTGGTGCAGAAGTGCTGCAGGTGTTTCTCTCTGTGTCTCAAACTCTCTCTCCCTCCCTTCCCTCTCAATTGCTGTCTATTTATTCCAGTGAATAATCAAGAAAATAGAAAGTAAAAAAAGAAAAAGGAAAAGGAAATATTCCACGACTTCAAATGGGCCACTCAGGACAATGCATTCCTTGTTAAGATGCTCACAGCATTCCATATGCAGAAAGGCAAAGACACCATGTATTTTTTAACCCAGTTTTTATATTTATTTATTTATTTATTTATTTAGGTGCTTACTCATTTTTGTCATTGATGAATTAATGTTTTACATTTGACATTGACTAAGGATCTGACACCAGCGGTCTCCAGTACCCCTAGATGGTACTCTCCCTCTACAAAATTGATCCATTGACCTGTCCATCCATCCATCCACCCATCCATCTATCCATCCATCCATCCATCCATCCATCCATCCACCAGTAAACAAAGCTAAGTACAAAAGGAGATCTCTCCTTGAATGGTGAAGACAATCAACGATGCACAGGTAGGTTGCAAAGGGGCCAGTTTGGCTGAATAGGGCAGAGGGGCTGAACCAGGGAATGTGTTGGGGCGTGTGGGTGTGGGTGGGGTGAGCCGGAGACCCTGTGAGCTGGGTCACATTAGGGGCAGGCAGGGGGTGGAAGGGGTTGCAAACAGCTGTCACTGGAGAACCATCACAAGTGCCGGAGCTGGTGAGCAGGGCACCTGGAAGAGAGGACAGACAAAGGAGAGAAGCAAAGTGCGGAGGAGAGGATAGGGGAGAGGATGGTGAGGACAGGAGAGGACAGGAGGGGAGGGGACCTGAGAAACCTACCTGGACAAAGGCAGCATACAGATATCCAGGAAGGCAGGCAGGCATGCAGGCAGCTCTGGCCTGGGCTCCCTGGATCCCGGGCACACCTCCACAGGTCTTCTCTTGCCTGCCAGCCCTGAGGTCCCTCGTCGGTCAGCACTGTCTTCCGATCCTTCTGTCCCTCTGTGCCAGGGCCCAGGCATCTGGCGCTGTTGCCTGACCTAGTGGCAGGGCAGTTGGGCTGACCCGTGCCAGTGTGGCCAGCACAGAATGCCAGGGGCTAGGACATCACAGAGGGCTCCTGTGGTTTCTAGGCCACGGGGAGCCTGCCCATCCAGTTGACCAGCAGCCATGACACCCACACTGAACTTGACCTGAGGGGTGGTGGCCAGCCACCAGAGCCAGAGCCCCAGGGCAAAGCAGGTGCTGGTCGGCCGGGCCAAGGGGCTCTGGGCAGATTGGTGTGTGTCTGGGCATGGGGCTGGCATCTGACAGCCCAAGGCTGGGGACCAAGGTCCGCCAGGCCCTGTCCCACCATGTGCACTGACACACAGTCTTGCTGACTGACTGACAGTCCCCGCCCCAGAGATACCCACACCAGGTCCCTGGGTGCCCTGAGCTGCCCCTGACGGTTGGTGGGTGCCTGCGTGGACATATGCCTCCATAATGGAGGACTCTATTAATCCCGTTGCCTACTGACAGCTGCCCTCCTGCCCCTCCTCCTCCTCTTCTTCTTCCTCCTCCTCTTCCTCCTCCTCCTCCTCCTTCTCCTCCTCCTCCTCCACCTCCACCTCCTCTTCCTCATCCTCAGATGGACTCAATCAGGGCCCTTTGCCTAGGCAAGCCAGGGCTGCTGCTCTGGCTGCTGCAGCTTCTATCCAGTGGGTGGGTGCAGGAATCTGTTCCTGTCAGTCCCTGATTCCTGGGACCTTCCATGCCTCCAGCTCCCCCCACTCTCTAGTCCAGACCCCTCCTCAAGGATGCCCCCTTTCCCCTTGCCCTCTGTCCCCCAGCTTCCCAACTAACATCTACTGTGTGCCTCCCTGTGCAACTTTACTGCCACCAAGCTTCTGTCCTTCAGCCCTGAGGGCCCAGGGCCAGCCCAGCTGCCATCTCACCATCCAGCAGGGGGACCTGCCCTAACCCCCTGCCACCACACCCACACACTCGGCCCTGCACACACTCACGGGCTGCCCTGCCAGTAGCCTCTCAAACAGTCTCCTTCTGCCCCCTAGTCCCCTTACAGCCTCTGCCACGGCCCCCACAGACACCTGGGCATCAGCAGCGCAGACATGCAAACAGCTCCCCTCGCCCCCACTCCATTTGCTCCAAGGTTGTCAAGAGTCTTTTTTCATGCTGTAGGGGAGGGAGTTGAGACAGTCCAATGTCCTGGGGAGCAAGAACTGCAAACAGTCCATCTACAATGTAACATTTGGGTCTCAGGCCGCCCAATCCCCAGTGCGCTGTGCAGACCTTTGACTGGCAAAAACACCCCATCTGAGCGTGAGATCTGGCTGGGCTAGTGGCTCTTTCTGTGGACTAAGAGACAGACAGACAGAGTTTTCAGGTTCAAAACCTATACTTCCCAGAAGATGGTCATTCACTTCTGTAAAAAAAAAAAAAAAAAAAAAAAAAAAAGCTTTTAATTTTTTTCCCCTGCCTGGGTAACCTGTCTGCTGCCTGTTTCAAAGTGAAAAAAGGGAAAAAATCTTTTTTGGAGGGAAGAGGACCAAAATGCAGGCAGGTGGACTCCGTGGAGAGTGGATGGGGAGTTGCTCCTGCCTTGGCACTAGAGCCCCAGCTGCTGTTCCAGGTGCTCTCTGATACCAGAGATCTCCGTGTGTCGTGTCATGACACTGTCTCCAGGACTGACCCACAGGATAATGCGGCTTCAAAACGAGGCAGGTCATACTGCCTTCAAAAGTAAATCCAGGGAGTTTTGGCGGTATGTCAGAGGGTTAAGGGCTTGTGGTGCTCACAAAAAGAGGGGACAGGTGGAAGGATATGGGGTCTGGCCCCCAGACCGCCACCTGCAGGGGATTCGCTTTACAGGGGGTGAAGCAGGTCTTTAGGAGCTCTATCTTTCTCTTCCACCATGTATTTCCTCTGCTCTCTCCTTTTGTGTCTGTCAGATGCAAGGTCAGTAAAAACAACAACAACAAAAACAATAACCACCACAGTGACCAAGCTACAAGGGCAGCGAAAGGGGAACAAATGGAGTGCAGGAGCTGTGGATTATTCGTGGCGAAGGCATCAGCTGTGGCAATAACCCCTTGAGGCAATCAATCCATAAATGAAGAAGTAATACAGGTAACAGAGACGTATATGTCCCTGTGTGTTTCCACTGAGTTAATGTAAATGCACTTTTATTTACTTCTTCATTTATTTATTACCTTGCCACGAGAATTTCTTTTCATTGCTAAAAAAAAGTGTCCCATCAAGGGTACCAGGTGGTGCCACACCCAGTGAAGCACTCATGTTACAATGCAGGAGGACTGGGCCTCAACACCCTGGTCCCCACCTGGCAGGGGAAATCTTTACAAGTGGTGCAGAAGTGCTGCAGGTGTTTCTCTCTGTGTCTCAAACTCTCTCTCCCTCCCTTCCCTCTCAATTGCTGTCTATTTATTCCAGTGAATAATCAAGAAAATAGAAAGTAAAAAAAGAAAAAGGAAAAGGAAATATTCCACGACTTCAAATGGGCCACTCAGGACAATGCATTCCTTGTTAAGATGCTCACAGCATTCCATATGCAGAAAGGCAAAGACACCATGTATTTTTAACCCAGTTTTTATATTTATTTATTTATTTATTTATTTATTTAGGTGCTTACTCATTTTTGTCATTGATGAATTAATGTTTTACATTTGACATTGACTAAGGATCTGACACCAGCGGTCTCCAGTACCCCTAGATGGTACTCTCCCTCTACAAAATTGATCCATTGACCTGTCCATCCATCCATCCACCCATCCATCTATCCATCCATCCATCCATCCATCCATCCATCCATCCACCAGTAAACAAAGCTAAGTACAAAAGGAGATCTCTCCTTGAATGGTGAAGACAATCAACGATGCACAGGTAGGTTGCAAAGGGGCCAGTTTGGCTGAATAGGGCAGAGGGGCTGAACCAGGGAATGTGTTGGGGCGTGTGTGTGTGGGTGGGGTGAGCCGGAGACCCTGTGTGCTGGGTCACATTAGGGGCAGGCAGGGGGTGGAAGGGGTTGCGAACAGCTGTCACTGGAGAACCATCACAAGTGCCGGAGCTGGTGAGCAGGGCACCTGGAAGAGAGGACAGACAAAGGAGAGAAGCAAAGTGCAGAGGAGAGGATAGGGGAGAGGATGGTGAGGACAGGAGAGGACAGGAGAGGACAGGAGGGGAGGGGACCTGAGAAACCTACCTGGACAAAGGCAGCATACAGATATCCAGGAAGGCAGGCAGGCATGCAGGCAGCTCTGGCCTGGGCTCCCTGGATCCCGGGCACACCTCCACAGGTCTTCTCTTGCCTGCCAGCCCTGAGGTCCCTCGTCGGTCAGCACTGTCTTCCGATCCTTCTGTCCCTCTGTGCCAGGGCCCAGGCATCTGGCGCTGTTGCCTGACCTAGTGGCAGGGCAGTTGGGCTGACCCGTGCCAGTGTGGCCAGCACAGAATGCCAGGGGCTAGGACATCACAGAGGGCTCCTGTGGTTGCTAGGCCACGGGGACCCTGCCCATCCAGTTGACCAGCAGCCATGACACCCACACTGAACTTGACCTGAGGGGTGGTGGCCAGCCACCAGAGCCAGAGCCCCAGGGCAAAGCAGGTGCTGGTCGGCCGGGCCAAGGGGCTCTGGGCAGATTGGTGTGTGTCTGGGCATGGGGCTGGCATCTGACAGCCCAGGGCTGGGGACCAAGGTCCGCCAGGCCCCTGTCCCACCATGTGCACTGACACACAGTCTTGCTGACTGACTGACAGTCCCCGCCCCAGAGATACCCACACCAGGTCCCTGGGTGCCCTGAGCTGCCCCTGACGGTTGGTGGGTGCCTGCGTGGACACATGCCTCCGTAATGGAGGACTCTATTAATCCCGTTGCCTACTGACAGCTGCCCTCCTGCCCCTCCTCCTCCTCTTCTTCTTCCTCCTCCTCTTCCTCCTCCTCCTCCTCCTTCTCCTCCTCCTCCTCCACCTCCACCTCCTCTTCCTCATCCTCAGATGGACTCAATCAGGGCCCTTTGCCTAGGAAAGCCAGGGCTGCTGCTCTGGCTGCTGCAGCTTCTATCCAGTGGGTGGGTGCAGGAATCTGTTCCAGTCAGTCCCTGATTCCTGGGAACTTCCATGCCTCCAGCTCCCCCCACTCTCTAGTCCAGACCCCTCCTCAAGGATGCCCCCTTTCCCCTTGCCCTCTGTCCCCCAGCTTCCCAACTAACATCTACTGTGTGCCTCCCTGTGCAACTTTACTGCCACCAAGCTTCTGTCCTTCAGCCCTGAGGGCCCAGGGCCAGCCCAGCTGCCATCTCACCATCCAGCAGGGGGACCTGCCCTAACCCCCTGCCACCACACCCACACACTCGGCCCTGCACACACTCACGGGCTGCCCTGCCAGTAGCCTCTCAAACAGTCTCCTTCTGCCCCCTAGTCCCCTTACAGCCTCTGCCACGGCCCCCACAGACACCTGGGCATCAGCAGCGCAGACATGCAAACAGCTCCCCTCGCCCCCACTCCATTTGCTCCAAGGTTGTCAAGAGTCTTTTTTTCATGCTGTAGGGGAGGGAGTTGAGACAGTCCAATGTCCTGGGGAGCAAGAACTGCAAACAGTCCATCTACAATGTAACATTTGGGTCTCAGGCCGCCCAATCCCTAGTGCGCTGTGCAGACCTTTGACTGGCAAAAACACCCCATCTGAGCGTGAGATCTGGCTGGGCTAGTGGCTCTTTCTGTGGACTAAGAGACAGACAGACAGAGTTTTCAGGTTCAAAACCTATACTTCCCAGAAGATGGTCATTCACTTCTGTAAAAAAAAAAAAAAAAAAAAAAAAAAAAAGCTTTTAATTTTTTTCCCCTGCCTGGGTAACCTGTCTGCTGCCTGTTTCAAAGTGAAAAAAGGGAAAAAATCTTTTTTGGAGGGAAGAGGACCAAAATGCAGGCAGGTGGACTCCGTGGAGAGTGGATGGGGAGTTGCTCCTGCCCTGGCACTAGAGCCCCAGCTGCTGTTCCAGGTGCTCTCTGATACCAGAGATCTCCGTGTGTCGTGTCATGACACTGTCTCCAGGACTGACCCACAGGATAATGCGGCTTCAAAACGAGGCAGGTCATACTGCCTTCAAAAGTAAATCCAGGGAGTTTTGGCGGTATGTCAGAGGGTTAAGGGCTTGTGGCGCTCACAAAAAGAGGGGACAGGTGGAAGGATCTGGGGTCTGGCCCCCAGACCGCCACCTACAGGGGATTCGCTTTACAGGGGGTGAAGCAGGTCTTTAGGAGCTCTATCTTTCTCTTCCACCCTGTATTTCCTCTGCTCTCTCCTTTTGTGTCTGTCAGATGCAAGGTCAGTAAAAACAACAACAACAAAAACAATAACCACCACAGTGACCAAGCTACAAGGGCAGCAAAAGGGGAACAAATGGAGTGCAGGAGCTGTGGATTATTCGTGGCGAAGGCATCAGCTGTGGCAATAACCCCTTGAGGCAATCAATCCATAAATGAAGAAGTAATACAGGTAACAGAGACGTATATGTCCCTGTGTGTTTCCACTGAGTTAATGTAAATGCACTTTTATTTACTTCTTCATTTATTTATTACCTTGCCACGAGAATTTCTTTTCATTGCTAAAAAAAAGTGTCCCATCAAGGGTACCAGGTGGTGCCACACCCAGTGAAACACTCATGTTACAATGTAGGAGGACTGGGCCTCAACACCCTGGTCCCCACCTGGCAGGGGAAATCTTTACAAGTGGTGCAGAAGTGCTGCAGGTGTTTCTCTCTGTGTCTCAAACTCTCTCTCCCTCCCTTCCCTCTCAATTGCTGTCTATTTATTCCAGTGAATAATCAAGAAAATAGAAAGTAAAAAAAGAAAAAGGAAAAGGAAATATTCCACGACTGCAAATGGGCCACTCAGGACAATGCATTCCTTGTTAAGATGCTCACAGCATTCCATATGCAGAAAGGCAAAGACACCATGTATTTTTAACCCAGTTTTTATATTTATTTATTTATTTATTTATTTATTTATTTATTTAGGTGCTTACTCATTTTTGTCATTGATGAATTAATGTTTTACATTTGACATTGACTAAGGATCTGACACCAGCGGTCTCCAGTACCCCTAGATGGTACTCTCCCTCTACAAAATTGATCCATTGACCTGTCCATCCATCCATCCACCCATCCATCTATCCATCCATCCATCCATCCATCCATCCATCCATCCACCAGTAAACAAAGCTAAGTACAAAAGGAGATCTCTCCTTGAATGGTGAAGACAATCAACGATGCACAGGTAGGTTGCAAAGGGGCCAGTTTGGCTGAATAGGGCAGAGGGGCTGAACCAGGGAATGTGTTGGGGCGTGTGGGTGTGGGTGGGGTGAGCCGGAGACCCTGTGAGCTGGGTCACATTAGGGGCAGGCAGGGGGTGGAAGGGGTTGCGAACAGCTGTCACTGGAGAACCATCACAAGTGCCGGAGCTGGTGAGCAGGGCACCTGGAAGAGAGGACAGACAAAGGAGAGAAGCAAAGTGCAGAGGAGAGGATAGGGGAGAGGATGGTGAGGACAGGAGAGGACAGGAGAGGACAGGAGGGGAGGGGACCTGAGAAACCTACCTGGACAAAGGCAGCATACAGATATCCAGGAAGGCAGGCAGGCATGCAGGCAGCTCTGGCCTGGGCTCCCTGGATCCCGGGCACACCTCCACAGGTCTTCTCTTGCCTGCCAGCCCTGAGGTCCCTCGTCGGTCAGCACTGTCTTCCGATCCTTCTGTCCCTCTGTGCCAGGGCCCAGGCATCTGGCGCTGTTGCCTGACCTAGTGGCAGGGCAGTTGGGCTGACCCGTGCCAGTGTGGCCAGCACAGAATGCCAGGGGCTAGGACATCACAGAGGGCTCCTGTGGTTGCTAGGCCACGGGGACCCTGCCCATCCAGTTGACCAGCAGCCATGACACCCACACTGAACTTGACCTGAGGGGTGGTGGCCAGCCACCAGAGCCAGAGCCCCAGGGCAAAGCAGGTGCTGGTCGGCCGGGCCAAGGGGCTCTGGGCAGATTGGTGTGTGTCTGGGCATGGGGCTGGCATCTGACAGCCCAGGGCTGGGGACCAAGGTCCGCCAGGCCCCTGTCCCACCATGTGCACTGACACACAGTCTTGCTGACTGACTGACAGTCCCCGCCCCAGAGATACCCACACCAGGTCCCTGGGTGCCCTGAGCTGCCCCTGACGGTTGGTGGGTGCCTGCGTGGACACATGCCTCCGTAATGGAGGACTCTATTAATCCCGTTGCCTACTGACAGCTGCCCTCCTGCCCCTCCTCCTCCTCTTCTTCTTCCTCCTCCTCTTCCTCCTCCTCCTCCTCCTTCTCCTCCTCCTCCTCCACCTCCGCCTCCTCTTCCTCATCCTCAGATGGACTCAATCAGGGCCCTTTGCCTAGGCAAGCCAGGGCTGCTGCTCTGGCTGCTGCAGCTTCTATCCAGTGGGTGGGTGCAGGAATCTGTTCCTGTCAGTCCCTGATTCCTGGGAACTTCCATGCCTACAGCTCCCCCCACTCTCTAGTCCAGACCCCTCCTCAAGGATGCCCCCTTTCCCCTTGCCCTCTGTCCCCCAGCTTCCCAACTAACATCTACTGTGTGCCTCCCTGTGCAACTTTACTGCCACCAAGCTTCTGTCCTTCAGCCCTGAGGGCCCAGGGCCAGCCCAGCTGCCATCTCACCATCCAGCAGGGGGACCTGCCCTAACCCCCTGCCACCACACCCACACACTCGGCCCTGCACACACTCACGGGCTGCCCTGCCAGTAGCCTCTCAAACAGTCTCCTTCTGCCCCCTAGTCCCCTTACAGCCTCTGCCACGGCCCCCACAGACACCTGGGCATCAGCAGCGCAGACATGCAAACAGCTCCCCTCGCCCCCACTCCATTTGCTCCAAGGTTGTCAAGAGTCTTTTTTTCATGCTGTAGGGGAGGGAGTTGAGACAGTCCAATGTCCTGGGGAGCAAGAACTGCAAACAGTCCATCTACAATGTAACATTTGGGTCTCAGGCCGCCCAATCCCTAGTGCGCTGTGCAGACCTTTGACTGGCAAAAACACCCCATCTGAGCGTGAGATCTGGCTGGGCTAGTGGCTCTTTCTGTGGACTAAGAGACAGACAGACAGAGTTTTCGGTTCAAAACCTATACTTCCCAGAAGATGGTCATTCACTTCTGTAAAAAAAAAAAAAAAAAAAAAAAAAAAGCTTTTAATTTTTTTTCCCCTGCCTGGGTAACCTGTCTGCTGCCTGTTTCAAAGTGAAAAAAGGGAAAAAATCTTTTTTGGAGGGAAGAGGACCAAAATGCAGGCAGGTGGACTCCGTGGAGAGTGGATGGGGAGTTGCTCCTGCCCTAGCACTAGAGCCCCAGCTGCTGTTCCAGGTGCTCTCTGATACCAGAGATCTCCGTGTGTCGTGTCATGACACTGTCTCCAGGACTGACCCACAGGATAATGCGGCTTCAAAACGAGGCAGGTCATACTGCCTTCAAAAGTAAATCCAGGGAGTTTTGGCGGTATGTCAGAGGGTTAAGGGCTTGTGGCGCTCACAAAAAGAGGGGACAGGTGGAAGGATCTGGGGTCTGGCCCCCAGACCGCCACCTGCAGGGGATTCGCTTTACAGGGGGTGAAGCAGGTCTTTAGGAGCTCTATCTTTCTCTTCCACCCTGTATTTCCTCTGCTCTCTCCTTTTGTGTCTGTCAGATGCAAGGTCAGTAAAAACAACAACAACAAAAACAATAACCACCACAGTGACCAAGCTACAAGGGCAGCAAAAGGGGAACAAATGGAGTGCAGGAGCTGTGGATTATTCGTGGCGAAGGCATCAGCTGTGGCAATAACCCCTTGAGGCAATCAATCCATAAATGAAGAAGTAATACAGGTAACAGAGACGTATATGTCCCTGTGTGTTTCCACTGAGTTAATGTAAATGCACTTTTATTTACTTCTTCATTTATTTATTACCTTGCCACGAGAATTTCTTTTCATTGCTAAAAAAAAGTGTCCCATCAAGGGTACCAGGTGGTGCCACACCCAGTGAAGCACTCATGTTACAATGCAGGAGGACTGGGCCTCAACACCCTGGTCCCCACCTGGCAGGGGAAATCTTTACAAGTGGTGCAGAAGTGCTGCAGGTGTTTCTCTCTGTGTCTCAAACTCTCTCTCCCTCCCTTCCCTCTCAATTGCTGTCTATTTATTCCAGTGAATAATCAAGAAAATAGAAAGTAAAAAAAGAAAAAGGAAAAGGAAATATTCCACGACTTCAAATGGGCCACTCAGGACAATGCATTCCTTGTTAAGATGCTCACAGCATTCCATATGCAGAAAGGCAAAGACACCATGTATTTTTTAACCCAGTTTTTATATTTATTTATTTATTTATTTATTTAGGTGCTTACTCATTTTTGTCATTGATGAATTAATGTTTTACATTTGACATTGACTAAGGATCTGACACCAGCGGTCTCCAGTACCCCTAGATGGTACTCTCCCTCTACAAAATTGATCCATTGACCTGTCCATCCATCCATCCACCCATCCATCTATCCATCCATCCATCCATCCATCCATCCATCCATCCATCCATCCATCCACCAGTAAACAAAGCTAAGTACAAAAGGAGATCTCTCCTTGAATGGTGAAGACAATCAACGATGCAGAGGTAGGTTGCAAAGGGGCCAGTTTGGCTGAATAGGGCAGAGGGGCTGAACCAGGGAATGTGTTGGGGCGTGTGGGTGTGGGTGGGGTGAGCCGGAGACCCTGTGAGCTGGGTCACATTAGGGGCAGGCAGGGGGTGGAAGGGGTTGCGAACAGCTGTCACTGGAGAACCATCACAAGTGCCGGAGCTGGTGAGCAGGGCACCTGGAAGAGAGGACAGACAAAGGAGAGAAGCAAAGTGCAGAGGAGAGGATAGGGGAGAGGATGGTGAGGACAGGAGAGGACAGGAGAGGACAGGAGGGGAGGGGACCTGAGAAACCTACCTGGACAAAGGCAGCATACAGATATCCAGGAAGGCAGGCAGGCATGCAGGCAGCTCTGGCCTGGGCTCCCTGGATCCCGGGCACACCTCCACCTGTCTTCTCTTGCCTGCCAGCCCTGAGGTCCCTCGTCGGTCAGCACTGTCTTCCGATCCTTCTGTCCCTCTGTGCCAGGGCCCAGGCATCTGGCGCTGTTGCCTGACCTAGTGGCAGGGCAGTTGGGCTGACCCGTGCCAGTGTGGCCAGCACAGAATGCCAGGGGCTAGGACATCACAGAGGGCTCCTGTGGTTGCTAGGCCACGGGGACCCTGCCCATCCAGTTGACCAGCAGCCATGACACCCACACTGAACTTGACCTGAGGGGTGGTGGCCAGCCACCAGAGCCAGAGCCCCAGGGCAAAGCAGGTGCTGGTCGGCCGGGCCAAGGGGCTCTGGGCAGATTGGTGTGTGTCTGGCCATGGGGCTGGCATCTGACAGCCCAGGGCTGGGGACCAAGATCCGCCAGGCCCCTGTCCCACCATGTGCACTGACACACAGTCTTGCTGACTGACTGACAGTCCCCGCCCCAGAGATACCCACACCAGGTCCCTGGGTGCCCTGAGCTGCCCCTGAGGGTTGGTGGGTGCCTGCGTGGACACATGCCTCCGTAATGGAGGACTCTATTAATCCCGTTGCCTACTGACAGCTGCCCTCCTGCCCCTCCTCCTCCTCTTCTTCTTCCTCCTCCTCTTCCTCCTCCTCCTCCTCCTTCTCCTCCTCCTCCTCCACCTCCACCTCCTCTTCCTCATCCTCAGATGGACTCAATCAGGGCCCTTTGCCTAGGCAAGCCAGGGCTGCTGCTTTGGCTGCTGCAGCTTCTATCCAGTGGGTGGGTGCAGGAATCTGTTCCTGTCAGTCCCTGATTCCTGGGACCTTCCATGCCTCCAGCTACCCCCACACTCTATTCCAGACCCCTCCTCAAGGATGCCCCCTTTCCCCTTGCCCTCTGTCCCCCAGCTTCCCAACTAACATCTACTGTGTGCCTCCCTGTGCAACTTTACTGCCACCAAGCTTCTGTCCTTCAGCCCTGAGGGCCCAGGGCCAGCCCAGCTGCCATCTCACCATCCAGCAGGGGGACCTGCCCTAACCCCCTGCCACCACACCCACACACTCGGCCCTGCACACACTCACGGGCTGCCCTGCCAGTAGCCTCTCAAACAGTCTCCTTCTGCCCCCTAGTCCCCTTACAGCCTCTGCCACGGCCCCCACAGACACCTGGGCATCAGCAGCGCAGACATGCAAACAGCTCCCCTCGCCCCCACTCCATTTGCTCCAAGGTTGTCAAGAGTCTTTTTTCATGCTGTAGGGGAGGGAGTTGAGACAGTCCAATGTCCTGGGGAGCAAGAACTGCAAACAGTCCATCTACAATGGAACATTTGGGTCTCAGGCCGCCCAATCCCTAGTGCGCTGTGCAGACCTTTGACTGGCAAAAACACCCCATCTGAGCGTGAGATCTGGCTGGGCTAGTGGCTCTTTCTGTGGACTAAGAGACAGACAGACAGAGTTTTCAGGTTCAAAACCTATACTTCCCAGAAGATGGTCATTCACTTCTGTAAAAAAAAAAAAAAAAAAAAAAAAAGCTTTTAATTTTTTTTCCCCTGCCTGGGTAACCTGTCTGCTGCCTGTTTCAAAGTGAAAAAAGGGAAAAAATCTTTTTTGGAGGGAAGAGGACCAAAATGCAGGCAGGTGGACTCCGTGGAGAGTGGATGGGGAGTTGCTCCTGCCTTGGCACTAGAGCCCCAGCTGCTGTTCCAGGTGCTCTCTGATACCAGAGATCTCCGTGTGTCGTGTCATGACACTGTCTCCAGGACTGACCCACAGGATAATGCGGCTTCAAAACGAGGCAGGTCATACTGCCTTCAAAAGTAAATCCAGGGAGTTTTGGCGGTATGTCAGAGGGTTAAGGGCTTGTGGCGCTCACAAAAAGAGGGGACAGGTGGAAGGATCTGGGGTCTGGCCCCCAGACCGCCACCTGCAGGGGATTCGCTTTACAGGGGGTGAAGCAGGTCTTTAGGAGCTCTATCTTTCTCTTCCACCATGTATTTCCTCTGCTCTCTCCTTTTGTGTCTGTCAGATGCAAGGTCAGTAAAAACAACAACAACAAAAACAATAACCACCACAGTGACCAAGCTACAAGGGCAGCGAAAGGGGAACAAATGGAGTGCAGGAGCTGTGGATTATTCGTGGCGAAGGCATCAGCTGTGGCAATAACCCCTTGAGGCAATCAATCCATAAATGAAGAAGTAATACAGGTAACAGAGACGTATATGTCCCTGTGTGTTTCCACTGAGTTAATGTAAATGCACTTTTATTTACTTCTTCATTTATTTATTACCTTGCCACGAGAATTTCTTTTCATTGCTAAAAAAAAGTGTCCCATCAAGGGTACCAGGTGGTGCCACACCCAGTGAAGCACTCATGTTACAATGCAGGAGGACTGGGCCTCAACACCCTGGTCCCCACCTGGCAGGGGAAATCT
The DNA here is from genome assembly GCF_950295315.1 of Erinaceus europaeus. Classification (NCBI taxonomy): domain Eukaryota; kingdom Metazoa; phylum Chordata; class Mammalia; order Eulipotyphla; family Erinaceidae; genus Erinaceus; species Erinaceus europaeus. The sequence goes on from NW_026647161.1 coordinate 152,268, forward strand.
TTACAAGTGGTGCAGAAGTGCTGCAGGTGTTTCTCTCTGTGTCTCAAACTCTCTCTCCCTCCCTTCCCTCTCAATTGCTGTCTATTTATTCCAGTGAATAATCAAGAAAATAGAAAGTAAAAAAAGAAAAAGGAAAAGGAAATATTCCACGACTGCAAATGGGCCACTCAGGACAATGCATTCCTTGTTAAGATGCTCACAGCATTCCATATGCAGAAAGGCAAAGACACCATGTATTTTTTAACCCAGTTTTTATATTTATTTATTTATTTATTTATTTATTTATTTAGGTGCTTACTCATTTTTGTCATTGATGAATTAATGTTTTACATTTGACATTGACTAAGGATCTGACACCAGCGGTCTCCAGTACCCCTAGATGGTACTCTCCCTCTACAAAATTGATCCATTGACCTGTCCATCCATCCATCCACCCATCCATCTATCCATCCATCCATCCATCCATCCATCCATCCATCCACCAGTAAACAAAGCTAAGTACAAAAGGAGATCTCTCCTTGAATGGTGAAGACAATCAACGATGCACAGGTAGGTTGCAAAGGGGCCAGTTTGGCTGAATAGGGCAGAGGGGCTGAACCAGGGAATGTGTTGGGGCGTGTGGGTGTGGGTGGGGTGAGCCGGAGACCCTGTGAGCTGGGTCACATTAGGGGCAGGCAGGGGGTGGAAGGGGTTGCGAACAGCTGTCACTGGAGAACCATCACAAGTGCCGGAGCTGGTGAGCAGGGCACCTGGAAGAGAGGACAGACAAAGGAGAGAAGCAAAGTGCAGAGGAGAGGATAGGGGAGAGGATGGTGAGGACAGGAGAGGACAGGAGAGGACAGGAGGGGAGGGGACCTGAGAAACCTACCTGGACAAAGGCAGCATACAGATATCCAGGAAGGCAGGCAGGCATGCAGGCAGCTCTGGCCTGGGCTCCCTGGATCCCGGGCACACCTCCACAGGTCTTCTCTTGCCTGCCAGCCCTGAGGTCCCTCGTCGGTCAGCACTGTCTTCCGATCCTTCTGTCCCTCTGTGCCAGGGCCCAGGCATCTGGCGCTGTTGCCTGACCTAGTGGCAGGGCAGTTGGGCTGACCCGTGCCAGTGTGGCCAGCACAGAATGCCAGGGGCTAGGACATCACAGAGGGCTCCTGTGGTTGCTAGGCCACGGGGACCCTGCCCATCCAGTTGACCAGCAGCCATGACACCCACACTGAACTTGACCTGAGGGGTGGTGGCCAGCCACCAGAGCCAGAGCCCCAGGGCAAAGCAGGTGCTGGTCGGCCGGGCCAAGGGGCTCTGGGCAGATTGGTGTGTGTCTGGGCATGGGGCTGGCATCTGACAGCCCAGGGCTGGGGACCAAGGTCCGCCAGGCCCCTGTCCCACCATGTGCACTGACACACAGTCTTGCTGACTGACTGACAGTCCCCGCCCCAGAGATACCCACACCAGGTCCCTGGGTGCCCTGAGCTGCCCCTGATGGTTGGTGGGTGCCTGCGTGGACACATGCCTCCGTAATGGAGGACTCTATTAATCCCGTTGCCTACTGACAGCTGCCCTCCTGCCCCTCCTCCTCCTCTTCTTCTTCCTCCTCCTCTTCCTCCTCCTCCTCCTCCTTCTCCTCCTCCTCCTCCACCTCCACCTCCTCTTCCTCATCCTCAGATGGACTCAATCAGGGCCCTTTGCCTAGGCAAGCCAGGGCTGCTGCTCTGGCTGCTGCAGCTTCTATCCAGTGGGTGGGTGCAGGAATCTGTTCCTGTCAGTCCCTGATTCCTGGGAACTTCCATGCCAACAGCTCCCCCCACTCTCTAGTCCAGACCCCTCCTCAAGGATGCCCCCTTTCCCCTTGCCCTCTGTCCCCCAGCTTCCCAACTAACATCTACTGTGTGCCTCCCTGTGCAACTTTACTGCCACCAAGCTTCTGTCCTTCAGCCCTGAGGGCCCAGGGCCAGCCCAGCTGCCATCTCACCATCCAGCAGGGGGACCTGCCCTAACCCCCTGCCACCACACCCACACACTCGGCCCTGCACACACTCACGGGCTGCCCTGCCAGTAGCCTCTCAAACAGTCTCCTTCTGCCCCCTAGTCCCCTTACAGCCTCTGCCACGGCCCCCACAGACACCTGGGCATCAGCAGCGCAGACATGCAAACAGCTCCCCTCGCCCCCACTCCATTTGCTCCAAGGTTGTCAAGAGTCTTTTTTCATGCTGTAGGGGAGGGAGTTGAGACAGTCCAATGTCCTGGGGAGCAAGAACTGCAAACAGTCCATCTACAATGTAACATTTGGGTCTCAGGCCGCCCAATCCCTAGTGCGCTGTGCAGACCTTTGACTGGCAAAAACACCCCATCTGAGCGTGAGATCTGGCTGGGCTAGTGGCTCTTTCTGTGGACTAAGAGACAGACAGACAGAGTTTTCAGGTTCAAAACCTATACTTCCCAGAAGATGGTCATTCACTTCTGTAAAAAAAAAAAAAAAAAAAAAAAAAAAAAGCTTTTAATTTTTTTCCCCTGCCTGGGTAACCTGTCTGCTGCCTGTTTCAAAGTGAAAAAAGGGAAAAAATCTTTTTTGGAGGGAAGAGGACCAAAATGCAGGCAGGTGGACTCCGTGGAGAGTGGATGGGGAGTTGCTCCTGCCCTGGCACTAGAGCCCCAGCTGCTGTTCCAGGTGCTCTCTGATACCAGAGATCTCCGTGTGTCGTGTCATGACACTGTCTCCAGGACTGACCCACAGGATAATGCGGCTTCAAAACGAGGCAGGTCATACTGCCTTCAAAAGTAAATCCAGGGAGTTTTGGCGGTATGTCAGAGGGTTAAGGGCTTGTGGCGCTCACAAAAAGAGGGGACAGGTGGAAGGATCTGGGGTCTGGCCCCCAGACCGCCACCTGCAGGGGATTCGCTTTACAGGGGGTGAAGCAGGTCTTTAGGAGCTCTATCTTTCTCTTCCACCCTGTATTTCCTCTGCTCTCTCCTTTTGTGTCTGTCAGATGCAAGGTCAGTAAAAACAACAACAACAAAAACAATAACCACCACAGTGACCAAGCTACAAGGGCAGCGAAAGGGGAACAAATGGAGTGCAGGAGCTGTGGATTATTCGTGGCGAAGGCATCAGCTGTGGCAACAACCCCTTGAGGCAATCAATCCATAAATGAAGAAGTAATACAGGTAACAGAGACGTATATGTCCCTGTGTGTTTCCACTGAGTTAATGTAAATGCACTTTTATTTACTTCTTCATTTATTTATTACCTTGCCACGAGAATTTCTTTTCATTGCTAAAAAAAAGTGTCCCATCAAGGGTACCAGGTGGTGCCACACCCAGTGAAGCACTCATGTTACAATGCAGGAGGACTGGGCCTCAACACCCTGGTCCCCACCTGGCAGGGGAAATCTTTACAAGTGGTGCAGAAGTGCTGCAGGTGTTTCTCTCTGTGTCTCAAACTCTCTCTCCCTCCCTTCCCTCTCAATTGCTGTCTATTTATTCCAGTGAATAATCAAGAAAATAGAAAGTAAAAAAAGAAAAAGGAAAAGGAAATATTCCACGACTTCAAATGGGCCACTCAGGACAATGCATTCCTTGTTAAGATGCTCACAGCATTCCATATGCAGAAAGGCAAAGACACCATGTATTTTTTAACCCAGTTTTTATATTTATTTATTTATTTATTTATTTATTTATTTATTTATTTAGGTGCTTACTCATTTTTGTCATTGATGAATTAATGTTTTACATTTGACATTGACTAAGGATCTGACACCAGCGGTCTACAGTACCCCTAGATGGTACTCTCCCTCTACAAAATTGATCCATTGACCTGTCCATCCATCCATCCACCCATCCATCTATCCATCCATCCATCCATCCTTCCATCCATCCATCCACCAGTAAACAAAGCTAAGTACAAAAGGAGATCTCTCCTTGAATGGTGAAGACAATCAACGATGCAGAGGTAGGTTGCAAAGGGGCCAGTTTGGCTGAATAGGGCAGAGGGGCTGAACCAGGGAATGTGTTGGGGCGTGTGGGTGTGGGTGGGGTGAGCCGGAGACCCTGTGAGCTGGGTCACATTAGGGGCAGGCAGGGGGTGGAAGGGGTTGCGAACAGCTGTCACTGGAGAACCATCACAAGTGCCGGAGCTGGTGAGCAGGGCACCTGGAAGAGAGGACAGACAAAGGAGAGAAGCAAAGTGCAGAGGAGAGGATAGGGGAGAGGATGGTGAGGACAGGAGAGGACAGGAGAGGACAGGAGGGGAGGGGACCTGAGAAACCTACCTGGACAAAGGCAGCATACAGATATCCAGGAAGGCAGGCAGGCATGCAGGCAGCTCTGGCCTGGGCTCCCTGGATCCCGGGCACACCTCCACCTGTCTTCTCTTGCCTGCCAGCCCTGAGGTCCCTCGTCGGTCAGCACTGTCTTCCGATCCTTCTGTCCCTCTGTGCCAGGGCCCAGGCATCTGGCGCTGTTGCCTGACCTAGTGGCAGGGCAGTTGGGCTGACCCGTGCCAGTGTGGCCAGCACAGAATGCCAGGGGCTAGGACATCACAGAGGGCTCCTGTGGTTGCTAGGCCACGGGGACCCTGCCCATCCAGTTGACCAGCAGCCATGACACCCACACTGAACTTGACCTGAGGGGTGGTGGCCAGCCACCAGAGCCAGAGCCCCAGGGCAAAGCAGGTGCTGGTCGGCCGGGCCAAGGGGCTCTGGGCAGATTGGTGTGTGTCTGGGCATGGGGCTGGCATCTGACAGCCCAGGGCTGGGGACCAAGGTCCGCCAGGCCCCTGTCCCACCATGTGCACTGACACACAGTCTTGCTGACTGACTGACAGTCCCCGCCCCAGAGATACCCACACCAGGTCCCTGGGTGCCCTGAGCTGCCCCTGATGGTTGGTGGGTGCCTGCGTGGACACATGCCTCCGTAATGGAGGACTCTATTAATCCCGTTGCCTACTAACAGCTGCCCTCCTGCCCCTCCTCCTCCTCTTCTTCTTCCTCCTCCTCTTCCTCCTCCTCCTCCTCCTTCTCCTCCTCCTCCTCCACCTCCACCTCCTCTTCCTCATCCTCAGATGGACTCAATCAGGGCCCTTTGCCTAGGCAAGCCAGGGCTGCTGCTCTGGCTGCTGCAGCTTCTATCCAGTGGGTGGGTGCAGGAATCTGTTCCTGTCAGTCCCTGATTCCTGGGAACTTCCATGCCTCCAGCTCCCCCCACTCTCTAGTCCAGACCCCTCCTCAAGGATGCCCCCTTTCCCCTTGCCCTCTGTCCCCCAGCTTCCCAACTAACATCTACTGTGTGCCTCCCTGTGCAACTTTACTGCCACCAAGCTTCTGTCCTTCAGCCCTGAGGGCCCAGGGCCAGCCCAGCTGCCATCTCACCATCCAGCAGGGGGACCTGCCCTAACCCCCTGCCACCACACCCACACACTCGGCCCTGCACACACTCACGGGCTGCCCTGCCAGTAGCCTCTCAAACAGTCTCCTTCTGCCCCCTAGTCCCCTTACAGCCTCTGCCACGGCCCCCACAGACACCTGGGCATCAGCAGCGCAGACATGCAAACAGCTCCCCTCGCCCCCACTCCATTTGCTCCAAGGTTGTCAAGAGTCTTTTTTTCATGCTGTAGGGGAGGGAGTTGAGACAGTCCAATGTCCTGGGGAGCAAGAACTGCAAACAGTCCATCTACAATGTAACATTTGGGTCTCAGGCCGCCCAATCCCTAGTGCGCTGTGCAGACCTTTGACTGGCAAAAACACCCCATCTGAGCGTGAGATCTGGCTGGGCTAGTGGCTCTTTCTGTGGACTAAGAGACAGACAGACAGAGTTTTCAGGTTCAAAACCTATACTTCCCAGAAGATGGTCATTCACTTCTGTAAAAAAAAAAAAAAAAAAAAAAAAAAAAAAGCTTTTAATTTTTTTCCCCTGCCTGGGTAACCTGTCTGCTGCCTGTTTCAAAGTGAAAAAGGGGAAAAAATCTTTTTTGGAGGGAAGAGGACCAAAATGCAGGCAGGAGGACTCCGTGGAGAGTGGATGGGGAGTTGCTCCTGCCCTGGCACTAGAGCCCCAGCTGCTGTTCCAGGTGCTCTCTGATACCAGAGATCTCCGTGTGTCGTGTCATGACACTGTCTCCAGGACTGACCCACAGGATAATGCGGCTTCTAAACGAGGCAGGTCATACTGCCTTCAAAAGTAAATCCAGGGAGTTTTGGCGGTATGTCAGAGGGTTAAGGGCTTGTGGCGCTCACAAAAAGAGGGGACAGGTGGAAGGATCTGGGGTCTGGCCCCCAGACCGCCACCTGCAGGGGATTCGCTTTACAGGGGGTGAAGCAGGTCTTTAGGAGCTCTATCTTTCTCTTCCACCCTGTATTTCCTCTGCTCTCTCCTTTTGTGTCTGTCAGATGCAAGGTCAGTAAAAACAACAACAACAAAAACAATAACCACCACAGTGACCAAGCTACAAGGGCAGCGAAAGGGGAACAAATGGAGTGCAGGAGCTGTGGATTATTCGTGGCGAAGGCATCAGCTGTGGCAATAACCCCTTGAGGCAATCAATCCATAAATGAAGAAGTAATACAGGTAACAGAGACGTATATGTCCCTGTGTGTTTCCACTGAGTTAATGTAAATGCACTTTTATTTACTTCTTCATTTATTTATTACCTTGCCACGAGAATTTCTTTTCATTGCTAAAAAAAAGTGTCCCATCAAGGGTACCAGGTGGTGCCACACCCAGTGAAGCACTCATGTTACAATGCAGGAGGACTGGGCCTCAACACCCTGGTCCCCACCTGGCAGGGGAAATCTTTACAAGTGGTGCAGAAGTGCTGCAGGTGTTTCTCTCTGTGTCTCAAACTCTCTCTCCCTCCCTTCCCTCTCAATTGCTGTCTATTTATTCCAGTGAATAATCAAGAAAATAGAAAGTAAAAAAAGAAAAAGGAAAAGGAAATATTCCACGACTTCAAATGGGCCACTCAGGACAATGCATTCCTTGTTAAGATGCTCACAGCATTCCATATGCAGAAAGGCAAAGACACCATGTATTTTTTAACCCAGTTTTTATATTTATTTATTTATTTAGGTGCTTACTCATTTTTGTCATTGATGAATTAATGTTTTACATTTGACATTGACTAAGGATCTGACACCAGCGGTCTCCAGTACCCCTAGATGGTACTCTCCCTCTACAAAATTGATCCATTGACCTGTCCATCCATCCATCCACCCATCCATCTATCCATCCATCCATCCATCCATCCATCCATCCATCCATCCATCCACCAGTAAACAAAGCTAAGTACAAAAGGAGATCTCTCCTTGAATGGTGAAGACAATCAACGATGCAGAGGTAGGTTGCAAAGGGGCCAGTTTGGCTGAATAGGGCAGAGGGTCTGAACCAGGGAATGTGTTGGGGCGTGTGGGTGTGGGTGGGGTGAGCCGGAGACCCTGTGAGCTGGGTCACATTAGGGGCAGGCAGGGGGTGGAAGGGGTTGCGAACAGCTGTCACTGGAGAACCATCACAAGTGCCGGAGCTGGTGAGCAGGGCACCTGGAAGAGAGGACAGACAAAGGAGAGAAGCAAAGTGCAGAGGAGAGGATAGGGGAGAGGATGGTGAGGACAGGAGAGGACAGGAGAGGACAGGAGGGGAGGGGACCTGAGAAACCTACCTGGACAAAGGCAGCATACAGATATCCAGGAAGGCAGGCAGGCATGCAGGCAGCTCTGGCCTGGGCTCCCTGGATCCCGGGCACACCTCCACCTGTCTTCTCTTGCCTGCCAGCCCTGAGGTCCCTCGTCGGTCAGCACTGTCTTCCGATCCTTCTGTCCCTCTGTGCCAGGGCCCAGGCATCTGGCGCTGTTGCCTGACCTAGTGGCAGGGCAGTTGGGCTGACCCGTGCCAGTGTGGCCAGCACAGAATGCCAGGGGCTAGGACATCACAGAGGGCTCCTGTGGTTGCTAGGCCACGGGGACCCTGCCCATCCAGTTGACCAGCAGCCATGACACCCACACTGAACTTGACCTGAGGGGTGGTGGCCAGCCACCAGAGCCAGAGCCCCAGGGCAAAGCAGGTGCTGGTCGGCCGGGCCAAGGGGCTCTGGGCAGATTGGTGTGTGTCTGGGCATGGGGCTGGCATCTGACAGCCCAGGGCTGGGGACCAAGATCCGCCAGGCCCCTGTCCCACCATGTGCACTGACACACAGTCTTGCTGACTGACTGACAGTCCCCGCCCCAGAGATACCCACACCAGGTCCCTGGGTGCCCTGAGCTGCCCCTGATGGTTGGTGGGTGCCTGCGTGGACACATGCCTCCGTAATGGAGGACTCTATTAATCCCGTTGCCTACTGACAGCTGCCCTCCTGCCCCTCCTCCTCCTCTTCTTCTTCCTCCTCCTCTTCCTCCTCCTCCTCCTCCTTCTCCTCCTCCTCCTCCACCTCCACCTCCTCTTCCTCATCCTCAGATGGACTCAATCAGGGCCCTTTGCCTAGGCAAGCCAGGGCTGCTGCTCTGGCTGCTGCAGCTTCTATCCAGTGGGTGGGTGCAGGAATCTGTTCCTGTCAGTCCCTGATTCCTGGGACCTTCCATGCCTCCAGCTACCCCCACACTCTAGTCCAGACCCCTCCTCAAGGATGCCCCCTTTCCCCTTGCCCTCTGTCCCCCAGCTTCCCAACTAACATCTACTGTGTGCCTCCCTGTGCAACTTTACTGCCACCAAGCTTCTGTCCTTCAGCCCTGAGGGCCCAGGGCCAGCCCAGCTGCCATCTCACCATCCAGCAGGGGGACCTGCCCTAACCCCCTGCCACCACACCCACACACTCGGCCCTGCACACACTCACGGGCTGCCCTGCCAGTAGCCTCTCAAACAGTCTCCTTCTGCCCCCTAGTCCCCTTACAGCCTCTGCCACGGCCCCCACAGACACCTGGGCATCAGCAGCGCAGACATGCAAACAGCTCCCCTCGCCCCCACTCCATTTGCTCCAAGGTTGTCAAGAGTCTTTTTTCATGCTGTAGGGGAGGGAGTTGAGACAGTCCAATGTCCTGGGGAGCAAGAACTGCAAACAGTCCATCTACAATGGAACATTTGGGTCTCAGGCCGCCCAATCCCTAGTGCGCTGTGCAGACCTTTGACTGGCAAAAACACCCCATCTGAGCGTGAGATCTGGCTGGGCTAGTGGCTCTTTCTGTGGACTAAGAGACAGACAGACAGAGTTTTCAGGTTCAAAACCTATACTTCCCAGAAGATGGTCATTCACTTCTGTAAAAAAAAAAAAAAAAAAAAAAAAAGCTTTTAATTTTTTTTCCCCTGCCTGGGTAACCTGTCTGCTGCCTGTTTCAAAGTGAAAAAAGGGAAAAAATCTTTTTTGGAGGGAAGAGGACCAAAATGCAGGCAGGTGGACTCCGTGGAGAGTGGATGGGGAGTTGCTCCTGCCTTGGCACTAGAGCCCCAGCTGCTGTTCCAGGTGCTCTCTGATACCAGAGATCTCCGTGTGTCGTGTCATGACACTGTCTCCAGGACTGACCCACAGGATAATGCGGCTTCAAAACGAGGCAGGTCATACTGCCTTCAAAAGTAAATCCAGGGAGTTTTGGCGGTATGTCAGAGGGTTAAGGGCTTGTGGCGCTCACAAAAAGAGGGGACAGGTGGAAGGATCTGGGGTCTGGCCCCCAGACTGCCACCTGCAGGGGATTCGCTTTACAGGGGGTGAAGCAGGTCTTTAGGAGCTCTATCTTTCTCTTCCACCATGTATTTCCTCTGCTCTCTCCTTTTGTGTCTGTCAGATGCAAGGTCAGTAAAAACAACAACAACAAAAACAATAACCACCACAGTGACCAAGCTACAAGGGCAGCGAAAGGGGAACAAATGGAGTGCAGGAGCTGTGGATTATTCGTGGCGAAGGCATCAGCTGTGGCAATAACCCCTTGAGGCAATCAATCCATAAATGAAGAAGTAATACAGGTAACAGAGACGTATATGTCCCTGTGTGTTTCCACTGAGTTAATGTAAATGCACTTTTATTTACTTCTTCATTTATTTATTACCTTGCCACGAGAATTTCTTTTCATTGCTAAAAAAAAGTGTCCCATCAAGGGTACCAGGTGGTGCCACACCCAGTGAAGCACTCATGTTACAATGCAGGAGGACTGGGCCTCAACACCCTGGTCCCCACCTGGCAGGGGAAATCTTTACAAGTGGTGCAGAAGTGCTGCAGGTGTTTCTCTCTGTGTCTCAAACTCTCTCTCCCTCCCTTCCCTCTCAATTGCTGTCTATTTATTCCAGTGAATAATCAAGAAAATAGAAAGTAAAAAAAGAAAAAGGAAAAGGAAATATTCCACGACTTCAAATGGGCCACTCAGGACAATGCATTCCTTGTTAAGATGCTCACAGCATTCCATATGCAGAAAGGCAAAGACACCATGTATTTTTTAACCCAGTTTTTATATTTATTTATTTATTTAGGTGCTTACTCATTTTTGTCATTGATGAATTAATGTTTTACATTTGACATTGACTAAGGATCTGACACCAGCGGTCTCCAGTACCCCTAGATGGTACTCTCCCTCTACAAAATTGATCCATTGACCTGTCCATCCATCCATCCACCCATCCATCTATCCATCCATCCATCCATCCATCCATCCATCCATCCATCCATCCACCAGTAAACAAAGCTAAGTACAAAAGGAGATCTCTCCTTGAATGGTGAAGACAATCAACGATGCAGAGGTAGGTTGCAAAGGGGCCAGTTTGGCTGAATAGGGCAGAGGGTCTGAACCAGGGAATGTGTTGGGGCGTGTGGGTGTGGGTGGGGTGAGCCGGAGACCCTGTGAGCTGGGTCACATTAGGGGCAGGCAGGGGGTGGAAGGGGTTGCGAACAGCTGTCACTGGAGAACCATCACAAGTGCCGGAGCTGGTGAGCAGGGCACCTGGAAGAGAGGACAGACAAAGGAGAGAAGCAAAGTGCAGAGGAGAGGATAGGGGAGAGGATGGTGAGGACAGGAGAGGACAGGAGAGGACAGGAGGGGAGGGGACCTGAGAAACCTACCTGGACAAAGGCAGCATACAGATATCCAGGAAGGCAGGCAGGCATGCAGGCAGCTCTGGCCTGGGCTCCCTGGATCCCGGGCACACCTCCACCTGTCTTCTCTTGCCTGCCAGCCCTGAGGTCCCTCGTCGGTCAGCACTGTCTTCCGATCCTTCTGTCCCTCTGTGCCAGGGCCCAGGCATCTGGCGCTGTTGCCTGACCTAGTGGCAGGGCAGTTGGGCTGACCCGTGCCAGTGTGGCCAGCACAGAATGCCAGGGGCTAGGACATCACAGAGGGCTCCTGTGGTTGCTAGGCCACGGGGACCCTGCCCATCCAGTTGACCAGCAGCCATGACACCCACACTGAACTTGACCTGAGGGGTGGTGGCCAGCCACCAGAGCCAGAGCCCCAGGGCAAAGCAGGTGCTGGTCGGCCGGGCCAAGGGGCTCTGGGCAGATTGGTGTGTGTCTGGGCATGGGGCTGGCATCTGACAGCCCAGGGCTGGGGACCAAGGTCCGCCAGGCCCCTGTCCCACCATGTGCACTGACACACAGTCTTGCTGACTGACTGACAGTCCCCGCCCCAGAGATACCCACACCAGGTCCCTGGGTGCCCTGAGCTGCCCCTGATGGTTGGTGGGTGCCTGCGTGGACACATGCCTCCGTAATGGAGGACTCTATTAATCCCGTTGCCTACTGACAGCTGCACTCCTGCCCCTCCTCCTCCTCTTCTTCTTCCTCCTCCTCTTCCTCCTCCTCCTCCTCCTTCTCCTCCTCCTCCTCCACCTCCACCTCCTCTTCCTCATCCTCAGATGGACTCAATCAGGGCCCTTTGCCTAGGCAAGCCAGGGCTGCTGCTCTGGCTGCTGCAGCTTCTATCCAGTGGGTGGGTGCAGGAATCTGTTCCTGTCAGTCCCTGATTCCTGGGACCTTCCATGCCTCCAGCTACCCCCACACTCTAGTCCAGACCCCTCCTCAAGGATGCCCCCTTTCCCCTTGCCCTCTGTCCCCCAGCTTCCCAACTAACATCTACTGTGTGCCTCCCTGTGCAACTTTACTGCCACCAAGCTTCTGTCCTTCAGCCCTGAGGGCCCAGGGCCAGCCCAGCTGCCATCTCACCATCCAGCAGGGGGACCTGCCCTAACCCCCTGCCACCACACCCACACACTCGGCCCTGCACACACTCACGGGCTGCCCTGCCAGTAGCCTCTCAAACAGTCTCCTTCTGCCCCCTAGTCCCCTTACAGCCTCTGCCACGGCCCCCACAGACACCTGGGCATCAGCAGCGCAGACATGCAAACAGCTCCCCTCGCCCCCACTCCATTTGCTCCAAGGTTGTCAAGAGTCTTTTTTCATGCTGTAGGGGAGGGAGTTGAGACAGTCCAATGTCCTGGGGAGCAAGAACTGCAAACAGTCCATCTACAATGGAACATTTGGGTCTCAGGCCGCCCAATCCCTAGTGCGCTGTGCAGACCTTTGACTGGCAAAAACACCCCATCTGAGCGTGAGATCTGGCTGGGCTAGTGGCTCTTTCTGTGGACTAAGAGACAGACAGACAGAGTTTTCAGGTTCAAAACCTATACTTCCCAGAAGATGGTCATTCACTTCTGTAAAAAAAAAAAAAAAAAAAAAAAAAGCTTTTAATTTTTTTTCCCCTGCCTGGGTAACCTGTCTGCTGCCTGTTTCAAAGTGAAAAAAGGGAAAAAATCTTTTTTGGAGGGAAGAGGACCAAAATGCAGGCAGGTGGACTCCGTGGAGAGTGGATGGGGAGTTGCTCCTGCCTTGGCACTAGAGCCCCAGCTGCTGTTCCAGGTGCTCTCTGATACCAGAGATCTCCGTGTGTCGTGTCATGACACTGTCTCCAGGACTGACCCACAGGATAATGCGGCTTCAAAACGAGGCAGGTCATACTGCCTTCAAAAGTAAATCCAGGGAGTTTTGGCGGTATGTCAGAGGGTTAAGGGCTTGTGGCGCTCACAAAAAGAGGGGACAGGTGGAAGGATCTGGGGTCTGGCCCCCAGACTGCCACCTGCAGGGGATTCGCTTTACAGGGGGTGAAGCAGGTCTTTAGGAGCTCTATCTTTCTCTTCCACCATGTATTTCCTCTGCTCTCTCCTTTTGTGTCTGTCAGATGCAAGGTCAGTAAAAACAACAACAACAAAAACAATAACCACCACAGTGACCAAGCTACAAGGGCAGCGAAAGGGGAACAAATGGAGTGCAGGAGCTGTGGATTATTCGTGGCGAAGGCATCAGCTGTGGCAATAACCCCTTGAGGCAATCAATCCATAAATGAAGAAGTAATACAGGTAACAGAGACGTATATGTCCCTGTGTGTTTCCACTGAGTTAATGTAAATGCACTTTTATTTACTTCTTCATTTATTTATTACCTTGCCACGAGAATTTCTTTTCATTGCTAAAAAAAAGTGTCCCATCAAGGGTACCAGGTGGTGCCACACCCAGTGAAGCACTCATGTTACAATGCAGGAGGACTGGGCCTCAACACCCTGGTCCCCACCTGGCAGGGGAAATCTTTACAAGTGGTGCAGAAGTGCTGCAGGTGTTTCTCTCTGTGTCTCAAACTCTCTCTCCCTCCCTTCCCTCTCAATTGCTGTCTATTTATTCCAGTGAATAATCAAGAAAATAGAAAGTAAAAAAAGAAAAAGGAAAAGGAAATATTCCACGACTTCAAATGGGCCACTCAGGACAATGCATTCCTTGTTAAGATGCTCACAGCATTCCATATGCAGAAAGGCAAAGACACCATGTATTTTTTAACCCAGTTTTTATATTTATTTATTTATTTATTTATTTATTTAGGTGCTTACTCATTTTTGTCATTGATGAATTAATGTTTTACATTTGACATTGACTAAGGATCTGACACCAGCGGTCTCCAGTACCCCTAGATGGTACTCTCCCTCTACAAAATTGATCCATTGACCTGTCCATCCATCCATCCACCCATCCATCTATCCATCCATCCATCCATCCATCCATCCATCCACCAGTAAACAAAGCTAAGTACAAAAGGAGATCTCTCCTTGAATGGTGAAGACAATCAACGATGCACAGGTAGGTTGCAAAGGGGCCAGTTTGGCTGAATAGGGCAGAGGGGCTGAACCAGGGAATGTGTTGGGGCGTGTGGGTGTGGGTGGGGTGAGCCGGAGACCCTGTGAGCTGGGTCACATTAGGGGCAGGCAGGGGGTGGAAGGGGTTGCGAACAGCTGTCACTGGAGAACCATCACAAGTGCCGGAGCTGGTGAGCAGGGCACCTGGAAGAGAGGACAGACAAAGGAGAGAAGCAAAGTGCAGAGGAGAGGATAGGGGAGAGGATGGTGAGGACAGGAGAGGACAGGAGAGGACAGGAGGGGAGGGGACCTGAGAAACCTACCTGGACAAAGGCAGCATACAGATATCCAGGAAGGCAGGCAGGCATGCAGGCAGCTCTGGCCTGGGCTCCCTGGATCCCGGGCACACCTCCACAGGTCTTCTCTTGCCTGCCAGCCCTGAGGTCCCTCGTCGGTCAGCACTGTCTTCCGATCCTTCTGTCCCTCTGTGCCAGGGCCCAGGCATCTGGCGCTGTTGCCTGACCTAGTGGCAGGGCAGTTGGGCTGACCCGTGCCAGTGTGGCCAGCACAGAATGCCAGGGGCTAGGACATCACAGAGGGCTCCTGTGGTTGCTAGGCCACGGGGACCCTGCCCATCCAGTTGACCAGCAGCCATGACACCCACACTGAACTTGACCTGAGGGGTGGTGGCCAGCCACCAGAGCCAGAGCCCCAGGGCAAAGCAGGTGCTGGTCGGCCGGGCCAAGGGGCTCTGGGCAGATTGGTGTGTGTCTGGGCATGGGGCTGGCATCTGACAGCCCAGGGCTGGGGACCAAGGTCCGCCAGGCCCCTGTCCCACCATGTGCACTGACACACAGTCTTGCTGACTGACTGACAGTCCCCGCCCCAGAGATACCCACACCAGGTCCCTGGGTGCCCTGAGCAGCCCCTGATGGTTGGTGGGTGCCTGCGTGGACACATGCCTCCGTAATGGAGGACTCTATTAATCCCGTTGCCTACTGACAGCTGCCCTCCTGCCCCTCCTCCTCCTCTTCTTCTTCCTCCTCCTCTTCCTCCTCCTCCTCCTCCTTCTCCTCCTCCTCCTCCACCTCCACCTCCTCTTCCTCATCCTCAGATGGACTCAATCAGGGCCCTTTGCCTAGGCAAGCCAGGGCTGCTGCTCTGGCTGCTGCAGCTTCTATCCAGTGGGTGGGTGCAGGAATCTGTTCCTGTCAGTCCCTGATTCCTGGGAACTTCCATGCCTCCAGCTCCCCCCACTCTCTAGTCCAGACCCCTCCTCAAGGATGCCCCCTTTCCCCTTGCCCTCTGTCCCCCAGCTTCCCAACTAACATCTACTGTGTGCCTCCCTGTGCAACTTTACTGCCACCAAGCTTCTGTCCTTCAGCCCTGAGGGCCCAGGGCCAGCCCAGCTGCCATCTCACCATCCAGCAGGGGGACCTGCCCTAACCCCCTGCCACCACACCCACACACTCGGCCCTGCACACACTCACGGGCTGCCCTGCCAGTAGCCTCTCAAACAGTCTCCTTCTGCCCCCTAGTCCCCTTACAGCCTCTGCCACGGCCCCCACAGACACCTGGGCATCAGCAGCGCAGACATGCAAACAGTTCCCCTCGCCCCCACTCCATTTGCTCCAAGGTTGTCAAGAGTCTTTTTTTCATGCTGTAGGGGAGGGAGTTGAGACAGTCCAATGTCCTGGGGAGCAAGAACTGCAAACAGTCCATCTACAATGTAACATTTGGGTCTCAGGCCGCCCAATCCCTAGTGCGCTGTGCAGACCTTTGACTGGCAAAAACACCCCATCTGAGCGTGAGATATGGCTGGGCTAGTGGCTCTTTCTGTGGACTAAGAGACAGACAGACAGAGTTTTCAGGTTCAAAACCTATACTTCCCAGAAGATGGTCATTCACTTCTGTAAAAAAAAAAAAAAAAAAAAAAAAAAAAGCTTTTAATTTTTTTCCCCTGCCTGGGTAACCTGTCTGCTGCCTGTTTCAAAGTGAAAAAAGGGAAAAAATCTTTTTTGGAGGGAAGAGGACCAAAATGCAGGCAGGTGGACTCCGTGGAGAGTGGATGGGGAGTTGCTCCTGCCCTGGCACTAGAGCCCCAGCTGCTGTTCCAGGTGCTCTCTGATACCAGAGATCTCCGTGTGTCGTGTCATGACACTGTCTCCAGGACTGACCCACAGGATAATGCGGCTTCAAAACGAGGCAGGTCATACTGCCTTCAAAAGTAAATCCAGGGAGTTTTGGCGGTATGTCAGAGGGTTAAGGGCTTGTGGCGCTCACAAAAAGAGGGGACAGGTGGAAGGATCTGGGGTCTGGCCCCCAGACCGCCACCTGCAGGGGATTCGCTTTACAGGGGGTGAAGCAGGTCTTTAGGAGCTCTATCTTTCTCTTCCACCCTGTATTTCCTCTGCTCTCTCCTTTTGTGTCTGTCAGATGCAAGGTCAGTAAAAACAACAACAACAAAAACAATAACCACCACAGTGACCAAGCTACAAGGGCAGCGAAAGGGGAACAAATGGAGTGCAGGAGCTGTGGATTATTCGTGGCGAAGGCATCAGCTGTGGCAATAACCCCTTGAGGCAATCAATCCATAAATGAAGAAGTAATACAGGTAACAGAGACGTATATGTCCCTGTGTGTTTCCACTGAGTTAATGTAAATGCACTTTTATTTACTTCTTCATTTATTTATTACCTTGCCACGAGAATTTCTTTTCATTGCTAAAAAAAAGTGTCCCATCAAGGGTACCAGGTGGTGCCACACCCAGTGAAGCACTCATGTTACAATGCAGGAGGACTGGGCCTCAACACCCTGGTCCCCACCTGGCAGGGGAAATCTTTACAAGTGGTGCAGAAGTGCTGCAGGTGTTTCTCTCTGTGTCTCAAACTCTCTCTCCCTCCCTTCCCTCTCAATTGCTGTCTATTTATTCCAGTGAATAATCAAGAAAATAGAAAGTAAAAAAAGAAAAAGGAAAAGGAAATATTCCACGACTTCAAATGGGCCACTCAGGACAATGCATTCCTTGTTAAGATGCTCACAGCATTCCATATGCAGAAAGGCAAAGACACCATGTATTTTTTAACCCAGTTTTTATATTTATTTATTTATTTATTTATTTAGGTGCTTACTCATTTTTGTCATTGATGAATTAATGTTTTACATTTGACATTGACTAAGGATCTGACACCAGCGGTCTCCAGTACCCCTAGATGGTACTCTCCCTCTACAAAATTGATCCATTGACCTGTCCATCCATCCATCCACCCATCCATCTATCCATCCATCCATCCATCCATCCATCCATCCATCCATCCACCAGTAAACAAAGCTAAGTACAAAAGGAGATCTCTCCTTGAA
Source organism: Erinaceus europaeus (assembly GCF_950295315.1). Taxonomy (NCBI): domain Eukaryota; kingdom Metazoa; phylum Chordata; class Mammalia; order Eulipotyphla; family Erinaceidae; genus Erinaceus; species Erinaceus europaeus. The sequence continues at coordinate 169,697 of NW_026647161.1, forward strand.
TGGTGAAGACAATCAACGATGCAGAGGTAGGTTGCAAAGGGGCCAGTTTGGCTGAATAGGGCAGAGGGGCTGAACCAGGGAATGTGTTGGGGCGTGTGGGTGTGGGTGGGGTGAGCCGGAGACCCTGTGAGCTGGGTCACATTAGGGGCAGGCAGGGGGTGGAAGGGGTTGCGAACAGCTGTCACTGGAGAACCATCACAAGTGCCGGAGCTGGTGAGCAGGGCACCTGGAAGAGAGGACAGACAAAGGAGAGAAGCAAAGTGCAGAGGAGAGGATAGGGGAGAGGATGGTGAGGACAGGAGAGGACAGGAGAGGACAGGAGGGGAGGGGACCTGAGAAACCTACCTGGACAAAGGCAGCATACAGATATCCAGGAAGGCAGGCAGGCATGCAGGCAGCTCTGGCCTGGGCTCCCTGGATCCCGGGCACACCTCCACCTGTCTTCTCTTGCCTGCCAGCCCTGAGGTCCCTCGTCGGTCAGCACTGTCTTCCGATCCTTCTGTCCCTCTGTGCCAGGGCCCAGGCATCTGGCGCTGTTGCCTGACCTAGTGGCAGGGCAGTTGGGCTGACCCGTGCCAGTGTGGCCAGCACAGAATGCCAGGGGCTAGGACATCACAGAGGGCTCCTGTGGTTGCTAGGCCACGGGGACCCTGCCCATCCAGTTGACCAGCAGCCATGACACCCACACTGAACTTGACCTGAGGGGTGGTGGCCAGCCACCAGAGCCAGAGCCCCAGGGCAAAGCAGGTGCTGGTCGGCCGGGCCAAGGGGCTCTGGGCAGATTGGTGTGTGTCTGGGCATGGGGCTGGCATCTGACAGCCCAGGGCTGGGGACCAAGGTCCGCCAGGCCCCTGTCCCACCATGTGCACTGACACACAGTCTTGCTGACTGACTGACAGTCCCCGCCCCAGAGATACCCACACCAGGTCCCTGGGTGCCCTGAGCTGCCCCTGATGGTTGGTGGGTGCCTGCGTGGACACATGCCTCCGTAATGGAGGACTCTATTAATCCCGTTGCCTACTGACAGCTGCCCTCCTGCCCCTCCTCCTCCTCTTCTTCTTCCTCCTCCTCTTCCTCCTCCTCCTCCTCCTTCTCCTCCTCCTCCTCCACCTCCACCTCCTCTTCCTCATCCTCAGATGGACTCAATCAGGGCCCTTTGCCTAGGCAAGCCAGGGCTGCTGCTCTGGCTGCTGCAGCTTCTATCCAGTGGGTGGGTGCAGGAATCTGTTCCTGTCAGTCCCTGATTCCTGGGAACTTCCATGCCTCCAGCTCCCCCCACTCTCTAGTCCAGACCCCTCCTCAAGGATGCCCCCTTTCCCCTTGCCCTCTGTCCCCCAGCTTCCCAACTAACATCTACTGTGTGCCTCCCTGTGCAACTTTACTGCCACCAAGCTTCTGTCCTTCAGCCCTGAGGGCCCAGGGCCAGCCCAGCTGCCATCTCACCATCCAGCAGGGGGACCTGCCCTAACCCCCTGCCACCACACCCACACACTCGGCCCTGCACACACTCACGGGCTGCCCTGCCAGTAGCCTCTCAAACAGTCTCCTTCTGCCCCCTAGTCCCCTTACAGCCTCTGCCACGGCCCCCACAGACACCTGGGCATCAGCAGCGCAGACATGCAAACAGCTCCCCTCGCCCCCACTCCATTTGCTCCAAGGTTGTCAAGAGTCTTTTTTTCATGCTGTAGGGGAGGGAGTTGAGACAGTCCAATGTCCTGGGGAGCAAGAACTGCAAACAGTCCATCTACAATGTAACATTTGGGTCTCAGGCCGCCCAATCCCTAGTGCGCTGTGCAGACCTTTGACTGGCAAAAACACCCCATCTGAGCGTGAGATCTGGCTGGGCTAGTGGCTCTTTCTGTGGACTAAGAGACAGACAGACAGAGTTTTCAGGTTCAAAACCTATACTTCCCAGAAGATGGTCATTCACTTCTGTAAAAAAAAAAAAAAAAAAAAAAAAAAAAAAAAAAAAAGCTTTTAATTTTTTTCCCCTGCCTGGGTAACCTGTCTGCTGCCTGTTTCAAAGTGAAAAAGGGGAAAAAATCTTTTTTGGAGGGAAGAGGACCAAAATGCAGGCAGGAGGACTCCGTGGAGAGTGGATGGGGAGTTGCTCCTGCCCTGGCACTAGAGCCCCAGCTGCTGTTCCAGGTGCTCTCTGATACCAGAGATCTCCGTGTGTCGTGTCATGACACTGTCTCCAGGACTGACCCACAGGATAATGCGGCTTCTAAACGAGGCAGGTCATACTGCTTTCAAAAGTAAATCCAGGGAGTTTTGGCGGTATGTCAGAGGGTTAAGGGCTTGTGGCGCTCACAAAAAGAGGGGACAGGTGGAAGGATCTGGGGTCTGGCCCCCAGACCGCCACCTGCAGGGGATTCGCTTTACAGGGGGTGAAGCAGGTCTTTAGGAGCTCTATCTTACTCTTCCACCCTGTATTTCCTCTGCTCTCTCCTTTTGTGTCTGTCAGATGCAAGGTCAGTAAAAACAACAACAACAAAAACAATAACCACCACAATGACCAAGCTACAAGGGCAGCGAAAGGGGAACAAATGGAGTGCAGGAGCTGTGGATTATTCGTGGCGAAGGCATCAGCTGTGGCAATAACCCCTTGAGGCAATCAATCCATAAATGAAGAAGTAATACAGGTAACAGAGACGTATATGTCCCTGTGTGTTTCCACTGAGTTAATGTAAATGCACTTTTATTTACTTCTTCATTTATTTATTACCTTGCCACGAGAATTTCTTTTCATTGCTAAAAAAAAGTGTCCCATCAAGGGTACCAGGTGGTGCCACACCCAGTGAAGCACTCATGTTACAATGCAGGAGGACTGGGCCTCAACACCCTGGTCCCCACCTGGCAGGGGAAATCTTTACAAGTGGTGCAGAAGTGCTGCAGGTGTTTCTCTCTGTGTCTCAAACTCTCTCTCCCTCCCTTCCCTCTCAATTGCTGTCTATTTATTCCAGTGAATAATCAAGAAAATAGAAAGTAAAAAAAGAAAAAAGGAAAAGGAAATATTCCACGACTTCAAATGGGCCACTCAGGACAATGCATTCCTTGTTAAGATGCTCACAGCATTCCATATGCAGAAAGGCAAAGACACCATGTATTTTTTAACCCAGTTTTTATATTTATTTATTTATTTAGGTGCTTACTCATTTTTGTCATTGATGAATTAATGTTTTACATTTGACATTGACTAAGGATCTGACACCAGCGGTCTCCAGTACCCCTAGATGGTACTCTCCCTCTACAAAATTGATCCATTGACCTGTCCATCCATCCATCCACCCATCCATCTATCCATCCATCCATCCATCCATCCATCCATCCATCCATCCATCCATCCACCAGTAAACAAAGCTAAGTACAAAAGGAGATCTCTCCTTGAATGGTGAAGACAATCAACGATGCACAGGTAGGTTGCAAAGGGGCCAGTTTGGCTGAATAGGGCAGAGGGGCTGAACCAGGGAATGTGTTGGGGCGTGTGGGTGTGGGTGGGGTGAGCCGGAGACCCTGTGAGCTGGGTCACATTAGGGGCAGGCAGGGGGTGGAAGGGGTTGCGAACAGCTGTCACTGGAGAACCATCACAAGTGCCGGAGCTGGTGAGCAGGGCACCTGGAAGAGAGGACAGACAAAGGAGAGAAGCAAAGTGCAGAGGAGAGGATAGGGGAGAGGATGGTGAGGACAGGAGAGGACAGGAGAGGACAGGAGGGGAGGGGACCTGAGAAACCTACCTGGACAAAGGCAGCATACAGATATCCAGGAAGGCAGGCAGGCATGCAGGCAGCTCTGGCCTGGGCTCCCTGGATCCCGGGCACACCTCCACCTGTCTTCTCTTGCCTGCCAGCCCTGAGGTCCCTCGTCGGTCAGCACTGTCTTCCGATCCTTCTGTCCCTCTGTGCCAGGGCCCAGGCATCTGGCGCTGTTGCCTGACCTAGTGGCAGGGCAGTTGGGCTGACCCGTGCCAGTGTGGCCAGCACAGAATGCCAGGGGCTAGGACATCACAGAGGGCTCCTGTGGTTGCTAGGCCACGGGGACCCTGCCCATCCAGTGGACCAGCAGCCATGACACCCACACTGAACTTGACCTGAGGGGTGGTGGCCAGCCACCAGAGCCAGAGCCCCAGGGCAAAGCAGGTGCTGGTCGGCCGGGCCAAGGGGCTCTGGGCAGATTGGTGTGTGTCTGGGCATGGGGCTGGCATCTGACAGCCCAGGGCTGGGGACCAAGGTCCGCCAGGCCCCTGTCCCACCATGTGCACTGACACACAGTCTTGCTGACTGACTGACAGTCCCCGCCCCAGAGATACCCACACCAGGTCCCTGGGTGCCCTGAGCTGCCCCTGAGGGTTGGTGGGTGCCTGCGTGGACACATGCCTCCGTAATGGAGGACTCTATTAATCCCGTTGCCTACTGACAGCTGCCCTCCTGCCCCTCCTCCTCCTCTTCTTCTTCCTCCTCCTCTTCCTCCTCCTCCTCCTTCTCCTCCTCCTCCTCCACCTCCACCTCCTCTTCCTCATCCTCAGATGGACTCAATCAGGGCCCTTTGCCTAGGCAAGCCAGGGCTGCTGCTTTGGCTGCTGCAGCTTCTATCCAGTGGGTGGGTGCAGGAATCTGTTCCTGTCAGTCCCTGATTCCTGGGACCTTCCATGCCTCCAGCTACCCCCACACTCTAGTCCAGACCCCTCCTCAAGGATGCCCCCTTTCCCCTTGCCCTCTGTCCCCCAGCTTCCCAACTAACATCTACTGTGTGCCTCCCTGTGCAACTTTACTGCCACCAAGCTTCTGTCCTTCAGCCCTGAGGGCCCAGGGCCAGCCCAGCTGCCATCTCACCATCCAGCAGGGGGACCTGCCCTAACCCCCTGCCACCACACCCACACACTCGGCCCTGCACACACTCACGGGCTGCCCTGCCAGTAGCCTCTCAAACAGTCTCCTTCTGCCCCCTAGTCCCCTTACAGCCTCTGCCACGGCCCCCACAGACACCTGGGCATCAGCAGCGCAGACATGCAAACAGCTCCCCTCGCCCCCACTCCATTTGCTCCAAGGTTGTCAAGAGTCTTTTTTCATGCTGTAGGGGAGGGAGTTGAGACAGTCCAATGTCCTGGGGAGCAAGAACTGCAAACAGTCCATCTACAATGTAACATTTGGGTCTCAGGCCGCCCAATCCCTAGTGCGCTGTGCAGACCTTTGACTGGCAAAAACACCCCATCTGAGCGTGAGATCTGGCTGGGCTAGTGGCTCTTTCTGTGGACTAAGAGACAGACAGACAGAGTTTTCAGGTTCAAAACCTATACTTCCCAGAAGATGGTCATTCACTTCTGTAAAAAAAAAAAAAAAAAAAAAAAAAGCTTTTAATTTTTTTCCCCTGCCTGGGTAACCTGTCTGCTGCCTGTTTCAAAGTGAAAAAAGGGAAAAAATCTTTTTTGGAGGGAAGAGGACCAAAATGCAGGCAGGTGGACTCCGTTGAGAGTGGATGGGGAGTTGCTCCTGCCTTGGCACTAGAGCCCCAGCTGCTGTTCCAGGTGCTCTCTGATACCAGAGATCTCCGTGTGTCGTGTCATGACACTGTCTCCAGGACTGACCCACAGGATAATGCGGCTTCAAAACGAGGCAGGTCATACTGCCTTCAAAAGTAAATCCAGGGAGTTTTGGCGGTATGTCAGAGGGTTAAGGGCTTGTGGCGCTCACAAAAAGAGGGGACAGGTGGAAGGATCTGGGGTCTGGCCCCCAGACCGCCACCTGCAGGGGATTCGCTTTACAGGGGGTGAAGCAGGTCTTTAGGAGCTCTATCTTTCTCTTCCACCATGTATTTCCTCTGCTCTCTCCTTTTGTGTCTGTCAGATGCAAGGTCAGTAAAAACAACAACAACAAAAACAATAACCACCACAGTGACCAAGCTACAAGGGCAGCGAAAGGGGAACAAATGGAGTGCAGGAGCTGTGGATTATTCGTGGCGAAGGCATCAGCTGTGGCAATAACCCCTTGAGGCAATCAATCCATAAATGAAGAAGTAATACAGGTAACAGAGACGTATATGTCCCTGTGTGTTTCCACTGAGTTAATGTAAATGCACTTTTATTTACTTCTTCATTTATTTATTACCTTGCCACGAGAATTTCTTTTCATTGCTAAAAAAAAGTGTCCCATCAAGGGTACCAGGTGGTGCCACACCCAGTGAAGCACTCATGTTACAATGCAGGAGGACTGGGCCTCAACACCCTGGTCCCCACCTGGCAGGGGAAATCTTTACAAGTGGTGCAGAAGTGCTGCAGGTGTTTCTCTCTGTGTCTCAAACTCTCTCTCCCTCCCTTCCCTCTCAATTGCTGTCTATTTATTCCAGTGAATAATCAAGAAAATAGAAAGTAAAAAAAGAAAAAGGAAAAGGAAATATTCCACGACTTCAAATGGGCCACTCAGGACAATGCATTCCTTGTTAAGATGCTCACAGCATTCCATATGCAGAAAGGCAAAGACACCATGTATTTTTTAACCCAGTTTTTATATTTATTTATTTATTTATTTATTTATTTATTTATTTATTTAGGTGCTTACTCATTTTTGTCATTGATGAATTAATGTTTTACATTTGACATTGACTAAGGATCTGACACCAGCGGTCTCCAGTACCCCTAGATGGTACTCTCCCTCTACAAAATTGATCCATTGACCTGTCCATCCATCCATCCACCCATCCATCTATCCATCCATCCATCCATCCATCCATCCATCCACCAGTAAACAAAGCTAAGTACAAAAGGAGATCTCTCCTTGAATGGTGAAGACAATCAACGATGCACAGGTAGGTTGCAAAGGGGCCAGTTTGGCTGAATAGGGCAGAGGGGCTGAACCAGGGAATGTGTTGGGGCGTGTGGGTGTGGGTGGGGTGAGCCGGAGACCCTGTGAGCTGGGTCACATTAGGGGCAGGCAGGGGGTGGAAGGGGTTGCGAACAGCTGTCACTGGAGAACCATCACAAGTGCCGGAGCTGGTGAGCAGGGCACCTGGAAGAGAGGACAGACAAAGGAGAGAAGCAAAGTGCAGAGGAGAGGATAGGGGAGAGGATGGTGAGGACAGGAGAGGACAGGAGAGGACAGGAGGGGAGGGGACCTGAGAAACCTACCTGGACAAAGGCAGCATACAGATATCCAGGAAGGCAGGCAGGCATGCAGGCAGCTCTGGCCTGGGCTCCCTGGATCCCGGGCACACCTCCACAGGTCTTCTCTTGCCTGCCAGCCCTGAGGTCCCTCGTCGGTCAGCACTGTCTTCCGATCCTTCTGTCCCTCTGTGCCAGGGCCCAGGCATCTGGCGCTGTTGCCTGACCTAGTGGCAGGGCAGTTGGGCTGACCCGTGCCAGTGTGGCCAGCACAGAATGCCAGGGGCTAGGACATCACAGAGGGCTCCTGTGGTTGCTAGGCCACGGGGACCCTGCCCATCCAGTTGACCAGCAGCCATGACACCCACACTGAACTTGACCTGAGGGGTGGTGGCCAGCCACCAGAGCCAGAGCCCCAGGGCAAAGCAGGTGCTGGTCGGCCGGGCCAAGGGGCTCTGGGCAGATTGGTGTGTGTCTGGGCATGGGGCTGGCATCTGACAGCCCAGGGCTGGGGACCAAGGTCCGCCAGGCCCCTGTCCCACCATGTGCACTGACACACAGTCTTGCTGACTGACTGACAGTCCCCGCCCCAGAGATACCCACACCAGGTCCCTGGGTGCCCTGAGCAGCCCCTGATGGTTGGTGGGTGCCTGCGTGGACACATGCCTCCGTAATGGAGGACTCTATTAATCCCGTTGCCTACTGACAGCTGCCCTCCTGCCCCTCCTCCTCCTCTTCTTCTTCCTCCTCCTCTTCCTCCTCCTCCTCCTCCTTCTCCTCCTCCTCCTCCACCTCCACCTCCTCTTCCTCATCCTCAGATGGACTCAATCAGGGCCCTTTGCCTAGGCAAGCCAGGGCTGCTGCTCTGGCTGCTGCAGCTTCTATCCAGTGGGTGGGTGCAGGAATCTGTTCCTGTCAGTCCCTGATTCCTGGGAACTTCCATGCCTCCAGCTCCCCCCACTCTCTAGTCCAGACCCCTCCTCAAGGATGCCCCCTTTCCCCTTGCCCTCTGTCCCCCAGCTTCCCAACTAACATCTACTGTGTGCCTCCCTGTGCAACTTTACTGCCACCAAGCTTCTGTCCTTCAGCCCTGAGGGCCCAGGGCCAGCCCAGCTGCCATCTCACCATCCAGCAGGGGGACCTGCCCTAACCCCCTGCCACCACACCCACACACTCGGCCCTGCACACACTCACGGGCTGCCCTGCCAGTAGCCTCTCAAACAGTCTCCTTCTGCCCCCTAGTCCCCTTACAGCCTCTGCCACGGCCCCCACAGACACCTGGGCATCAGCAGCGCAGACATGCAAACAGCTCCCCTCGCCCCCACTCCATTTGCTCCAAGGTTGTCAAGAGTCTTTTTTTCATGCTGTAGGGGAGGGAGTTGAGACAGTCCAATGTCCTGGGGAGCAAGAACTGCAAACAGTCCATCTACAATGTAACATTTGGGTCTCAGGCCGCCCAATCCCTAGTGCGCTGTGCAGACCTTTGACTGGCAAAAACACCCCATCTGAGCGTGAGATATGGCTGGGCTAGTGGCTCTTTCTGTGGACTAAGAGACAGACAGACAGAGTTTTCAGGTTCAAAACCTATACTTCCCAGAAGATGGTCATTCACTTCTGTAAAAAAAAAAAAAAAAAAAAAAAAAAGCTTTTAATTTTTTTCCCCTGCCTGGGTAACCTGTCTGCTGCCTGTTTCAAAGTGAAAAAAGGGAAAAAATCTTTTTTGGAGGGAAGAGGACCAAAATGCAGGCAGGTGGACTCCGTGGAGAGTGGATGGGGAGTTGCTCCTGCCCTGGCACTAGAGCCCCAGCTGCTGTTCCAGGTGCTCTCTGATACCAGAGATCTCCGTGTGTCGTGTCATGACACTGTCTCCAGGACTGACCCACAGGATAATGCGGCTTCAAAACGAGGCAGGTCATACTGCCTTCAAAAGTAAATCCAGGGAGTTTTGGCGGTATGTCAGAGGGTTAAGGGCTTGTGGCGCTCACAAAAAGAGGGGACAGGTGGAAGGATCTGGGGTCTGGCCCCCAGACCGCCACCTGCAGGGGATTCGCTTTACAGGGGGTGAAGCAGGTCTTTAGGAGCTCTATCTTTCTCTTCCACCCTGTATTTCCTCTGCTCTCTCCTTTTGTGTCTGTCAGATGCAAGGTCAGTAAAAACAACAACAACAAAAACAATAACCACCACAGTGACCAAGCTACAAGGGCAGCGAAAGGGGAACAAATGGAGTGCAGGAGCTGTGGATTATTCGTGGCGAAGGCATCAGCTGTGGCAATAACCCCTTGAGGCAATCAATCCATAAATGAAGAAGTAATACAGGTAACAGAGACGTATATGTCCCTGTGTGTTTCCACTGAGTTAATGTAAATGCACTTTTATTTACTTCTTCATTTATTTATTACCTTGCCACGAGAATTTCTTTTCATTGCTAAAAAAAAGTGTCCCATCAAGGGTACCAGGTGGTGCCACACCCAGTGAAGCACTCATGTTACAATGCAGGAGGACTGGGCCTCAACACCCTGGTCCCCACCTGGCAGGGGAAATCTTTACAAGTGGTGCAGAAGTGCTGCAGGTGTTTCTCTCTGTGTCTCAAACTCTCTCTCCCTCCCTTCCCTCTCAATTGCTGTCTATTTATTCCAGTGAATAATCAAGAAAATAGAAAGTAAAAAAAGAAAAAGGAAAAGGAAATATTCCACGACTTCAAATGGGCCACTCAGGACAATGCATTCCTTGTTAAATGCTCACAGCATTCCATATGCAGAAAGGCAAAGACACCATGTATTTTTTAACCCAGTTTTTATATTTATTTATTTATTTATTTATTTAGGTGCTTACTCATTTTTGTCATTGATGAATTAATGTTTTACATTTGACATTGACTAAGGATCTGACACCAGCGGTCTCCAGTACCCCTAGATGGTACTCTCCCTCTACAAAATTGATCCATTGACCTGTCCATCCATCCATCCACCCATCCATCTATCCATCCATCCATCCATCCATCCATCCATCCATCCATCCACCAGTAAACAAAGCTAAGTACAAAAGGAGATCTCTCCTTGAATGGTGAAGACAATCAACGATGCAGAGGTAGGTTGCAAAGGGGCCAGTTTGGCTGAATAGGGCAGAGGGGCTGAACCAGGGAATGTGTTGGGGCGTGTGGGTGTGGGTGGGGTGAGCCGGAGACCCTGTGAGCTGGGTCACATTAGGGGCAGGCAGGGGGTGGAAGGGGTTGCGAACAGCTGTCACTGGAGAACCATCACAAGTGCCGGAGCTGGTGAGCAGGGCACCTGGAAGAGAGGACAGACAAAGGAGAGAAGCAAAGTGCAGAGGAGAGGATAGGGGAGAGGATGGTGAGGACAGGAGAGGACAGGAGAGGACAGGAGGGGAGGGGACCTGAGAAACCTACCTGGACAAAGGCAGCATACAGATATCCAGGAAGGCAGGCAGGCATGCAGGCAGCTCTGGCCTGGGCTCCCTGGATCCCGGGCACACCTCCACCTGTCTTCTCTTGCTTGCCAGCCCTGAGGTCCCTCGTCGGTCAGCACTGTCTTCCGATCCTTCTGTCCCTCTGTGCCAGGGCCCAGGCATCTGGCGCTGTTGCCTGACCTAGTGGCAGGGCAGTTGGGCTGACCCGTGCCAGTGTGGCCAGCACAGAATGCCAGGGGCTAGGACATCACAGAGGGCTCCTGTGGTTGCTAGGCCACGGGGACCCTGCCCATCCAGTTGACCAGCAGCCATGACACCCACACTGAACTTGACCTGAGGGGTGGTGGCCAGCCACCAGAGCCAGAGCCCCAGGGCAAAGCAGGTGCTGGTCGGCCGGGCCAAGGGGCTCTGGGCAGATTGGTGTGTGTCTGGGCATGGGGCTGGCATCTGACAGCCCAGGGCTGGGGACCAAGGTCCGCCAGGCCCCTGTCCCACCATGTGCACTGACACACAGTCTTGCTGACTGACTGACAGTCCCCGCCCCAGAGATACCCACACCAGGTCCCTGGGTGCCCTGAGCTGCCCCTGATGGTTGGTGGGTGCCTGCGTGGACACATGCCTCCGTAATGGAGGACTCTATTAATCCCGTTGCCTACTGACAGCTGCCCTCCTGCCCCTCCTCCTACTCTTCTTCTTCCTCCTCCTCTTCCTCCTCCTCCTCCTCCTTCTCCTCCTCCTCCTCCACCTCCACCTCCTCTTCCTCATCCTCAGATGGACTCAATCAGGGCCCTTTGCCTAGGCAAGCCAGGGCTGCTGCTCTGGCTGCTGCAGCTTCTATCCAGTGGGTGGGTGCAGGAATCTGTTCCTGTCAGTCCCTGATTCCTGGGAACTTCCATGCCTCCAGCTCCCCCCACTCTCTAGTCCAGACCCCTCCTCAAGGATGCCCCCTTTCCCCTTGCCCTCTGTCCCCCAGCTTCCCAACTAACATCTACTGTGTGCCTCCCTGTGCAACTTTACTGCCACCAAGCTTCTGTCCTTCAGCCCTGAGGGCCCAGGGCCACCCAGCTGCCATCTCACCATCCAGCAGGGGGACCTGCCCTAACCCCCTGCCACCACACCCACACACTCGGCCCTGCACACACTCACGGGCTGCCCTGCCAGTAGCCTCTCAAACAGTCTCCTTCTGCCCCCTAGTCCCCTTACAGCCTCTGCCACGGCCCCCACAGACACCTGGGCATCAGCAGCGCAGACATGCAAACAGCTCCCCTCGCCCCCACTCCATTTGCTCCAAGGTTGTCAAGAGTCTTTTTTTCATGCTGTAGGGGAGGGAGTTGAGACAGTCCAATGTCCTGGGGAGCAAGAACTGCAAACAGTCCATCTACAATGTAACATTTGGGTCTCAGGCCGCCCAATCCCTAGTGCGCTGTGCAGACCTTTGACTGGCAAAAACACCCCATCTGAGCGTGAGATCTGGCTGGGCTAGTGGCTCTTTCTGTGGACTAAGAGACAGACAGACAGAGTTTTCAGGTTCAAAACCTATACTTCCCAGAAGATGGTCATTCACTTCTGTAAAAAAAAAAAGAAAAAAAAAAAAAAAAGCTTTTAATTTTTTTTCCCCTGCCTGGGTAACCTGTCTGCTGCCTGTTTCAAAGTGAAAAAAGGGAAAAAATCTTTTTTGGAGGGAAGAGGACCAAAATGCAGGCAGGTGGACTCCGTGGAGAGTGGATGGGGAGTTGCTCCTGCCCTGGCACTAGAGCCCCAGCTGCTGTTCCAGGTGCTCTCTGATACCAGAGATCTCCGTGTGTCGTGTCATGACACTGTCTCCAGGACTGACCCACAGGATAATGCGGCTTCAAAACGAGGCAGGTCATACTGCCTTCAAAAGTAAATCCAGGGAGTTTTGGCGGTATGTCAGAGGGTTAAGGGCTTGTGGCGCTCACAAAAAGAGGGGACAGGTGGAAGGATCTGGGGTCTGGCCCCCAGACCGCCACCTGCAGGGGATTCGCTTTACAGGGGGTGAAGCAGGTCTTTAGGAGCTCTATCTTTCTCTTCCACCCTGTATTTCCTCTGCTCTCTCCTTTTGTGTCTGTCAGATGCAAGGTCAGTAAAAACAACAACAACAAAAACAATAACCACCACAGTGACCAAGCTACAAGGGCAGCGAAAGGGGAACCAATGGAGTGCAGGAGCTGTGGATTATTCGTGGCGAAGGCATCAGCTGTGGCAATAACCCCTTGAGGCAATCAATCCATAAATGAAGAAGTAATACAGGTAACAGAGACGTATATGTCCCTGTGTGTTTCCACTGAGTTAATGTAAATGCACTTTTATTTACTTCTTCATTTATTTATTACCTTGCCACGAGAATTTCTTTACATTGCTAAAAAAAAGTGTGCCATCAAGGGTACCAGGTGGTGCCACACCCAGTGAAGCACTCATGTTACAATGCAGGAGGACTGGGCCTCAACACCCTGGTCCCCACCTGGCAGGGGAAATCTTTACAAGTGGTGCAGAAGTGCTGCAGGTGTTTCTCTCTGTGTCTCAAACTCTCTCTCCCTCCCTTCCCTCTCAATTGCTGTCTATTTATTCCAGTGAATAATCAAGAAAATAGAAAGTAAAAAAAGAAAAAGGAAAAGGAAATATTCCACGACTTCAAATGGGCCACTCAGGACAATGCATTCCTTGTTAAGATGCTCACAGCATTCCATATGCAGAAAGGCAAAGACACCATGTATTTTTTAACCCAGTTTTTATATTTATTTATTTATTTATTTATTTATTTAGGTGCTTACTCATTTTTGTCATTGATGAATTAATGTTTTACATTTGACATTGACTAAGGATCTGACACCAGCGGTCTCCAGTACCCCTAGATGGTACTCTCCCTCTACAAAATTGATCCATTGACCTGTCCATCCATCCATCCACCCATCCATCTATCCATCCATCCATCCATCCATCCATCCATCCACCAGTAAACAAAGCTAAGTACAAAAGGAGATCTCTCCTTGAATGGTGAAGACAATCAACGATGCACAGGTAGGTTGCAAAGGGGCCAGTTTGGCTGAATAGGGCAGAGGGGCTGAACCAGGGAATGTGTTGGGGCGTGTGGGTGTGGGTGGGGTGAGCCGGAGACCCTGTGAGCTGGGTCACATTAGGGGCAGGCAGGGGGTGGAAGGGGTTGCGAACAGCTGTCACTGGAGAACCATCACAAGTGCCGGAGCTGGTGAGCAGGGCACCTGGAAGAGAGGACAGACAAAGGAGAGAAGCAAAGTGCAGAGGAGAGGATAGGGGAGAGGATGGTGAGGACAGGAGAGGACAGGAGAGGACAGGAGGGGAGGGGACCTGAGAAACCTACCTGGACAAAGGCAGCATACAGATATCCAGGAAGGCAGGCAGGCATGCAGGCAGCTCTGGCCTGGGCTCCCTGGATCCCGGGCACACCTCCACAGGTCTTCTCTTGCCTGCCAGCCCTGAGGTCCCTCGTCGGTCAGCACTGTCTTCCGATCCTTCTGTCCCTCTGTGCCAGGGCCCAGGCATCTGGCGCTGTTGCCTGACCTAGTGGCAGGGCAGTTGGGCTGACCCGTGCCAGTGTGGCCAGCACAGAATGCCAGGGGCTAGGACATCACAGAGGGCTCCTGTGGTTGCTAGGCCACGGGGACCCTGCCCATCCAGTTGACCAGCAGCCATGACACCCACACTGAACTTGACCTGAGGGGTGGTGGCCAGCCACCAGAGCCAGAGCCCCAGGGCAAAGCAGGTGCTGGTCGGCCGGGCCAAGGGGCTCTGGGCAGATTGGTGTGTGTCTGGGCATGGGGCTGGCATCTGACAGCCCAGGGCTGGGGACCAAGGTCCGCCAGGCCCCTGTCCCACCATGTGCACTGACACACAGTCTTGCTGACTGACTGACAGTCCCCGCCCCAGAGATACCCACACCAGGTCCCTGGGTGCCCTGAGCTGCCCCTGACGGTTGGTGGGTGCCTGCGTGGACACATGCCTCCGTAATGGAGGACTCTATTAATCCCGTTGCCTACTGACAGCTGCCCTCCTGCCCCTCCTCCTCCTCTTCTTCTTCCTCCTCCTCTTCCTCCTCCTCCTCCTCCTCCTCCTCCTCCTTCTCCTCCTCCTCCTCCACCTCCACCTCCTCTTCCTCATCCTCAGATGGACTCAATCAGGGCCCTTTGCCTAGGCAAGCCAGGGCTGCTGCTCTGGCTGCTGCAGCTTCTATCCAGTGGGTGGGTGCAGGAATCTGTTCCTGTCAGTCCCTGATTCCTGGGAACTTCCATGCCTCCAGCTCCCCCCACTCTCTAGTCCTGACCCCTCCTCAAGGATGCCCCCTTTCCCCTTGCCCTCTGTCCCCCAGCTTCCCAACTAACATCTACTGTGTGCCTCCCTGTGCAACTTTACTGCCACCAAGCTTCTGTCCTTCAGCCCTGAGGGCCCAGGGCCAGCCCAGCTGCCATCTCACCATCCAGCAGGGGGACCTGCCCTAACCCCCTGCCACCACACCCACACACTCGGCCCTGCACACACTCACGGGCTGCCCTGCCAGTAGCCTCTCAAACAGTCTCCTTCTGCCCCCTAGTCCCCTTACAGCCTCTGCCACGGCCCCCACAGACACCTGGGCATCAGCAGCGCAGACATGCAAACAGCTCCCCTCGCCCCCACTCCATTTGCTCCAAGGTTGTCAAGAGTCTTTTTTTCATGCTGTAGGGGAGGGAGTTGAGACAGTCCAATGTCCTGGGGAGCAAGAACTGCAAACAGTCCATCTACAATGTAACATTTGGGTCTCAGGCCGCCCAATCCCTAGTGCGCTGTGCAGACCTTTGACTGGCAAAAACACCCCATCTGAGCGTGAGATCTGGCTGGGCTAGTGGCTCTTTCTGTGGACTAAGAGACACACAGACAGAGTTTTCAGGTTCAAAACCTATACTTCCCAGAAGATGGTCATTCACTTCTGTAAAAAAAAAAAAAAAAAAAAAAAAAAAAAAAAAAAAAAAAGCTTTTAATTTTTTTCCCCTGCCTGGGTAACCTGTCTGCTGCCTGTTTCAAAGTGAAAAAGGGGAAAAAATCTTTTTTGGAGGGAAGAGGACCAAAATGCAGGCAGGAGGACTCCGTGGAGAGTGGATGGGGAGTTGCTCCTGCCCTGGCACTAGAGCCCCAGCTGCTGTTCCAGGTGCTCTCTGATACCAGAGATCTCCGTGTGTCGTGTCATGACACTGTCTCCAGGACTGACCCACAGGATAATGCGGCTTCTAAACGAGGCAGGTCATACTGCCTTCAAAAGTAAATCCAGGGAGTTTTGGCGGTATGTCAGAGGGTTAAGGGCTTGTGGCGCTCACAAAAAGAGGGGACAGGTGGAAGGATCTGGGGTCTGGCCCCCAGACCGCCACCTGCAGGGGATTCGCTTTACAGGGGGTGAAGCAGGTCTTTAGGAGCTCTATCTTTCTCTTCCACCCTGTATTTCCTCTGCTCTCTCCTTTTGTGTCTGTCAGATGCAAGGTCAGTAAAAACAACAACAACAAAAACAATAACCACCACAATGACCAAGCTACAAGGGCAGCGAAAGGGGAACAAATGGAGTGCAGGAGCTGTGGATTATTCGTGGCGAAGGCATCAGCTGTGGCAATAACCCCTTGAGGCAATCAATCCATAAATGAAGAAGTAATACAGGTAACAGAGACGTATATGTCCCTGTGTGTTTCCACTGAGTTAATGTAAATGCACTTTTATTTACTTCTTCATTTATTTATTACCTTGCCACGAGAATTTCTTTTCATTGCTAAAAAAAAGTGTCCCATCAAGGGTACCAGGTGGTGCCACACCCAGTGAAGCACTCATGTTACAATGCAGGAGGACTGGGCCTCAACACCCTGGTCCCCACCTGGCAGGGGAAATCTTTACAAGTGGTGCAGAAGTGCTGCAGGTGTTTCTCTCTGTGTCTCAAACTCTCTCTCCCTCCCTTCCCTCTCAATTGCTGTCTATTTATTCCAGTGAATAATCAAGAAAATAGAAAGTAAAAAAAGAAAAAAGGAAAAGGAAATATTCCACGACTTCAAATGGGCCACTCAGGACAATGCATTCCTTGTTAAGATGCTCACAGCATTCCATATGCAGAAAGGCAAAGACACCATGTATTTTTTAACCCAGTTTTTATATTTATTTATTTATTTAGGTGCTTACTCATTTTTGTCATTGATGAATTAATGTTTTACATTTGACATTGACTAAGGATCTGACACCAGCGGTCTCCAGTACCCCTAGATGGTACTCTCCCTCTACAAAATTGATCCATTGACCTGTCCATCCATCCATCCACCCATCCATCTATCCATCCATCCATCCATCCATCCATCCATCCATCCATCCATCCACCAGTAAACAAAGCTAAGTACAAAAGGAGATCTCTCCTTGAATGGTGAAGACAATCAACGATGCACAGGTAGGTTGCAAAGGGGCCAGTTTGGCTGAATAGGGCAGAGGGGCTGAACCAGGGAATGTGTTGGGGCGTGTGGGTGTGGGTGGGGTGAGCCGGAGACCCTGTGAGCTGGGTCACATTAGGGGCAGGCAGGGGGTGGAAGGGGTTGCGAACAGCTGTCACTGGAGAACCATCACAAGTGCCGGAGCTGGTGAGCAGGGCACCTGGAAGAGAGGACAGACAAAGGAGAGAAGCAAAGTGCAGAGGAGAGGATAGGGGAGAGGATGGTGAGGACAGGAGAGGACAGGAGAGGACAGGAGGGGAGGGGACCTGAGAAACCTACCTGGACAAAGGCAGCATACAGATATCCAGGAAGGCAGGCAGGCATGCAGGCAGCTCTGGCCTGGGCTCCCTGGATCCCGGGCACACCTCCACCTGTCTTCTCTTGCCTGCCAGCCCTGAGGTCCCTCGTCGGTCAGCACTGTCTTCCGATCCTTCTGTCCCTCTGTGCCAGGGCCCAGGCATCTGGCGCTGTTGCCTGACCTAGTGGCAGGGCAGTTGGGCTGACCCGTGCCAGTGTGGCCAGCACAGAATGCCAGGGGCTAGGACATCACAGAGGGCTCCTGTGGTTGCTAGGCCACGGGGACCCTGCCCATCCAGTTGACCAGCAGCCATGACACCCACACTGAACTTGACCTGAGGGGTGGTGGCCAGCCACCAGAGCCAGAGCCCCAGGGCAAAGCAGGTGCTGGTCGGCCGGGCCAAGGGGCTCTGGGCAGATTGGTGTGTGTCTGGGCATGGGGCTGGCATCTGACAGCCCAGGGCTGGGGACCAAGGTCCGCCAGGCCCCTGTCCCACCATGTGCACTGACACACAGTCTTGCTGACTGACTGACAGTCCCCGCCCCAGAGATACCCACACAAGGTCCCTGGGTGCCCTGAGCAGCCCCTGATGGTTGGTGGGTGCCTGCGTGGACACATGCCTCCGTAATGGAGGACTCTATTAATCCCGTTGCCTACTGACAGCTGCCCTCCTGCCCCTCCTCCTCCTCTTCTTCTTCCTCCTCCTCTTCCTCCTCCTCCTCCTCCTTCTCCTCCTCCTCCTCCACCTCCACCTCCTCTTCCTCATCCTCAGATGGACTCAATCAGGGCCCTTTGCCTAGGCAAGCCAGGGCTGCTGCTCTGGCTGCTGCAGCTTCTATCCAGTGGGTGGGTGCAGGAATCTGTTCCTGTCAGTCCCTGATTCCTGGGAACTTCCATGCCTCCAGCTCCCCCCACTCTCTAGTCCAGACCCCTCCTCAAGGATGCCCCCTTTCCCCTTGCCCTCTGTCCCCCAGCTTCCCAACTAACATCTACTGTGTGCCTCCCTGTGCAACTTTACTGCCACCAAGCTTCTGTCCTTCAGCCCTGAGGGCCCAGGGCCAGCCCAGCTGCCATCTCACCATCCAGCAGGGGGACCTGCCCTAACCCCCTGCCACCACACCCACACACTCGGCCCTGCACACACTCACGGGCTGCCCTGCCAGTAGCCTCTCAAACAGTCTCCTTCTGCCCCCTAGTCCCCTTACAGCCTCTGCCACGGCCCCCACAGACACCTGGGCATCAGCAGCGCAGACATGCAAACAGCTCCCCTCGCCCCCACTCCATTTGCTCCAAGGTTGTCAAGAGTCTTTTTTTCATGCTGTAGGGGAGGGAGTTGAGACAGTCCAATGTCCTGGGGAGCAAGAACTGCAAACAGTCCATCTACAATGTAACATTTGGGTCTCAGGCCGCCCAATCCCTAGTGCGCTGTGCAGACCTTTGACTGGCAAAAACACCCCATCTGAGCGTGAGATATGGCTGGGCTAGTGGCTCTTTCTGTGGACTAAGAGACAGACAGACAGAGTTTTCAGGTTCAAAACCTATACTTCCCAGAAGATGGTCATTCACTTCTGTAAAAAAAAAAAAAAAAAAAAAAAAAAGCTTTTAATTTTTTTTCCCCTGCCTGGGTAACCTGTCTGCTGCCTGTTTCAAAGTGAAAAAAGGGAAAAAATCTTTTTTGGAGGGAAGAGGACCAAAATGCAGGCAGGTGGACTCCGTGGAGAGTGGATGGGGAGTTGCTCCTGCCCTGGCACTAGAGCCCCAGCTGCTGTTCCAGGTGCTCTCTGATACCAGAGATCTCCGTGTGTCGTGTCATGACACTGTCTCCAGGACTGACCCACAGGATAATGCGGCTTCAAAACGAGGCAGGTCATACTGCCTTCAAAAGTAAATCCAGGGAGTTTTGGCGGTATGTCAGAGGGTTAAGGGCTTGTGGCGCTCACAAAAAGAGGGGACAGGTGGAAGGATCTGGGGTCTGGCCCCCAGACCGCCACCTGCAGGGGATTCGCTTTACAGGGGGTGAAGCAGGTCTTTAGGAGCTCTATCTTTCTCTTCCACCCTGTATTTCCTCTGCTCTCTCCTTTTGTGTCTGTCAGATGCAAGGTCAGTAAAAACAACAACAACAAAAACAATAACCACCACAGTGACCAAGCTACAAGGGCAGCGAAAGGGGAACAAATGGAGTGCAGGAGCTGTGGATTATTCGTGGCGAAGGCATCAGCTGTGGCAATAACCCCTTGAGGCAATCAATCCATAAATGAAGAAGTAATACAGGTAACAGAGACGTATATGTCCCTGTGTGTTTCCACTGAGTTAATGTAAATGCACTTTTATTTACTTCTTCATTTATTTATTACCTTGCCACGAGAATTTCTTTTCATTGCTAAAAAAAAGTGTCCCATCAAGGGTACCAGGTGGTGCCACACCCAGTGAAGCACTCATGTTACAATGCAGGAGGACTGGGCCTCAACACCCTGGTCCCCACCTGGCAGGGGAAATCTTTACAAGTGGTGCAGAAGTGCTGCAGGTGTTTCTCTCTGTGTCTCAAACTCTCTCTCCCTCCCTTCCCTCTCAATTGCTGTCTATTTATTCCAGTGAATAATCAAGAAAATAGAAAGTAAAAAAAGAAAAAGGAAAAGGAAATATTCCACGACTTCAAATGGGCCACTCAGGACAATGCATTCCTTGTTAAGATGCTCACAGCATTCCATATGCAGAAAGGCAAAGACACCATGTATTTTTTAACCCAGTTTTTATATTTATTTATTTATTTATTTATTTAGGTGCTTACTCATTTTTGTCATTGATGAATTAATGTTTTACATTTGACATTGACTAAGGATCTGACACCAGCGGTCTCCAGTACCCCTAGATGGTACTCTCCCTCTACAAAATTGATCCATTGACCTGTCCATCCATCCATCCACCCATCCATCTATCCATCCATCCATCCATCCATCCATCCATCCATCCATCCACCAGTAAACAAAGCTAAGTACAAAAGGAGATCTCTCCTTGAATGGTGAAGACAATCAACGATGCAGAGGTAGGTTGCAAAGGGGCCAGTTTGGCTGAATAGGGCAGAGGGGCTGAACCAGGGAATGTGTTGGGGCGTGTGGGTGTGGGTGGGGTGAGCCGGAGACCCTGTGAGCTGGGTCACATTAGGGGCAGGCAGGGGGTGGAAGGGGTTGCGAACAGCTGTCACTGGAGAACCATCACAAGTGCCGGAGCTGGTGAGCAGGGCACCTGGAAGAGAGGACAGACAAAGGAGAGAAGCAAAGTGCAGAGGAGAGGATAGGGGAGAGGATGGTGAGGACAGGAGAGGACAGGAGAGGACAGGAGGGGAGGGGACCTGAGAAACCTACCTGGACAAAGGCAGCATACAGATATCCAGGAAGGCAGGCAGGCATGCAGGCAGCTCTGGCCTGGGCTCCCTGGATCCCGGGCACACCTCCACCTGTCTTCTCTTGCTTGCCAGCCCTGAGGTCCCTCGTCGGTCAGCACTGTCTTCCGATCCTTCTGTCCCTCTGTGCCAGGGCCCAGGCATCTGGCGCTGTTGCCTGACCTAGTGGCAGGGCAGTTGGGCTGACCCGTGCCAGTGTGGCCAGCACAGAATGCCAGGGGCTAGGACATCACAGAGGGCTCCTGTGGTTGCTAGGCCACGGGGACCCTGCCCATCCAGTTGACCAGCAGCCATGACACCCACACTGAACTTGACCTGAGGGGTGGTGGCCAGCCACCAGAGCCAGAGCCCCAGGGCAAAGCAGGTGCTGGTCGGCCGGGCCAAGGGGCTCTGGGCAGATTGGTGTGTGTCTGGGCATGGGGCTGGCATCTGACAGCCCAGGGCTGGGGACCAAGGTCCGCCAGGCCCCTGTCCCACCATGTGCACTGACACACAGTCTTGCTGACTGACTGACAGTCCCCGCCCCAGAGATACCCACACCAGGTCCCTGGGTGCCCTGAGCTGCCCCTGATGGTTGGTGGGTGCCTGCGTGGACACATGCCTCCGTAATGGAGGACTCTATTAATCCCGTTGCCTACTGACAGCTGCCCTCCTGCCCCTCCTCCTCCTCTTCTTCTTCCTCCTCCTCTTCCTCCTCCTCCTCCTCCTTCTCCTCCTCCTCCTCCACCTCCACCTCCTCTTCCTCATCCTCAGATGGACTCAATCAGGGCCCTTTGCCTAGGCAAGCCAGGGCTGCTGCTCTGGCTGCTGCAGCTTCTATCCAGTGGGTGGGTGCAGGAATCTGTTCCTGTCAGTCCCTGATTCCTGGGAACTTCCATGCCTCCAGCTCCCCCCACTCTCTAGTCCAGACCCCTCCTCAAGGATGCCCCCTTTCCCCTTGCCCTCTGTCCCCCAGCTTCCCAACTAACATCTACTGTGTGCCTCCCTGTGCAACTTTACTGCCACCAAGCTTCTGTCCTTCAGCCCTGAGGGCCCAGGGCCACCCAGCTGCCATCTCACCATCCAGCAGGGGGACCTGCCCTAACCCCCTGCCACCACACCCACACACTCGGCCCTGCACACACTCACGGGCTGCCCTGCCAGTAGCCTCTCAAACAGTCTCCTTCTGCCCCCTAGTCCCCTTACAGCCTCTGCCACGGCCCCCACAGACACCTGGGCATCAGCAGCGCAGACATGCAAACAGCTCCCCTCGCCCCCACTCCATTTGCTCCAAGGTTGTCAAGAGTCTTTTTTTCATGCTGTAGGGGAGGGAGTTGAGACAGTCCAATGTCCTGGGGAGCAAGAACTGCAAACAGTCCATCTACAATGTAACATTTGGGTCTCAGGCCGCCCAATCCCTAGTGCGCTGTGCAGACCTTTGACTGGCAAAAACACCCCATCTGAGCGTGAGATCTGGCTGGGCTAGTGGCTCTTTCTGTGGACTAAGAGACAGACAGACAGAGTTTTCAGGTTCAAAACCTATACTTCCCAGAAGATGGTCATTCACTTCTGTAAAAAAAAAAAGAAAAAAAAAAAAAAAAGCTTTTAATTTTTTTTCCCCTGCCTGGGTAACCTGTCTGCTGCCTGTTTCAAAGTGAAAAAAGGGAAAAAATCTTTTTTGGAGGGAAGAGGACCAAAATGCAGGCAGGTGGACTCCGTGGAGAGTGGATGGGGAGTTGCTCCTGCCCTGGCACTAGAGCCCCAGCTGCTGTTCCAGGTGCTCTCTGATACCAGAGATCTCCGTGTGTCGTGTCATGACACTGTCTCCAGGACTGACCCACAGGATAATGCGGCTTCAAAACGAGGCAGGTCATACTGCCTTCAAAAGTAAATCCAGGGAGTTTTGGCGGTATGTCAGAGGGTTAAGGGCTTGTGGCGCTCACAAAAAGAGGGGACAGGTGGAAGGATCTGGGGTCTGGCCCCCAGACCGCCACCTGCAGGGGATTCGCTTTACAGGGGGTGAAGCAGGTCTTTAGGAGCTCTATCTTTCTCTTCCACCCTGTATTTCCTCTGCTCTCTCCTTTTGTGTCTGTCAGATGCAAGGTCAGTAAAAACAACAACAACAAAAACAATAACCACCACAGTGACCAAGCTACAAGGGCAGCGAAAGGGGAACCAATGGAGTGCAGGAGCTGTGGATTATTCGTGGCGAAGGCATCAGCTGTGGCAATAACCCCTTGAGGCAATCAATCCATAAATGAAGAAGTAATACAGGTAACAGAGACGTATATGTCCCTGTGTGTTTCCACTGAGTTAATGTAAATGCACTTTTATTTACTTCTTCATTTATTTATTACCTTGCCACGAGAATTTCTTTTCATTGCTAAAAAAAAGTGTGCCATCAAGGGTACCAGGTGGTGCCACACCCAGTGAAGCACTCATGTTACAATGCAGGAGGACTGGGCCTCAACACCCTGGTCCCCACCTGGCAGGGGAAATCTTTACAAGTGGTGCAGAAGTGCTGCAGGTGTTTCTCTCTGTGTCTCAAACTCTCTCTCCCTCCCTTCCCTCTCAATTGCTGTCTATTTATTCCAGTGAATAATCAAGAAAATAGAAAGTAAAAAAAGAAAAAGGAAAAGGAAATATTCCACGACTTCAAATGGGCCACTCAGGACAATGCATTCCTTGTTAAGATGCTCACAGCATTCCATATGCAGAAAGGCAAAGACACCATGTATTTTTTAACCCAGTTTTTATATTTATTTATTTATTTATTTATTTATTTAGGTGCTTACTCATTTTTGTCATTGATGAATTAATGTTTTACATTTGACATTGACTAAGGATCTGACACCAGCGGTCTCCAGTACCCCTAGATGGTACTCTCCCTCTACAAAATTGATCCATTGACCTGTCCATCCATCCATCCACCCATCCATCTATCCATCCATCCATCCATCCATCCATCCATCCACCAGTAAACAAAGCTAAGTACAAAAGGAGATCTCTCCTTGAATGGTGAAGACAATCAACGATGCACAGGTAGGTTGCAAAGGGGCCAGTTTGGCTGAATAGGGCAGAGGGGCTGAACCAGGGAATGTGTTGGGGCGTGTGGGTGTGGGTGGGGTGAGCCGGAGACCCTGTGAGCTGGGTCACATTAGGGGCAGGCAGGGGGTGGAAGGGGTTGCGAACAGCTGTCACTGGAGAACCATCACAAGTGCCGGAGCTGGTGAGCAGGGCACCTGGAAGAGAGGACAGACAAAGGAGAGAAGCAAAGTGCAGAGGAGAGGATAGGGGAGAGGATGGTGAGGACAGGAGAGGACAGGAGAGGACAGGAGGGGAGGGGACCTGAGAAACCTACCTGGACAAAGGCAGCATACAGATATCCAGGAAGGCAGGCAGGCATGCAGGCAGCTCTGGCCTGGGCTCCCTGGATCCCGGGCACACCTCCACCTGTCTTCTCTTGCCTGCCAGCCCTGAGGTCCCTCGTCGGTCAGCACTGTCTTCCGATCCTTCTGTCCCTCTGTGCCAGGGCCCAGGCATCTGGCGCTGTTGCCTGACCTAGTGGCAGGGCAGTTGGGCTGACCCGTGCCAGTGTGGCCAGCACAGAATGCCAGGGGCTAGGACATCACAGAGGGCTCCTGTGGTTGCTAGGCCACGGGGACCCTGCCCATCCAGTTGACCAGCAGCCATGACACCCACACTGAACTTGACCTGAGGGGTGGTGGCCAGCCACCAGAGCCAGAGCCCCAGGGCAAAGCAGGTGCTGGTCGGCCGGGCCAAGGGGCTCTGGGCAGATTGGTGTGTGTCTGGGCATGGGGCTGGCATCTGACAGCCCAGGGCTGGGGACCAAGGTCCGCCAGGCCCCTGTCCCACCATGTGCACTGACACACAGTCTTGCTGACTGACTGACAGTCCCCGCCCCAGAGATACCCACACCAGGTCCCTGGGTGCCCTGAGCTGCCCCTGACGGTTGGTGGGTGCCTGCGTGGACACATGCCTCCGTAATGGAGGACTCTATTAATCCCGTTGCCTACTGACAGCTGCCCTCCTGCCCCTCCTCCTCCTCTTCTTCTTCCTCCTCCTCTTCCTCCTCCTCCTCCTCCTCCTCCTCCTCCTTCTCCTCCTCCTCCTCCACCTCCACCTCCTCTTCCTCATCCTCAGATGGACTCAATCAGGGCCCTTTGCCTAGGCAAGCCAGGGCTGCTGCTCTGGCTGCTGCAGCTTCTATCCAGTGGGTGGGTGCAGGAATCTGTTCCTGTCAGTCCCTGATTCCTGGGAACTTCCATGCCTCCAGCTCCCCCCACTCTCTAGTCCAGACCCCTCCTCAAGGATGCCCCCTTTCCCCTTGCCCTCTGTCCCCCAGCTTCCCAACTAACATCTACTGTGTGCCTCCCTGTGCAACTTTACTGCCACCAAGCTTCTGTCCTTCAGCCCTGAGGGCCCAGGGCCAGCCCAGCTGCCATCTCACCATCCAGCAGGGGGACCTGCCCTAACCCCCTGCCACCACACCCACACACTCGGCCCTGCACACACTCACGGGCTGCCCTGCCAGTAGCCTCTCAAACAGTCTCCTTCTGCCCCCTAGTCCCCTTACAGCCTCTGCCACGGCCCCCACAGACACCTGGGCATCAGCAGCGCAGACATGCAAACAGCTCCCCTCGCCCCCACTCCATTTGCTCCAAGGTTGTCAAGAGTCTTTTTTTCATGCTGTAGGGGAGGGAGTTGAGACAGTCCAATGTCCTGGGGAGCAAGAACTGCAAACAGTCCATCTACAATGTAACATTTGGGTCTCAGGCCGCCCAATCCCTAGTGCGCTGTGCAGACCTTTGACTGGCAAAAACACCCCATCTGAGCGTGAGATATGGCTGGGCTAGTGGCTCTTTCTGTGGACTAAGAGACAGACAGACAGAGTTTTCAGGTTCAAAACCTATACTTCCCAGAAGATGGTCATTCACTTCTGTAAAAAAAAAAAAAAAAAAAAAAAAAAAGCTTTTAATTTTTTTCCCCTGCCTGGGTAACCTGTCTGCTGCCTGTTTCAAAGTGAAAAAAGGGAAAAAATCTTTTTTGGAGGGAAGAGGACCAAAATGCAGGCAGGTGGACTCCGTGGAGAGTGGATGGGGAGTTGCTCCTGCCCTGGCACTAGAGCCCCAGCTGCTGTTCCAGGTGCTCTCTGATACCAGAGATCTCCGTGTGTCGTGTCATGACACTGTCTCCAGGACTGACCCACAGGATAATGCGGCTTCAAAACGAGGCAGGTCATACTGCCTTCAAAAGTAAATCCAGGGAGTTTTGGCGGTATGTCAGAGGGTTAAGGGCTTGTGGCGCTCACAAAAAGAGGGGACAGGTGGAAGGATCTGGGGTCTGGCCCCCAGACCGCCACCTGCAGGGGATTCGCTTTACAGGGGGTGAAGCAGGTCTTTAGGAGCTCTATCTTTCTCTTCCACCCTGTATTTCCTCTGCTCTCTCCTTTTGTGTCTGTCAGATGCAAGGTCAGTAAAAACAACAACAACAAAAACAATAACCACCACAGTGACCAAGCTACAAGGGCAGCGAAAGGGGAACAAATGGAGTGCAGGAGCTGTGGATTATTCGTGGCGAAGGCATCAGCTGTGGCAATAACCCCTTGAGGCAATCAATCCATAAATGAAGAAGTAATACAGGTAACAGAGACGTATATGTCCCTGTGTGTTTCCACTGAGTTAATGTAAATGCACTTTTATTTACTTCTTCATTTATTTATTACCTTGCCACGAGAATTTCTTTTCATTGCTAAAAAAAAGTGTCCCATCAAGGGTACCAGGTGGTGCCACACCCAGTGAAGCACTCATGTTACAATGCAGGAGGACTGGGCCTCAACACCCTGGTCCCCACCTGGCAGGGGAAATCTTTACAAGTGGTGCAGAAGTGCTGCAGGTGTTTCTCTCTGTGTCTCAAACTCTCTCTCCCTCCCTTCCCTCTCAATTGCTGTCTATTTATTCCAGTGAATAATCAAGAAAATAGAAAGTAAAAAAAGAAAAAGGAAAAGGAAATATTCCACGACTTCAAATGGGCCACTCAGGACAATGCATTCCTTGTTAAGATGCTCACAGCATTCCATATGCAGAAAGGCAAAGACACCATGTATTTTTTAACCCAGTTTTTATATTTATTTATTTATTTATTTATTTAGGTGCTTACTCATTTTTGTCATTGATGAATTAATGTTTTACATTTGACATTGACTAAGGATCTGACACCAGCGGTCTCCAGTACCCCTAGATGGTACTCTCCCTCTACAAAATTGATCCATTGACCTGTCCATCCATCCATCCACCCATCCATCTATCCATCCATCCATCCATCCATCCATCCATCCATCCATCCACCAGTAAACAAAGCTAAGTACAAAAGGAGATCTCTCCTTGAATGGTGAAGACAATCAACGATGCAGAGGTAGGTTGCAAAGGGGCCAGTTTGGCTGAATAGGGCAGAGGGGCTGAACCAGGGAATGTGTTGGGGCGTGTGGGTGTGGGTGGGGTGAGCCGGAGACCCTGTGAGCTGGGTCACATTAGGGGCAGGCAGGGGGTGGAAGGGGTTGCGAACAGCTGTCACTGGAGAACCATCACAAGTGCCGGAGCTGGTGAGCAGGGCACCTGGAAGAGAGGACAGACAAAGGAGAGAAGCAAAGTGCAGAGGAGAGGATAGGGGAGAGGATGGTGAGGACAGGAGAGGACAGGAGAGGACAGGAGGGGAGGGGACCTGAGAAACCTACCTGGACAAAGGCAGCATACAGATATCCAGGAAGGCAGGCAGGCATGCAGGCAGCTCTGGCCTGGGCTCCCTGGATCCCGGGCACACCTCCACCTGTCTTCTCTTGCTTGCCAGCCCTGAGGTCCCTCGTCGGTCAGCACTGTCTTCCGATCCTTCTGTCCCTCTGTGCCAGGGCCCAGGCATCTGGCGCTGTTGCCTGACCTAGTGGCAGGGCAGTTGGGCTGACCCGTGCCAGTGTGGCCAGCACAGAATGCCAGGGGCTAGGACATCACAGAGGGCTCCTGTGGTTGCTAGGCCACGGGGACCCTGCCCATCCAGTTGACCAGCAGCCATGACACCCACACTGAACTTGACCTGAGGGGTGGTGGCCAGCCACCAGAGCCAGAGCCCCAGGGCAAAGCAGGTGCTGGTCGGCCGGGCCAAGGGGCTCTGGGCAGATTGGTGTGTGTCTGGGCATGGGGCTGGCATCTGACAGCCCAGGGCTGGGGACCAAGGTCCGCCAGGCCCCTGTCCCACCATGTGCACTGACACACAGTCTTGCTGACTGACTGACAGTCCCCGCCCCAGAGATACCCACACCAGGTCCCTGGGTGCCCTGAGCTGCCCCTGATGGTTGGTGGGTGCCTGCGTGGACACATGCCTCCGTAATGGAGGACTCTATTAATCCCGTTGCCTACTGACAGCTGCCCTCCTGCCCCTCCTCCTCCTCTTCTTCTTCCTCCTCCTCTTCCTCCTCCTCCTCCTCCTTCTCCTCCTCCTCCTCCACCTCCACCTCCTCTTCCTCATCCTCAGATGGACTCAATCAGGGCCCTTTGCCTAGGCAAGCCAGGGCTGCTGCTCTGGCTGCTGCAGCTTCTATCCAGTGGGTGGGTGCAGGAATCTGTTCCTGTCAGTCCCTGATTCCTGGGAACTTCCATGCCTCCAGCTCCCCCCACTCTCTAGTCCAGACCCCTCCTCAAGGATGCCCCCTTTCCCCTTGCCCTCTGTCCCCCAGCTTCCCAACTAACATCTACTGTGTGCCTCCCTGTGCAACTTTACTGCCACCAAGCTTCTGTCCTTCAGCCCTGAGGGCCCAGGGCCACCCAGCTGCCATCTCACCATCCAGCAGGGGGACCTGCCCTAACCCCCTGCCACCACACCCACACACTCGGCCCTGCACACACTCACGGGCTGCCCTGCCAGTAGCCTCTCAAACAGTCTCCTTCTGCCCCCTAGTCCCCTTACAGCCTCTGCCACGGCCCCCACAGACACCTGGGCATCAGCAGCGCAGACATGCAAACAGCTCCCCTCGCCCCCACTCCATTTGCTCCAAGGTTGTCAAGAGTCTTTTTTTCATGCTGTAGGGGAGGGAGTTGAGACAGTCCAATGTCCTGGGGAGCAAGAACTGCAAACAGTCCATCTACAATGTAACATTTGGGTCTCAGGCCGCCCAATCCCTAGTGCGCTGTGCAGACCTTTGACTGGCAAAAACACCCCATCTGAGCGTGAGATCTGGCTGGGCTAGTGGCTCTTTCTGTGGACTAAGAGACAGACAGACAGAGTTTTCAGGTTCAAAACCTATACTTCCCAGAAGATGGTCATTCACTTCTGTAAAAAAAAAAAGAAAAAAAAAAAAAAAAGCTTTTAATTTTTTTTCCCCTGCCTGGGTAACCTGTCTGCTGCCTGTTTCAAAGTGAAAAAAGGGAAAAAATCTTTTTTGGAGGGAAGAGGACCAAAATGCAGGCAGGTGGACTCCGTGGAGAGTGGATGGGGAGTTGCTCCTGCCCTGGCACTAGAGCCCCAGCTGCTGTTCCAGGTGCTCTCTGATACCAGAGATCTCCGTGTGTCGTGTCATGACACTGTCTCCAGGACTGACCCACAGGATAATGCGGCTTCAAAACGAGGCAGGTCATACTGCCTTCAAAAGTAAATCCAGGGAGTTTTGGCGGTATGTCAGAGGGTTAAGGGCTTGTGGCGCTCACAAAAAGAGGGGACAGGTGGAAGGATCTGGGGTCTGGCCCCCAGACCGCCACCTGCAGGGGATTCGCTTTACAGGGGGTGAAGCAGGTCTTTAGGAGCTCTATCTTTCTCTTCCACCCTGTATTTCCTCTGCTCTCTCCTTTTGTGTCTGTCAGATGCAAGGTCAGTAAAAACAACAACAACAAAAACAATAACCACCACAGTGACCAAGCTACAAGGGCAGCGAAAGGGGAACCAATGGAGTGCAGGAGCTGTGGATTATTCGTGGCGAAGGCATCAGCTGTGGCAATAACCCCTTGAGGCAATCAATCCATAAATGAAGAAGTAATACAGGTAACAGAGACGTATATGTCCCTGTGTGTTTCCACTGAGTTAATGTAAATGCACTTTTATTTACTTCTTCATTTATTTATTACCTTGCCACGAGAATTTCTTTTCATTGCTAAAAAAAAGTGTGCCATCAAGGGTACCAGGTGGTGCCACACCCAGTGAAGCACTCATGTTACAATGCAGGAGGACTGGGCCTCAACACCCTGGTCCCCACCTGGCAGGGGAAATCTTTACAAGTGGTGCAGAAGTGCTGCAGGTGTTTCTCTCTGTGTCTCAAACTCTCTCTCCCTCCCTTCCCTCTCAATTGCTGTCTATTTATTCCAGTGAATAATCAAGAAAATAGAAAGTAAAAAAAGAAAAAGGAAAAGGAAATATTCCACGACTTCAAATGGGCCACTCAGGACAATGCATTCCTTGTTAAGATGCTCACAGCATTCCATATGCAGAAAGGCAAAGACACCATGTATTTTTTAACCCAGTTTTTATATTTATTTATTTATTTATTTATTTATTTAGGTGCTTACTCATTTTTGTCATTGATGAATTAATGTTTTACATTTGACATTGACTAAGGATCTGACACCAGCGGTCTCCAGTACCCCTAGATGGTACTCTCCCTCTACAAAATTGATCCATTGACCTGTCCATCCATCCATCCACCCATCCATCTATCCATCCATCCATCCATCCATCCATCCATCCACCAGTAAACAAAGCTAAGTACAAAAGGAGATCTCTCCTTGAATGGTGAAGACAATCAACGATGCACAGGTAGGTTGCAAAGGGGCCAGTTTGGCTGAATAGGGCAGAGGGGCTGAACCAGGGAATGTGTTGGGGCGTGTGGGTGTGGGTGGGGTGAGCCGGAGACCCTGTGAGCTGGGTCACATTAGGGGCAGGCAGGGGGTGGAAGGGGTTGCGAACAGCTGTCACTGGAGAACCATCACAAGTGCCGGAGCTGGTGAGCAGGGCACCTGGAAGAGAGGACAGACAAAGGAGAGAAGCAAAGTGCAGAGGAGAGGATAGGGGAGAGGATGGTGAGGACAGGAGAGGACAGGAGAGGACAGGAGGGGAGGGGACCTGAGAAACCTACCTGGACAAAGGCAGCATACAGATATCCAGGAAGGCAGGCAGGCATGCAGGCAGCTCTGGCCTGGGCTCCCTGGATCCCGGGCACACCTCCACCTGTCTTCTCTTGCCTGCCAGCCCTGAGGTCCCTCGTCGGTCAGCACTGTCTTCCGATCCTTCTGTCCCTCTGTGCCAGGGCCCAGGCATCTGGCGCTGTTGCCTGACCTAGTGGCAGGGCAGTTGGGCTGACCCGTGCCAGTGTGGCCAGCACAGAATGCCAGGGGCTAGGACATCACAGAGGGCTCCTGTGGTTGCTAGGCCACGGGGACCCTGCCCATCCAGTTGACCAGCAGCCATGACACCCACACTGAACTTGACCTGAGGGGTGGTGGCCAGCCACCAGAGCCAGAGCCCCAGGGCAAAGCAGGTGCTGGTCGGCCGGGCCAAGGGGCTCTGGGCAGATTGGTGTGTGTCTGGGCATGGGGCTGGCATCTGACAGCCCAGGGCTGGGGACCAAGGTCCGCCAGGCCCCTGTCCCACCATGTGCACTGACACACAGTCTTGCTGACTGACTGACAGTCCCCGCCCCAGAGATACCCACACCAGGTCCCTGGGTGCCCTGAGCTGCCCCTGACGGTTGGTGGGTGCCTGCGTGGACACATGCCTCCGTAATGGAGGACTCTATTAATCCCGTTGCCTACTGACAGCTGCCCTCCTGCCCCTCCTCCTCCTCTTCTTCTTCCTCCTCCTCTTCCTCCTCCTCCTCCTCCTCCTCCTCCTCCTTCTCCTCCTCCTCCTCCACCTCCACCTCCTCTTCCTCATCCTCAGATGGACTCAATCAGGGCCCTTTGCCTAGGCAAGCCAGGGCTGCTGCTCTGGCTGCTGCAGCTTCTATCCAGTGGGTGGGTGCAGGAATCTGTTCCTGTCAGTCCCTGATTCCTGGGAACTTCCATGCCTCCAGCTCCCCCCACTCTCTAGTCCTGACCCCTCCTCAAGGATGCCCCCTTTCCCCTTGCCCTCTGTCCCCCAGCTTCCCAACTAACATCTACTGTGTGCCTCCCTGTGCAACTTTACTGCCACCAAGCTTCTGTCCTTCAGCCCTGAGGGCCCAGGGCCAGCCCAGCTGCCATCTCACCATCCAGCAGGGGGACCTGCCCTAACCCCCTGCCACCACACCCACACACTCGGCCCTGCACACACTCACGGGCTGCCCTGCCAGTAGCCTCTCAAACAGTCTCCTTCTGCCCCCTAGTCCCCTTACAGCCTCTGCCACGGCCCCCACAGACACCTGGGCATCAGCAGCGCAGACATGCAAACAGCTCCCCTCGCCCCCACTCCATTTGCTCCAAGGTTGTCAAGAGTCTTTTTTTCATGCTGTAGGGGAGGGAGTTGAGACAGTCCAATGTCCTGGGGAGCAAGAACTGCAAACAGTCCATCTACAATGTAACATTTGGGTCTCAGGCCGCCCAATCCCTAGTGCGCTGTGCAGACCTTTGACTGGCAAAAACACCCCATCTGAGCGTGAGATCTGGCTGGGCTAGTGGCTCTTTCTGTGGACTAAGAGACAGACAGACAGAGTTTTCAGGTTCAAAACCTATACTTCCCAGAAGATGGTCATTCACTTCTGTAAAAAAAAAAAAAAAAGCTTTTAATTTTTTTCCCCTGCCTGGGTAACCTGTCTGCTGCCTGTTTCAAAGTGAAAAAAGGGAAAAAATCTTTTTTGGAGGGAAGAGGACCAAAATGCAGGCAGGTGGACTCCGTGGAGAGTGGATGGGGAGTTGCTCCTGCCCTGGCACTAGAGCCCCAGCTGCTGTTCCAGGTGCTCTCTGATACCAGAGATCTCCGTGTGTCATGTCATGACACTGTCTCCAGGACTGACCCACAGGATAATGCGGCTTCAAAACGAGGCAGGTCATACTGCCTTCAAAAGTAAATCCAGGGAGTTTTGGCGGTATGTCAGAGGGTTAAGGGCTTGTGGCGCTCACAAAAAGAGGGGACAGGTGGAAGGATCTGGGGTCTGGCCCCCAGACCGCCACCTGCAGGGGATTCGCTTTACAGGGGGTGAAGCAGGTCTTTAGGAGCTCTATCTTTCTCTTCCACCCTGTATTTCCTCTGCTCTCTCCTTTTGTGTCTGTCAGATGCAAGGTCAGTAAAAACAACAACAACAAAAACAATAACCACCACAGTGACCAAGCTACAAGGGCAGCGAAAGGGGAACCAATGGAGTGCAGGAGCTGTGGATTATTCGTGGCGAAGGCATCAGCTGTGGCAATAACCCCTTGAGGCAATCAATCCATAAATGAAGAAGTAATACAGGTAACAGAGACGTATATGTCCCTGTGTGTTTCCACTGAGTTAATGTAAATGCACTTTTATTTACTTCTTCATTTATTTATTACCTTGCCACGAGAATTTCTTTTCATTGCTAAAAAAAAGTGTGCCATCAAGGGTACCAGGTGGTGCCACACCCAGTGAAGCACTCATGTTACAATGCAGGAGGACTGGGCCTCAACACCCTGGTCCCCACCTGGCAGGGGAAATCTTTACAAGTGGTGCAGAAGTGCTGCAGGTGTTTCTCTCTGTGTCTCAAACTCTCTCTCCCTCCCTTCCCTCTCAATTGCTGTCTATTTATTCCAGTGAATAATCAAGAAAATAGAAAGTAAAAAAAGAAAAAGGAAAAGGAAATATTCCACGACTTCAAATGGGCCACTCAGGACAATGCATTCCTTGTTAAGATGCTCACAGCATTCCATATGCAGAAAGGCAAAGACACCATGTATTTTTTAACCCAGTTTTTATATTTATTTATTTATTTATTTATTTATTTAGGTGCTTACTCATTTTTGTCATTGATGAATTAATGTTTTACATTTGACATTGACTAAGGATCTGACACCAGCGGTCTCCAGTACCCCTAGATGGTACTCTCCCTCTACAAAATTGATCCATTGACCTGTCCATCCATCCATCCACCCATCCATCTATCCATCCATCCATCCATCCATCCATCCATCCACCAGTAAACAAAGCTAAGTACAAAAGGAGATCTCTCCTTGAATGGTGAAGACAATCAACGATGCACAGGTAGGTTGCAAAGGGGCCAGTTTGGCTGAATAGGGCAGAGGGGCTGAACCAGGGAATGTGTTGGGGCGTGTGGGTGTGGGTGGGGTGAGCCGGAGACCCTGTGAGCTGGGTCACATTAGGGGCAGGCAGGGGGTGGAAGGGGTTGCGAACAGCTGTCACTGGAGAACCATCACAAGTGCCGGAGCTGGTGAGCAGGGCACCTGGAAGAGAGGACAGACAAAGGAGAGAAGCAAAGTGCAGAGGAGAGGATAGGGGAGAGGATGGTGAGGACAGGAGAGGACAGGAGAGGACAGGAGGGGAGGGGACCTGAGAAACCTACCTGGACAAAGGCAGCATACAGATATCCAGGAAGGCAGGCAGGCATGCAGGCAGCTCTGGCCTGGGCTCCCTGGATCCCGGGCACACCTCCACCTGTCTTCTCTTGCCTGCCAGCCCTGAGGTCCCTCGTCGGTCAGCACTGTCTTCCGATCCTTCTGTCCCTCTGTGCCAGGGCCCAGGCATCTGGCGCTGTTGCCTGACCTAGTGGCAGGGCAGTTGGGCTGACCCGTGCCAGTGTGGCCAGCACAGAATGCCAGGGGCTAGGACATCACAGAGGGCTCCTGTGGTTGCTAGGCCACGGGGACCCTGCCCATCCAGTTGACCAGCAGCCATGACACCCACACTGAACTTGACCTGAGGGGTGGTGGCCAGCCACCAGAGCCAGAGCCCCAGGGCAAAGCAGGTGCT
Organism: Erinaceus europaeus; assembly: GCF_950295315.1. NCBI lineage: Eukaryota > Metazoa > Chordata > Mammalia > Eulipotyphla > Erinaceidae > Erinaceus > Erinaceus europaeus. The sequence goes on from NW_026647161.1 coordinate 204,292, forward strand.
GGTCGGCCGGGCCAAGGGGCTCTGGGCAGATTGGTGTGTGTCTGGGCATGGGGCTGGCATCTGACAGCCCAGGGCTGGGGACCAAGGTCCGCCAGGCCCCTGTCCCACCATGTGCACTGACACACAGTCTTGCTGACTGACTGACAGTCCCCGCCCCAGAGATACCCACACCAGGTCCCTGGGTGCCCTGAGCTGCCCCTGACGGTTGGTGGGTGCCTGCGTGGACACATGCCTCCGTAATGGAGGACTCTATTAATCCCGTTGCCTACTGACAGCTGCCCTCCTGCCCCTCCTCCTCCTCTTCTTCTTCCTCCTCCTCTTCCTCCTCCTCCTCCTCCTCCTCCTCCTTCTCCTCCTCCTCCTCCACCTCCACCTCCTCTTCCTCATCCTCAGATGGACTCAATCAGGGCCCTTTGCCTAGGCAAGCCAGGGCTGCTGCTCTGGCTGCTGCAGCTTCTATCCAGTGGGTGGGTGCAGGAATCTGTTCCTGTCAGTCCCTGATTCCTGGGAACTTCCATGCCTCCAGCTCCCCCCACTCTCTAGTCCTGACCCCTCCTCAAGGATGCCCCCTTTCCCCTTGCCCTCTGTCCCCCAGCTTCCCAACTAACATCTACTGTGTGCCTCCTTGTGCAACTTTACTGCCACCAAGCTTCTGTCCTTCAGCCCTGAGGGCCCAGGGCCAGCCCAGCTGCCATCTCACCATCCAGCAGGGGGACCTGCCCTAACCCCCTGCCACCACACCCACACACTCGGCCCTGCACACACTCACGGGCTGCCCTGCCAGTAGCCTCTCAAACAGTCTCCTTCTGCCCCCTAGTCCCCTTACAGCCTCTGCCACGGCCCCCACAGACACCTGGGCATCAGCAGCGCAGACATGCAAACAGCTCCCCTCGCCCCCACTCCATTTGCTCCAAGGTTGTCAAGAGTCTTTTTTTCATGCTGTAGGGGAGGGAGTTGAGACAGTCCAATGTCCTGGGGAGCAAGAACTGCAAACAGTCCATCTACAATGTAACATTTGTGTCTCAGGCCGCCCAATCCCTAGTGCGCTGTGCAGACCTTTGACTGGCAAAAACACCCCATCTGAGCGTGAGATCTGGCTGGGCTAGTGGCTCTTTCTGTGGACTAAGAGACAGACAGACAGAGTTTTCAGGTTCAAAACCTATACTTCCCAGAAGATGGTCATTCACTTCTGTAAAAAAAAAAAAAAAAAAAAAAAAAAAGCTTTTAATTTTTTTCCCCTGCCTGGGTAACCTGTCTGCTGCCTGTTTCAAAGTGAAAAAAGGGAAAAAATCTTTTTTGGAGGGAAGAGGACCAAAATGCAGGCAGGTGGACTCCGTGGAGAGTGGATGGGGAGTTGCTCCTGCCCTGGCACTAGAGCCCCAGCTGCTGTTCCAGGTGCTCTCTGATACCAGAGATCTCCGTGTGTCGTGTCATGACACTGTCTCCAGGACTGACCCACAGGATAATGCGGCTTCAAAACGAGGCAGGTCATACTGCCTTCAAAAGTAAATCCAGGGAGTTTTGGCGGTATGTCAGAGGGTTAAGGGCTTGTGGCGCTCACAAAAAGAGGGGACAGGTGGAAGGATCTGGGGTCTGGCCCCCAGACCGCCACCTGCAGGGGATTCGCTTTACAGGGGGTGAAGCAGGTCTTTAGGAGCTCTATCTTTCTCTTCCACCCTGTATTTCCTCTGCTCTCTCCTTTTGTGTCTGTCAGATGCAAGGTCAGTAAAAACAACAACAACAAAAACAATAACCACCACAGTGACCAAGCTACAAGGGCAGCGAAAGGGGAACAAATGGAGTGCAGGAGCTGTGGATTATTCGTGGCGAAGGCATCAGCTGTGGCAATAACCCCTTGAGGCAATCAATCCATAAATGAAGAAGTAATACAGGTAACAGAGACGTATATGTCCCTGTGTGTTTCCACTGAGTTAATGTAAATGCACTTTTATTTACTTCTTCATTTATTTATTACCTTGCCACGAGAATTTCTTTTCATTGCTAAAAAAAAGTGTCCCATCAAGGGTACCAGGTGGTGCCACACCCAGTGAAGCACTCATGTTACAATGCAGGAGGACTGGGCCTCAACACCCTGGTCCCCACCTGGCAGGGGAAATCTTTACAAGTGGTGCAGAAGTGCTGCAGGTGTTTCTCTCTGTGTCTCAAACTCTCTCTCCCTCCCTTCCCTCTCAATTGCTGTCTATTTATTCCAGTGAATAATCAAGAAAATAGAAAGTAAAAAAAGAAAAAGGAAAAGGAAATATTCCACGACTTCAAATGGGCCACTCAGCACAATGCATTCCTTGTTAAGATGCTCACAGCATTCCATATGCAGAAAGGCAAAGACACCATGTATTTTTTAACCCAGTTTTTATATTTATTTATTTATTTATTTATTTAGGTGCTTACTCATTTTTGTCATTGATGAATTAATGTTTTACATTTGACATTGACTAAGGATCTGACACCAGCGGTCTCCAGTACCCCTAGATGGTACTCTCCCTCTACAAAATTGATCCATTGACCTGTCCATCCATCCATCCACCCATCCATCTATCCATCCATCCATCCATCCATCCATCCATCCACCAGTAAACAAAGCTAAGTAAAAAAGGAGATCTCTCCTTGAATGGTGAAGACAATCAACGATGCACAGGTAGGTTGCAAAGGGGCCAGTTTGGCTGAATAGGGCAGAGGGGCTGAACCAGGGAATGTGTTGGGGCGTGTGGGTGTGGGTGGGGTGAGCCGGAGACCCTGTGAGCTGGGTCACATTAGGGGCAGGCAGGGGGTGGAAGGGGTTGCGAACAGCTGTCACTGGAGAACCATCACAAGTGCCGGAGCTGGCGAGCAGGGCACCTGGAAGAGAGGACAGACAAAGGAGAGAAGCAAAGTGCGGAGGAGAGGATAGGGGAGAGGATGGTGAGGACAGGAGAGGACAGGAGAGGACAGGAGGGGAGGGGACCTGAGAAACCTACCTGGACAAAGGCAGCATACAGATATCCAGGAAGGCAGGCAGGCATGCAGGCAGCTCTGGCCTGGGCTCCCTGGATCCCGGGCACACCTCCACCTGTCTTCTCTTGCCTGCCAGCCCTGAGGTCCCTCGTCGGTCAGCACTGTCTTCCGATCCTTCTGTCCCTCTGTGCCAGGGCCCAGGCATCTGGCGCTGTTGCCTGACCTAGTGGCAGGGCAGTTGGGCTGACCCGTGCCAGTGTGGCCAGCACAGAATGCCAGGGGCTAGGACATCACAGAGGGCTCCTGTGGTTGCTAGGCCACGGGGACCCTGCCCATCCAGTTGACCAGCAGCCATGACACCCACACTGAACTTGACCTGAGGGGTGGTGGCCAGCCACCAGAGCCAGAGCCCCAGGGCAAAGCAGGTGCTGGTCGGCCGGGCCAAGGGGCTCTGGGCAGATTGGTGTGTGTCTGGGCATGGGGCTGGCATCTGACAGCCCAGGGCTGGGGACCAAGGTCCGCCAGGCCCCTGTCCCACCATGTGCACTGACACACAGTCTTGCTGACTGACTGACAGTCCCCGCCCCAGAGATACCCACACCAGGTCCCTGGGTGCCCTGAGCTGCCCCTGAGGGTTGGTGGGTGCCTGCGTGGACACATGCCTCCATAATGGAGGACTCTATTAATCCCGTTGCCTACTGACAGCTGCCCTCCTGCCCCTCCTCCTCCTCTTCTTCTTCCTCCTCCTCTTCCTCCTCCTCCTCCTCCTTCTCCTCCTCCTCCTCCACCTCCACCTCCTCTTCCTCATCCTCAGATGGACTCAATCAGGGCCCTTTGCCTAGGCAAGCCAGGGCTGCTGCTCTGGCTGCTGCAGCTTCTATCCAGTGGGTGGGTGCAGGAATCTGTTCCTGTCAGTCCCTGATTCCTGGGACCTTCCATGCCTCCAGCTCCCCCCACTCTCTAGTCCAGACCCCTCCTCAAGGATGCCCCCTTTCCCCTTGCCCTCTGTCCCCCAGCTTCCCAACTAACATCTACTGTGTGCCTCCCTGTGCAACTTTACTGCCACCAAGCTTCTGTCCTTCAGCCCTGAGGGCCCAGGGCCAGCCCAGCTGCCATCTCACCATCCAGCAGGGGGACCTGCCCTAACCCCCTGCCACCACACCCACACACTCGGCCCTGCACACACTCACGGGCTGCCCTGCCAGTAGCCTCTCAAACAGTCTCCTTCTGCCCCCTAGTCCCCTTACAGCCTCTGCCACGGCCCCCACAGACACCTGGGCATCAGCAGCGCAGACATGCAAACAGCTCCCCTCGCCCCCACTCCATTTGCTCCAAGGTTGTCAAGAGTCTTTTTTTCATGCTGTAGGGGAGGGAGTTGAGACAGTCCAATGTCCTGGGGAGCAAGAACTGCAAACAGTCCATCTACAATGGAACATTTGGGTCTCAGGCCGCCCAATCCCTAGTGCGCTGTGCAGACCTTTGACTGGCAAAAACACCCCATCTGAGCGTGAGATCTGGCTGGGCTAGTGGCTCTTTCTGTGGACTAAGAGACAGACAGACAGAGTTTTCATGTTCAAAACCTATACTTCCCAGAAGATGGTCATTCACTTCTGTAAAAAAAAAAAAAAAGGCTTTTAATTTTTTTCCCCTGCCTGGGTAACCTGTCTCCTGCCTGTTTCAAAGTGAAAAAAGGGAAAAATCTTTTTTGGAGGGAAAAGGACCAAAATGCAGGCAGGTGGACTCCGTGGAGGGTGCATGGGGAGTTGCTCCTGCCCTGGCACTAGAGCCCCAGCTGCTGTTCCAGGTGCTCTCTGATAACAGAGATCTCCGTGTGTCGTGTCATGACACTGTCATCAGGACTGACCCTCAGGATAATGAGGATTCAAAACGAGGCAGGTGATACTGCCTTCAAAAGTAAATCCAGGGAGGTTTGGCGGTATGTCAGAGGGTTAAGGGCTTGTGGGGCTCAGGAATAGAGGGGACAGGTGGAGGGATTTGGGGTCTGGCCCCCAGACCGCCACCTGCAGGGGAGTCGCTTTACAGGGGGTGAAGCAGGTCTTTAGGAGCTCTATCTTTCTCTCCAACCCTGTATTTCCTCTGCTCTCTCCTTTTGTGTCTGTCAGATGCAAGGTCAGTAACAACAACAACAACAAAAACAATAACCACCACAGTGACCAAGCAACAAGGGCAGCGAAAGGGGAACAAATGGAGTGCAGGAGCTGTGGATTATTCGTGGCGTAGGCACTCAGCTGTGGCAATACCCCCTTGAGGCAATCAATCCATACATGAAGAAGTAACACAGGTAACAGAGACGTATATGTCCCTGTGTGTTTCCACTGAGTTAATGTAAATGCACTTTTATTTACTTCTTCATGTATTTATTACCTTGCTACGAGAATTTCTTTTAATTGCTAAAAAAAATGTCATATCAAGGGTACCAGGTGGTGCCACACCCAGTTAAGCACTCATGTTACAATGCAGGAGGACTGGGCTTCAACACCCTGGTTCCCACCTGCCAGGGGAAATCTTTACAAGTGGTGCAGAAGTGCTGCAGTTGTCTCTCTCTGTGTCTCAAACTCTCTCTACCTCCCTTCCCTCTCAATTCCTGTCTATTTCTTCCAGTGAATAATCAAGAAAATAGAAAATAAAAAAAGAAAAAGGAAAAGGAAATATTCCACGACTTCAAATGGGCTACTCAGGACAATGCTTTCCTTGTTAAGATCCGCACAGCATTCCATATGCAGAAAGGCAAAGACGCCATGTATTTTTTAACCCAGTTTTTATATTTATTTATTTATTTAGGTGCTTATTCATTTTTGTTATTGATGAATTAATGTTTTACATTTGACATTGACTAAGGATCTGACACCAGCGGTCTCCAGTGACCCCTATATGGTACTCTGCCTCTACAAAACCGATCCATTGACCTGTCCATCCATCCATCCATCCACCCATACATCTATCCATCCATTCATCCATTCATCCATCCATCCATTCATCCGTCCATCCATCCATCCATCCATCCATCCACCAGTCAACCAAGCTAAATACAAAAGGAGATCTCTCCTTAATGGTGAGCAGAAACAACGATGCATAGGTAGGTTGCAAAGGCCCATTTTGACTGAATAGGGCAGAGGGGCTGAACCAGGGAATGTGTTGGGGCGTGTGGGTTTGGGTGGGGTGAGCCGGAGACCCTGTGAGCTGGGTCACATTAGGGGCAGGCAGGGGGTGGAAGGGGTTGCGAACAGCTGTCACTGGAGAACCATCACAAGTGCTGGAGCTGGTGAGCAGGGCACCTGGAAGAGAGGACAGACAAAGGAGAGAAGCAAAGTGCGGAGGAGAGGAGAGGGGAGAGGATGGTGAGGACAGGAGAGGACAGGAGAGGACAGGATTGGAGGGCACCTGAGAAACCTACCTGGACAAAGGCAGCATACAGACATCCAGGAAGGCAGGCAGGCATGCAGGCAGCTCTGGCCTGGGCTCCCTGGATCCCGGGCGCAACTCCACCTGTCTTCTCTTGGCTGCCAGCCCTGAGGTCCCTCGTCGGTCAGCACTGTCTTCCCATCCTTCCGTCCCTCTGTGCCAGGGCCCAGGCGTCTGGGCGCTGTTGCCTGACCTAGTGGCAGGGCAGTTGGGCTGCCCAGTGCCAGTGTGGCCAGCACAGATTGCCAGGGGCTAGGACATCACAGAGGGCTCCTGTGGTTGCTAGGCCATGGGGACCCCGCCCATCCAGTTGACCAGCAGCCATGACCCCCACGCTGAACTTGACCTGAGGGGTGGTGGCCAGCCACCAGAGCCAGAGCCCCAGGCCAAAGCCGGTGCTGGTCGGCCGGGCCAAGGGGCTATGGGCAGATTGGTGTGTGTCTGGGCATGGGGCTGGCATCTGACAGTCCAGGGCGGGGGACCAAGGTCCGCCAGGCCCCTGTCCCACCATGTGCACTGACACACAGTCTTGCTGACTGACTGACAGTCCCCGCCCCAGAGATACCCACACCAAGTCCCTGGGTGCCCTGAGCTGCCCCTGAGGGTTGGTGGGTGCCTGCCTGGACACATGCCTCCATAATGGAGGCCTCCATTAATCCCGTTGCCTATTGACAGCTGCCCTCCTGCCCCTCCTCCTCCTCCTCCGCCTCCTCTCCTCCTCCTCTTCTTCCTCCTCCTCTTCCTCCTCTTCCTCCTGCTCTTCCTCCTCCTCCTCCTCCACCCCCTCCTCCTCTTCCTCATCCTCAGAGGGACTCACTCAGGGCCCTTGGCCTAGGCAAGCCAGGGCTGCTGCTCTGGCTTCTGCAGCTTCTATCCAGTGGGGGGGATTGTAGGAATCTGTTCCTGTCAGTCCCTGATTCCTGGGACCTTCCATGCCTCCAGCTGCCCCCACTCTCTAGTCCTGACCCCTCCTCAAGGATGCCCCCTTTCCCCTTACCCTCTGTCCCCCAGCTCCCAACTAACATCTACTGTGTTCCTCCCTGCGCTACTTTACTGCCACCCTGCTTCTGCCCTTCAGCCATGAGGGCCCAGGGCCAGCCCAGCTGCCATCTCACCATCCAGCAGGGGGACCTGCCCTAACCCCCTGCCACCACACCCACACACACAGCCCTGCACACACTCCTGGGCTCCCCTGCCTGCAGCCTGCCTCTCAAACAGTCTCCTTCTGCCCCCTAGCCCCCTTACAGCCTCTGCCACGGACCCCACAGACACCTGGGCATGAGCAGTGCAGACATGAAAACAGCTCCCCTCGCCCCCACTCCAGTTGCTCCAAGGTTGTCAAGAGTCTTTTTTTCATGCTGTAGGGGAGGGAGTTGAGACAGTCCAATGTCCTGGGGAGCAAGAACTGCAAACAGTCCATCTACAATGGAACATTTGGGTCTCACGCCGCCCAATCCCTAGTGCGCTGTGCAGACCTTTGACTGGCAAAAACACCCCATCTGAGCGTGAGATCTGACTGGGCTAGTGGCTCTTTCTGTGGACTAAGAGACAGACAGACAGAGTTTTCAGGTTCAAAACCTATACTTGCCAGAAGATGGTCATTCACTTGGGTAAAAAAAAAAAAGGCTTTTTATTTTTTTTTCCCCTGCCTGGGTAACCTGTCTCCTGCCTGTTTCAAAGTGAAAAAAGGGAAAAATCTTTTTTGGAGGGAAAAGGACCAAAATGCAGGCAGGTGGACTCCGTGGAGGGTGCATGGGGAGTTGCTCCTGCCCTGGCACTAGAGCCCCAGCTGCTGTTCCAGGTGCTCTCTGATAACAGAGATCTCCGTGTGTCGTGTCATGACACTGTCATCAGGACTGACCCTCAGGATAATGAGGATTCAAAACGAGGCAGGTGATACTGCCTTCAAAAGTAAATCCAGGGAGGTTTGGCGGTATGTCAGAGGGTTAAGGGCTTGTGGGGCTCAGGAATAGAGGGGACAGGTGGAGGGATTTGGGGTCTGGCCCCCAGACCGCCACCTGCAGGGGAGTCGCTTTACAGGGGGTGAAGCAGGTCTTTAGGAGCTCTATCTTTCTCTCCAACCCTGTATTTCCTCTGCTCTCTCCTTTTGTGTCTGTCAGATGCAAGGTCAGTAACAACAACAACAACAAAAACAATAACCACCACAGTGACCAAGCAACAAGGGCAGCGAAAGGGGAACAAATGGAGTGCAGGAGCTGTGGATTATTCGTGGCGTAGGCACTCAGCTGTGGCAATACCCCCTTGAGGCAATCAATCCATACATGAAGAAGTAACACAGGTAACAGAGACGTATATGTCCCTGTGTGTTTCCACTGAGTTAATGTAAATGCACTTTTATTTACTTCTTCATGTATTTATTACCTTGCTACGAGAATTTCTTTTAATTGCTAAAAAAAATGTCATATCAAGGGTACCAGGTGGTGCCACACCCAGTTAAGCACTCATGTTACAATGCAGGAGGACTGGGCTTCAACACCCTGGTTCCCACCTGCCAGGGGAAATCTTTACAAGTGGTGCAGAAGTGCTGCAGTTGTCTCTCTCTGTGTCTCAAACTCTCTCTACCTCCCTTCCCTCTCAATTCCTGTCTATTTCTTCCAGTGAATAATCAAGAAAATAGAAAGTAAAAAAAGAAAAAGGAAAAGGAAATATTCCACGACTTCAAATGGGCTACTCAGGACAATGCTTTCCTTGTTAAGATCCGCACAGCATTCCATATGCAGAAAGGCAAAGACGCCATGTATTTTTTAACCCAGTTTTTATATTTATTTATTTATTTAGGTGCTTATTCATTTTTGTTATTGATGAATTAATGTTTTACATTTGACATTGACTAAGGATCTGACACCAGCGGTCTCCAGTGACCCCTATATGGTACTCTGCCTCTACAAAACCGATCCATTGACCTGTCCATCCATCCATCCATCCACCCATACATCTATCCATCCATTCATCCATTCATCCATCCATCCATTCATCCGTCCATCCATCCATCCATCCATCCATCCATCCACCAGTCAACCAAGCTAAATACAAAAGGAGATCTCTCCTTAATGGTGAGCAGAAACAACGATGCATAGGTAGGTTGCAAAGGCCCATTTTGACTGAATAGGGCAGAGGGGCTGAACCAGGGAATGTGTTGGGGCGTGTGGGTTTGGGTGGGGTGAGCCGGAGACCCTGTGAGCTGGGTCACATTAGGGGCAGGCAGGGGGTGGAAGGGGTTGCGAACAGCTGTCACTGGAGAACCATCACAAGTGCTGGAGCTGGTGAGCAGGGCACCTGGAAGAGAGGACAGACAAAGGAGAGAAGCAAAGTGCGGAGGAGAGGAGAGGGGAGAGGATGGTGAGGACAGGAGAGGACAGGAGAGGACAGGATTGGAGGGCACCTGAGAAACCTACCTGGACAAAGGCAGCATACAGACATCCAGGAAGGCAGGCAGGCATGCAGGCAGCTCTGGCCTGGGCTCCCTGGATCCCGGGCGCAACTCCACCTGTCTTCTCTTGGCTGCCAGCCCTGAGGTCCCTCGTCGGTCAGCACTGTCTTCCCATCCTTCCGTCCCTCTGTGCCAGGGCCCAGGCGTCTGGGCGCTGTTGCCTGACCTAGTGGCAGGGCAGTTGGGCTGCCCAGTGCCAGTGTGGCCAGCACAGATTGCCAGGGGCTAGGACATCACAGAGGGCTCCTGTGGTTGCTAGGCCATGGGGACCCCGCCCATCCAGTTGACCAGCAGCCATGACCCCCACGCTGAACTTGACCTGAGGGGTGGTGGCCAGCCACCAGAGCCAGAGCCCCAGGCCAAAGCCGGTGCTGGTCGGCCGGGCCAAGGGGCTATGGGCAGATTGGTGTGTGTCTGGGCATGGGGCTGGCATCTGACAGTCCAGGGCGGGGGACCAAGGTCCGCCAGGCCCCTGTCCCACCATGTGCACTGACACACAGTCTTGCTGACTGACTGACAGTCCCCGCCCCAGAGATACCCACACCAAGTCCCTGGGTGCCCTGAGCTGCCCCTGAGGGTTGGTGGGTGCCTGCCTGGACACATGCCTCCGTAATGGAGGCCTCCATTAATCCCGTTGCCTATTGACAGCTGCCCTCCTGCCCCTCCTCCTCCTCCTCCGCCTCCTCTCCTCCTCCTCTTCTTCCTCCTCCTCTTCCTCCTCTTCCTCCTGCTCTTCCTCCTCCTCCTCCTCCTCCACCCCCTCCTCCTCTTCCTCATCCTCAGAGGGACTCACTCAGGGCCCTTGGCCTAGGCAAGCCAGGGCTGCTGCTCTGGCTTCTGCAGCTTCTATCCAGTGGGGGGGATTGTAGGAATCTGTTCCTGTCAGTCCCTGATTCCTGGGACCTTCCATGCCTCCAGCTGCCCCCACTCTCTAGTCCTGACCCCTCCTCAAGGATGCCCCCTTTCCCCTTACCCTCTGTCCCCCAGCTCCCAACTAACATCTACTGTGTTCCTCCCTGCGCTACTTTACTGCCACCCTGCTTCTGCCCTTCAGCCATGAGGGCCCAGGGCCAGCCCAGCTGCCATCTCACCATCCAGCAGGGGGACCTGCCCTAACCCCCTGCCACCACACCCACACACACAGCCCTGCACACACTCCTGGGCTCCCCTGCCTGCAGCCTGCCTCTCAAACAGTCTCCTTCTGCCCCCTAGCCCCCTTACAGCCTCTGCCACGGACCCCACAGACACCTGGGCATGAGCAGTGCAGACATGAAAACAGCTCCCCTCGCCCCCACTCCAGTTGCTCCAAGGTTGTCAAGAGTCTTTTTTTCATGCTGTAGGGGAGGGAGTTGAGACAGTCCAATGTCCTGGGGAGCAAGAACTGCAAACAGTCCATCTACAATGGAACATTTGGGTCTCACGCCGCCCAATCCCTAGTGCGCTGTGCAGACCTTTGACTGGCAAAAACACCCCATCTGAGCGTGAGATCTGACTGGGCTAGTGGCTCTTTCTGTGGACTAAGAGACAGACAGACAGAGTTTTCAGGTTCAAAACCTATACTTGCCAGAAGATGGTCATTCACTTGGGTAAAAAAAAAAAAGGCTTTTTATTTTTTTTTCCCCTGCCTGGGTAACCTGTCTCCTGCCTGTTTCAAAGTGAAAAAAGGGAAAAATCTTTTTTGGAGGGAAAAGGACCAAAATGCAGGCAGGTGGACTCCGTGGAGGGTGCATGGGGAGTTGCTCCTGCCCTGGCACTAGAGCCCCAGCTGCTGTTCCAGGTGCTCTCTGATAACAGAGATCTCCGTGTGTCGTGTCATGACACTGTCATCAGGACTGACCCTCAGGATAATGAGGATTCAAAACGAGGCAGGTGATACTGCCTTCAAAAGTAAATCCAGGGAGGTTTGGCGGTATGTCAGAGGGTTAAGGGCTTGTGGGGCTCACGAATAGAGGGGACAGGTGGAGGGATTTGGGGTCTGGCCCCCAGACCGCCACCTGCAGGGGAGTCGCTTTACAGGGGGTGAAGCAGGTCTTTAGGAGCTCTATCTTTCTCTCCAACCCTGTATTTCCTCTGCTCTCTCCTTTTGTGTCTGTCAGATGCAAGGTCAGTAACAACAACAACAACAAAAACAATAACCACCACAGTGACCGAGCAACAAGGGCAGCGAAAGGGGAACAAATGGAGTGCAGGAGCTGTGGATTATTCGTGGCGTAGGCACTCAGCTGTGGCAATAACCCCTTGAGGCAATCAATCCATACATGAAGAAGTAACACAGGTAACAGAGACGTATATGTCCCTGTGTGTTTCCACTGAGTTAATGTAAATGCACTTTTATTTACTTCTTCATGTATTTATTACCTTGCCACGAGAATTTCTTTTAATTGCTAAAAAAAATGTCATATCAAGGGTACCAGGTGTTGCCACACCCAGTTAAGCACTCATGTTACAATGCAGGAGGACTGGGCTTCAACACCCTGGTTCCCACCTGCCAGGGGAAATCTTTACAAGTGGTGCAGAAGTGTTGCAGTTGTCTCTCTCTGTGTCTCAAACTCTCTCTACCTCCCTTCCCTCTCAATTCCTGTCTATTTATTCCAGTGAATAATCAAGAAAATAGAAAGTAAAAAAAGAAAAAGGAAAAGGAAATATTCCACGACTTCAAATGGGCTACTCAGGACAATGCTTTCCTTGTTAAGATCCGCACAGCATTCCATATCCAGAAAGGCAAAGACGCCATGTATTTTTTAACCCAGTTTTTATATTTATTTATTTATTTAGGTGCTTATTCATTTTTGTTATTGATGAATTAATGTTTTACATTTGACATTGACTAAGGATCTGACACCAGCGGTCTCCAGTGACCCCTATATGGTACTCTGCCTCTACAAAACCGATCCATTGACCTGTCCATCCATCCATCCATCCACCCATACATCTATCCATCCATTCATCCATTCATCCATCCATCCATTCATCCATCCATCCATCCATCCATCCATCCATCCACCAGTCAACCAAGCTAAATACAAAAGGAGATCTCTCCTTAATGGTGAGCAGAAACAACGATGCATAGGTAGGTTGCAAAGGCCCATTTTGACTGAATAGGGCAGAGGGGCTGAACCAGGGAATGTGTTGGGGCGTGTGGGTTTGGGTGGGGTGAGCCGGAGACCCTGTGAGCTGGGTCACATTAGGGGCAGGCAGGGGGTGGAAGGGGTTGCGAACAGCTGTCACTGGAGAACCATCACAAGTGCTGGAGCTGGTGAGCAGGGCACCTGGAAGAGAGGACAGACAAAGGAGAGAAGCAAAGTGCGGAGGAGAGGAGAGGGGAGAGGATGGTGAGGACAGGAGAGGACAGGAGAGGACAGGATTGGAGGGCACCTGAGAAACCTACCTGGACAAAGGCAGCATACAGACATCCAGGAAGGCAGACAGGCATGCAGGCAGCTCTGGCCTGGGCTCCCTGGATCCCGGGCGCAACTCCACCTGTCTTCTCTTGGCTGCCAGCCCTGAGGTCCCTCGTCGGTCAGCACTGTCTTCCCATCCTTCCGTCCCTCTTTGCCAGGGCCCAGGTGTCTGGGCGCTGTTGCCTGACCTAGTGGCAGGGCAGTTGGGCTGCTCAGTGCCAGTGTGGCCAGCACAGATTGCCAGGGGCTAGGACATCACAGAGGGCTCCTGTGGTTGCTAGGCCACGGGGACCCCGCCCATCCAGTTGACCAGCAGCCATGACCCCCACGCTGAACTTGACCTGAGGGGTGGTGGCCAGCCACCAGAGCCTGAGCCCCAGGCCAAAGCCGGTGCTGGTCGGCCGGGCCAAGGGGCTATGGGCAGATTGGTGTGTGTCTGGGCATGGGGCTGGCATCTGACAGTCCAGGGCGGGGGACCAAGGTCCGCCAGGCCCCTGTCCCACCATGTGCACTGACACACAGTCTTGCTGACTGACTGACAGTCCCCGCCCCAGAGATACCCACACCAAGTCCCTGGGTGCCCTGAGCTGCCCCTGAGGGTTGGTGGGTGCCTGCCTGGACACATGCCTCCGTAATGGAGGCCTCCATTAATCCCGTTGCCTATTGACAGCTGCCCTCCTGCCCCTCCTCCTCCTCCTCCGCCTCCTCTCCTCCTCCTCTTCTTCCTCCTCCTCTTCCTCCTCTTCCTCCTGCTCTTCCTCCTCCTCCTCCTCCACCCCCTCCTCCTCTTCCTCATCCTCAGAGGGACTCACTCAGGGCCCTTGGCCTAGGCAAGCCAGGGCTGCTGCTCTGGCTTCTGCAGCTTCTATCCAGTGGGGGGGGATTGTAGGAATCTGTTCCTGTCAGTCCCTGATTCCTGGGACCTTCCATGCCTCCAGCTGCCCCCACTCTCTAGTCCTGACCCCTCCTCAAGGATGCCCCCTTTCCCCTTACCCTCTGTCCCCCAGCTCCCAACTAACATCTACTGTGTTCCTCCCTGCGCTACTTTACTGCCACCCTGCTTCTGCCCTTCAGCCATGAGGGCCCAGGGCCAGCCCAGCTGCCATCTCACCATCCAGCAGGGGGACCTGCCCTAACCCCCTGCCACCACACCCACACACACAGCCCTGCACACACTCCTGGGCTCCCCTGCCTGCAGCCTGCCTCTCAAACAGTCTCCTTCTGCCCCCTAGCCCCCTTACAGCCTCTGCCACGGACCCCACAGACACCTGGGCATGAGCAGTGCAGACATGAAAACAGCTCCCCTCGCCCCCACTCCAGTTGCTCCAAGGTTGTCAAGAGTCTTTTTTTCATGCTGTAGGGGAGGGAGTTGAGACAGTCCAATGTCCTGGGGAGCAAGAACTGCAAACAGTCCATCTACAATGGAACATTTGGGTCTCACGCCGCCCAATCCCTAGTGCGCTGTGCAGACCTTTGACTGGCAAAAACACCCCATCTGAGCGTGAGATCTGACTGGGCTAGTGGCTCTTTCTGTGGACTAAGAGACAGACAGACAGAGTTTTCAGGTTCAAAACCTATACTTGCCAGAAGATGGTCATTCACTTGGGTAAAAAAAAAAAAAAAAAAAAAAAAAGGCTTTTTATTTTTTTTTCCCCTGCCTGGGTAACCTGTCTCCTGCCTGTTTCAAAGTGAAAAAAGGGAAAAATCTTTTTTGGAGGGAAAAGGACCAAAATGCAGGCAGGTGGACTCCGTGGAGGGTGCATGGGGAGTTGCTCCTGCCCTGGCACTAGAGCCCCAGCTGCTGTTCCAGGTGCTCTCTGATAACAGAGATCTCCGTGTGTCGTGTCATGACACTGTCATCAGGACTGACCCTCAGGATAATGAGGATTCAAAACGAGGCAGGTGATACTGCCTTCAAAAGTAAATCCAGGGAGGTTTGGCGGTATGTCAGAGGGTTAAGGGCTTGTGGGGCTCACGAATAGAGGGGACAGGTGGAGGGATTTGGGGTCTGGCCCCCAGACCGCCACCTGCAGGGGAGTCGCTTTACAGGGGGTGAAGCAGGTCTTTAGGAGCTCTATCTTTCTCTCCAACCCTGTATTTCCTCTGCTCTCTCCTTTTGTGTCTGTCAGATGCAAGGTCAGTAACAACAACAACAACAAAAACAATAACCACCACAGTGACCAAGCAACAAGGGCAGCGAAAGGGGAACAAATGGAGTGCAGGAGCTGTGGATTATTCGTGGCGTAGGCACTCAGCTGTGGCAATAACCCCTTGAGGCAATCAATCCATACATGAAGAAGTAACACAGGTAACAGAGACGTATATGTCCCTGTGTGTTTCCACTGAGTTAATGTAAATGCACTTTTATTTACTTCTTCATGTATTTATTACCTTGCCACGAGAATTTCTTTTAATTGCTAAAAAAAATGTCATATCAAGGGTACCAGGTGGTGCCACACCCAGTTAAGCACTCATGTTACAATGCAGGAGGACTGGGCTTCAACACCCTGGTTCCCACCTGCCAGGGGAAATCTTTACAAGTGGTGCAGAAGTGCTGCAGTTGTCTCTCTCTGTGTCTCAAACTCTCTCTACCTCCCTTCCCTCTCAATTCCTGTCTATTTATTCCAGTGAATAATCAAGAAAATAGAAAGTAAAAAAAGAAAAAGGAAAAGGAAATATTCCACGACTTCAAATGGGCTACTCAGGACAATGCTTTCCTTGTTAAGATCCGCACAGCATTCCATATGCAGAAAGGCAAAGACGCCATGTATTTTTTAACCCAGTTTTTATATTTATTTATTTATTTAGGTGCTTATTCATTTTTGTTATTGATGAATTAATGTTTTACATTTGACATTGACTAAGGATCTGACACCAGCGGTCTCCAGTGACCCCTATATGGTACTCTGCCTCTACAAAACCGATCCATTGACCTGTCGTCCATCCATCCATCCATCCACCCATACATCTATCCATCCATTCATCCATTCATCCATCCATCCATTCATCCATCCATCCATCCATCCATCCATCCATCCATCCATCCACCAGTCAACCAAGCTAAATACAAAAGGAGATCTCTCCTTAATGGTGAGCAGAAACAACGATGCATAGGTAGGTTGCAAAGGCCCATTTTGACTGAATAGGGCAGAGGGGCTGAACCAGGGAATGTGTTGGGGCGTGTGGGTTTGGGTGGGGTGAGCCGGAGACCCTGTGAGCTGGGTCACATTAGGGGCAGGCAGGGGGTGGAAGGGGTTGCGAACAGCTGTCACTGGAGAACCATCACAAGTGCTGGAGCTGGTGAGCAGGGCACCTGGAAGAGAGGACAGACAAAGGAGAGAAGCAAAGTGCGGAGGAGAGGAGAGGGGAGAGGATGGTGAGGACAGGAGAGGACAGGAGAGGACAGGATTGGAGGGCACCTGAGAAACCTACCTGGACAAAGGCAGCATACAGACATCCAGGAAGGCAGGCAGGCATGCAGGCAGCTCTGGCCTGGGCTCCCTGGATCCCGGGCGCAACTCCACCTGTCTTCTCTTGGCTGCCAGCCCTGAGGTCCCTCGTCGGTCAGCACTGTCTTCCCATCCTTCCGTCCCTCTTTGCCAGGGCCCAGGTGTCTGGGCGCTGTTGCCTGACCTAGTGGCAGGGCAGTTGGGCTGCTCAGTGCCAGTGTGGCCAGCACAGATTGCCAGGGGCTAGGACATCACAGAGGGCTCCTGTGGTTGCTAGGCCACGGGGACCCCGCCCATCCAGTTGACCAGCAGCCATGACCCCCACGCTGAACTTGACCTGAGGGGTGGTGGCCAGCCACCAGAGCCAGAGCCCCAGGCCAAAGCCGGTGCTGGTCGGCCGGGCCAAGGGGCTATGGGCAGATTGGTGTGTGTCTGGGCATGGGGCTGGCATCTGACAGTCCAGGGCGGGGGACCAAGGTCCGCCAGGCCCCTGTCCCACCATGTGCACTGACACACAGTCTTGCTGACTGACTGACAGTCCCCGCCCCAGAGATACCCACACCAAGTCCCTGGGTGCCCTGAGCTGCCCCTGAGGGTTGGTGGGTGCCTGCCTGGACACATGCCTCCGTAATGGAGGCCTCCATTAATCCCGTTGCCTATTGACAGCTGCCCTCCTGCCCCTCCTCCTCCTCCTCCGCCTCCTCTCCTCCTCCTCTTCTTCCTCCTCCTCTTCCTCCTCTTCCTCCTGCTCTTCCTCCTCCTCCTCCTCCTCCACCCCCTCCTCCTCTTCCTCATCCTCAGAGGGACTCACTCAGGGCCCTTGGCCTAGGCAAGCCAGGGCTGCTGCTCTGGCTTCTGCAGCTTCTATCCAGTGGGGGGGGATTGTAGGAATCTGTTCCTGTCAGTCCCTGATTCCTGGGACCTTCCATGCCTCCAGCTGCCCCCACTCTCTAGTCCTGACCCCTCCTCAAGGATGCCCCCTTTCCCCTTACCCTCTGTCCCCCAGCTCCCAACTAACATCTACTGTGTTCCTCCCTGCGCTACTTTACTGCCACCCTGCTTCTGCCCTTCAGCCATGAGGGCCCAGGGCCAGCCCAGCTGCCATCTCACCATCCAGCAGGGGGACCTGCCCTAACCCCCTGCCACCACACCCACACACACAGCCCTGCACACACTCCTGGGCTCCCCTGCCTGCAGCCTGCCTCTCAAACAGTCTCCTTCTGCCCCCTAGCCCCCTTACAGCCTCTGCCACGGACCCCACAGACACCTGGGCATGAGCAGTGCAGACATGAAAACAGCTCCCCTCGCCCCCACTCCAGTTGCTCCAAGGTTGTCAAGAGTCTTTTTTTCATGCTGTAGGGGAGGGAGTTGAGACAGTCCAATGTCCTGGGGAGCAAGAACTGCAAACAGTCCATCTACAATGGAACATTTGGGTCTCAGGCCGCCCAATCCCTAGTGCGCTGTGCAGACCTTTGACTGGCAAAAACACCCCATCTGAGCGTGAGATCTGACTGGGCTAGTGGCTCTTTCTGTGGACTAAGAGACAGACAGACAGAGTTTTCAGGTTCAAAACCTATACTTGCCAGAAGATGGTCATTCACTTGGGTAAAAAAAAAAAAGGCTTTTTATTTTTTTTTCCCCTGCCTGGGTAACCTGTCTCCTGCCTGTTTCAAAGTGAAAAAAGGGAAAAATCTTTTTTGGAGGGAAAAGGACCAAAATGCAGGCAGGTGGACTCCGTGGAGGGTGCATGGGGAGTTGCTCCTGCCCTGGCACTAGAGCCCCAGCTGCTGTTCCAGGTGCTCTCTGATAACAGAGATCTCCGTGTGTCGTGTCATGACACTGTCATCAGGACTGACCCTCAGGATAATGAGGATTCAAAACGAGGCAGGTGATACTGCCTTCAAAAGTAAATCCAGGGAGGTTTGGCGGTATGTCAGAGGGTTAAGGGCTTGTGGGGCTCACGAATAGAGGGGACAGGTGGAGGGATTTGGGGTCTGGCCCCCAGACCGCCACCTGCAGGGGAGTCGCTTTACAGGGGGTGAAGCAGGTCTTTAGGAGCTCTATCTTTCTCTCCAACCCTGTATTTCCTCTGCTCTCTCCTTTTGTGTCTGTCAGATGCAAGGTCAGTAACAACAACAACAACAAAAACAATAACCACCACAGTGACCAAGCAACAAGGGCAGCGAAAGGGGAACAAATGGAGTGCAGGAGCTGTGGATTATTCGTGGCGTAGGCACTCAGCTGTGGCAATAACCCCTTGAGGCAATCAATCCATACATGAAGAAGTAACACAGGTAACAGAGACGTATATGTCCCTGTGTGTTTCCACTGAGTTAATGTAAATGCACTTTTATTTACTTCTTCATGTATTTATTACCTTGCCACGAGAATTTCTTTTAATTGCTAAAAAAAATGTCATATCAAGGGTACCAGGTGGTGCCACACCCAGTTAAGCACTCATGTTACAATGCAGGAGGACTGGGCTTCAACACCCTGGTTCCCACCTGCCAGGGGAAATCTTTACAAGTGGTGCAGAAGTGCTGCAGTTGTCTCTCTCTGTGTCTCAAACTCTCTCTACCTCCCTTCCCTCTCAATTCCTGTCTATTTATTCCAGTGAATAATCAAGAAAATAGAAAGTAAAAAAAGAAAAAGGAAAAGGAAATATTCCACGACTTCAAATGGGCTACTCAGGACAATGCTTTCCTTGTTAAGATCCGCACAGCATTCCATATGCAGAAAGGCAAAGACGCCATGTATTTTTTAACCCAGTTTTTATATTTATTTATTTATTTAGGTGCTTATTCATTTTTGTTATTGATGAATTAATGTTTTACATTTGACATTGACTAAGGATCTGACACCAGCGGTCTCCAGTGACCCCTATATGGTACTCTGCCTCTACAAAACCGATCCATTGACCTGTCCATCCATCCATCCATCCACCCATACATCTATCCATCCATTCATCCATTCATCCATCCATCCATTCATCCATCCATCCATCCATCCATCCATCCATCCATCCATCCACCAGTCAACCAAGCTAAATACAAAAGGAGATCTCTCCTTAATGGTGAGCAGAAACAACGATGCATAGGTAGGTTGCAAAGGCCCATTTTGACTGAATAGGGCAGAGGGGCTGAACCAGGGAATGTGTTGGGGCGTGTGGGTTTGGGTGGGGTGAGCCGGAGACCCTGTGAGCTGGGTCACATTAGGGGCAGGCAGGGGGTGGAAGGGGTTGCGAACAGCTGTCACTGGAGAACCATCACAAGTGCTGGAGCTGGTGAGCAGGGCACCTGGAAGAGAGGACAGACAAAGGAGAGAAGCAAAGTACGGAGGAGAGGAGAGGGGAGAGGATGGTGAGGACAG
Organism: Erinaceus europaeus; assembly: GCF_950295315.1. Taxonomy (NCBI): domain Eukaryota; kingdom Metazoa; phylum Chordata; class Mammalia; order Eulipotyphla; family Erinaceidae; genus Erinaceus; species Erinaceus europaeus. The sequence continues at coordinate 224,337 of NW_026647161.1, forward strand.
GAGAGGACAGGAGAGGACAGGATTGGAGGGCACCTGAGAAACCTACCTGGACAAAGGCAGCATACAGACATCCAGGAAGGCAGGCAGGCATGCAGGCAGCTCTGGCCTGGGCTCCCTGGATCCCAGGCGCAACTCCACCTGTCTTCTCTTGGCTGCCAGCCCTGAGGTCCCTCGTCGGTCAGCACTGTCTTCCCATCCTTCCGTCCCTCTGTGCCAGGGCCCAGGCGTCTGGGCGCTGTTGCCTGACCTAGTGGCAGGGCAGTTGGGCTGCCCAGTGCCAGTGTGGCCAGCACAGATTGCCAGGGGCTAGGACATCACAGAGGGCTCCTGTGGTTGCTAGGCCACGGGGACCCCGCCCATCCAGTTGACCAGCAGCCATGACCCCCACGCTGAACTTGACCTGAGGGGTGGTGGCCAGCCACCAGAGCCAGAGCCCCAGGCCAAAGCCGGTGCTGGTCGGCCGGGCCAAGGGGCTATGGGCATATTGGTGTGTGTCTGGGCATGGGGCTGGCATCTGACAGTCCAGGGCGGGGGACCAAGGTCCGCCAGGCCCCTGTCCCACCATGTGCACTGACACACAGTCTTGCTGACTGACTGACAGTCCCCGCCCCAGAGATACCCACACCAAGTCCCTGGGTGCCCTGAGCTGCCCCTGAGGGTTGGTGGGTGCCTGCCTGGACACATGCCTCCGTAATGGAGGCCTCCATTAATCCCGTTGCCTATTGACAGCTGCCCTCCTGCCCCTCCTCCTCCTCCTCCGCCTCCTCTCCTCCTCCTCTTCTTCCTCCTCCTCTTCCTCCTGCTCTTCCTCCTCCTCCTCCTCCACCCCCTCCTCCTCTTCCTCATCCTCAGAGGGACTCACTCAGGGCCCTTGGCCTAGGCAAGCCAGGGCTGCTGCTCTGGCTTCTGCAGCTTCTATCCAGTGGGGGGGGATTGTAGGAATCTGTTCCTGTCAGTCCCTGATTCCTGGGACCTTCCATGCCTCCAGCTGCCCCCACTCTCTAGTCCTGACCCCTCCTCAAGGATGCCCCCTTTCCCCTTACCCTCTGTCCCCCAGCTCCCAACTAACATCTACTGTGTTCCTCCCTGCGCTACTTTACTGCCACCCTGCTTCTGCCCTTCAGCCATGAGGGCCCAGGGCCAGCCCAGCTGCCATCTCACCATCCAGCAGGGGGACCTGCCCTAACCCCCTGCCACCACACCCACACACACAGCCCTGCACACACTCCTGGGCTCCCCTGCCTGCAGCCTGCCTCTCAAACAGTCTCCTTCTGCCCCCTAGCCCCCTTACAGCCTCTGCCACGGACCCCACAGACACCTGGGCATGAGCAGTGCAGACATGAAAACAGCTCCCCTCGCCCCCACTCCAGTTGCTCCAAGGTTGTCAAGAGTCTTTTTTTCATGCTGTAGGGGAGGGAGTTGAGACAGTCCAATGTCCTGGGGAGCAAGAACTGCAAACAGTCCATCTACAATGGAACATTTGGGTCTCACGCCGCCCAATCCCTAGTGCGCTGTGCAGACCTTTGACTGGCAAAAACACCCCATCTGAGCGTGAGATCTGACTGGGCTAGTGGCTCTTTCTGTGGACTAAGAGACAGACATACAGAGTTTTCAGGTTCAAAACCTATACTTGCCAGAAGATGGTCATTCACTTGGGTAAAAAAAAAAAAAAAAAAAAAAAGGCTTTTTATTTTTTTTTCCCCTGCCTGGGTAACCTGTCTCCTGCCTGTTTCAAAGTGAAAAAAGGGAAAAATCTTTTTTGGAGGGAAAAGGACCAAAATGCAGGCAGGTGGACTCCGTGGAGGGTGCATGGGGAGTTGCTCCTGCCCTGGCACTAGAGCCCCAGCTGCTGTTCCAGGTGCTCTCTGATAACAGAGATCTCCGTGTGTCGTGTCATGACACTGTCATCAGGACTGACCCTCAGGATAATGAGGATTCAAAACGAGGCAGGTGATACTGCCTTCAAAAGTAAATCCAGGGAGGTTTGGCGGTATGTCAGAGGGTTAAGGGCTTGTGGGGCTCACGAATAGAGGGGACAGGTGGAGGGATTTGGGGTCTGGCCCCCAGACCGCCACCTGCAGGGGAGTCGCTTTACAGGGGGTGAAGCAGGTCTTTAGGAGCTCTATCTTTCTCTCCAACCCTGTATTTCCTCTGCTCTCTCCTTTTGTGTCTGTCAGATGCAAGGTCAGTAACAACAACAACAACAAAAACAATAACCACCACAGTGACCAAGCAACAAGGGCAGCGAAAGGGGAACAAATGGAGTGCAGGAGCTGTGGATTATTCGTGGCGTAGGCACTCAGCTGTGGCAATAACCCCTTGAGGCAATCAATCCATACATGAAGAAGTAACACAGGTAACAGAGACGTATATGTCCCTGTGTGTTTCCACTGAGTTAATGTAAATGCACTTTTATTTACTTCTTCATGTATTTATTACCTTGCCACGAGAATTTCTTTTAATTGCTAAAAAAAATGTCATATCAAGGGTACCAGGTGGTGCCACACCCAGTTAAGCACTCATGTTACAATGCAGGAGGACTGGGCTTCAACACCCTGGTTCCCACCTGCCAGGGGAAATCTTTACAAGTGGTGCAGAAGTGCTGCAGTTGTCTCTCTCTGTGTCTCAAACTCTCTCTACCTCCCTTCCCTCTCAATTCCTGTCTATTTATTCCAGTGAATAATCAAGAAAATAGAAAGTAAAAAAAGAAAAAGGAAAAGGAAATATTCCACGACTTCAAATGGGCTACTCAGGACAATGCTTTCCTTGTTAAGATCCGCACAGCATTCCATATGCAGAAAGGCAAAGACGCCATGTATTTTTTAACCCAGTTTTTATATTTATTTATTTATTTAGGTGCTTATTCATTTTTGTTATTGATGAATTAATGTTTTACATTTGACATTGACTAAGGATCTGACACCAGCGGTCTCCAGTGACCCCTATATGGTACTCTGCCTCTACAAAACCGATCCATTGACCTGTCCATCCATCCATCCATCCACCCATACATCTATCCATCCATTCATCCATTCATCCATCCATCCATTCATCCATCCATCCATCCATCCATCCATCCATCCATCCATCCATCCACCAGTCAACCAAGCTAAATACAAAAGGAGATCTCTCCTTAATGGTGAGCAGAAACAACGATGCATAGGTAGGTTGCAAAGGCCCATTTTGACTGAATAGGGCAGAGGGGCTGAACCAGGGAATGTGTTGGGGCGTGTGGGATTGGGTGGGGTGAGCCGGAGACCCTGTGAGCTGGGTCACATTAGGGGCAGGCAGGGGGTGGAAGGGGTTGCGAACAGCTGTCACTGGAGAACCATCACAAGTGCTGGAGCTGGTGAGCAGGGCACCTGGAAGAGAGGACAGACAAAGGAGAGAAGCAAAGTACGGAGGAGAGGAGAGGGGAGAGGATGGTGAGGACAGGAGAGGACAGGAGAGGACAGGATTGGAGGGCACCTGAGAAACCTACCTGGACAAAGGCAGCATACAGACATCCAGGAAGGCAGGCAGGCATGCAGGCAGCTCTGGCCTGGGCTCCCTGGATCCCGGGCGCAACTCCACCTGTCTTCTCTTGGCTGCCAGCCCTGAGGTCCCTCGTCGGTCAGCACTGTCTTCCCATCCTTCCGTCCCTCTGTGCCAGGGCCCAGGCGTCTGGGCGCTGTTGCCTGACCTAGTGGCAGGGCAGTTGGGCTGCCCAGTGCCAGTGTGGCCAGCACAGATTGCCAGGGGCTAGTACATCACAGAGGGCTCCTGTGGTTGCTAGGCCACGGGGACCCCGCCCATCCAGTTGACCAGCAGCCATGACCCCCACGCTGAACTTGACCTGAGGGGTGGTGGCCAGCCACCAGAGCCAGAGCCCCAGGCCAAAGCCGGTGCTGGTCGGCCGGGCCAAGGGGCTATGGGCAGATTGGTGTGTGTCTGGGCATGGGGCTGGCATCTGACAGTCCAGGGCGGGGGACCAAGATCCGCCAGGCCCCTGTCCCACCATGTGCACTGACACACAGTCTTGCTGACTGACTGACAGTCCCCGCCCCAGAGATACCCACACCAAGTCCCTGGGTGCCCTGAGCTGCCCCTGAGGGTTGGTGGGTGCCTGCCTGGACACATGCCTCCGTAATGGAGGCCTCCATTAATCCCGTTGCCTATTGACAGCTGCCCTCCTGCCCCTCCTCCTCCTCCTCCGCCTCCTCTCCTCCTCCTCTTCTTCCTCCTCCTCTTCCTCCTCTTCCTCCTGCTCTTCCTCCTCCTCCTCCTCCTCCACCCCCTCCTCCTCTTCCTCATCCTCAGAGGGACTCACTCAGGGCCCTTGGCCTAGGCAAGCCAGGGCTGCTGCTCTGGCTTCTGCAGCTTCTATCCAGTGGGGGGGGGGATTGTAGGAATCTGTTCCTGTCAGTCCCTGATTCCTGGGACCTTCCATGCCTCCAGCTGCCCCCACTCTCTAGTCCTGACCCCTCCTCAAGGATGCCCCCTTTCCCCTTACCCTCTGTCCCCCAGCTCCCAACTAACATCTACTGTGTTCCTCCCTGCGCTACTTTACTGCCACCCTGCTTCTGCCCTTCAGCCATGAGGGCCCAGGGCCAGCCCAGCTGCCATCTCACCATCCAGCAGGGGGACCTGCCCTAACCCCCTGCCACCACACCCACACACACAGCCCTGCACACACTCCTGGGCTCCCCTGCCTGCAGCCTGCCTCTCAAACAGTCTCCTTCTGCCCCCTAGCCCCCTTACAGCCTCTGCCACGGACCCCACAGACACCTGGGCATGAGCAGTGCAGACATGAAAACAGCTCCCCTCGCCCCCACTCCAGTTGCTCCAAGGTTGTCAAGAGTCTTTTTTTCATGCTGTAGGGGAGGGAGTTGAGACAGTCCAATGTCCTGGGGAGCAAGAACTGCAAACAGTCCATCTACAATGTAACATTTGGGTCTCACGCCGCCCAATCCCTAGTGCGCTGTGCAGACCTTTGACTGGCAAAAACACCCCATCTGAGCGTGAGATCTGACTGGGCTAGTGGCTCTTTCTGTGGACTAAGAGACAGACAGACAGAGTTTTCAGGTTCAAAACCTATACTTGCCAGAAGATGGTCATTCACTTGGGTAAAAAAAAAAAAAAAAAAAAAAAAAAAGGCTTTTTATTTTTTTTTCCCCTGCCTGGGTAACCTGTCTCCTGCCTGTTTCAAAGTGAAAAAAGGGAAAAATCTTTTTTGGAGGGAAAAGGACCAAAATGCAGGCAGGTGGACTCCGTGGAGGGTGCATGGGGAGTTGCTCCTGCCCTGGCACTAGAGCCCCAGCTGCTGTTCCAGGTGCTCTCTGATAACAGAGATCTCCGTGTGTCGTGTCATGACACTGTCATCAGGACTGACCCTCAGGATAATGAGGATTCAAAACGAGGCAGGTGATACTGCCTTCAAAAGTAAATCCAGGGAGGTTTGGCGGTATGTCAGAGGGTTAAGGGCTTGTGGGGCTCACGAATAGAGGGGACAGGTGGAGGGATTTGGGGTCTGGCCCCCAGACCGCCACCTGCAGGGGAGTCGCTTTACAGGGGGTGAAGCAGGTCTTTAGGAGCTCTATATTTCTCTCCAACCCTGTATTTCCTCTGCTCTCTCCTTTTGTGTCTGTCAGATGCAAGGTCAGTAACAACAACAACAACAAAAACAATAACCACCACAGTGACCAAGCAACAAGGGCAGCGAAAGGGGAACAAATGGAGTGCAGGAGCTGTGGATTATTCGTGGCGTAGGCACTCAGCTGTGGCAATAACCCCTTGAGGCAATCAATCCATACATGAAGAAGTAACACAGGTAACAGAGACATATATGTCCCTGTGTGTTTCCACTGAGTTAATGTAAATGCACTTTTATTTACTTCTTCATGTATTTATTACCTTGCCACGAGAATTTCTTTTAATTGCTAAAAAAAATGTCATATCAAGGGTACCAGGTGGTGCCACACCCAGTTAAGCACTCATGTTACAATGCAGGAGGACTGGGCTTCAACACCCTGGTTCCCACCTGCCAGGGGAAATCTTTACAAGTGGTGCAGAAGTGCTGCAGTTGTCTCTCTCTGTGTCTCAAACTCTCTCTACCTCCCTTCCCTCTCAATTCCTGTCTATTTATTCCAGTGAATAATCAAGAAAATAGAAAGTAAAAAAAGAAAAAGGAAAAGGAAATATTCCACGACTTCAAATGGGCTACTCAGGACAATGCTTTCCTTGTTAAGATCCGCACAGCATTCCATATGCAGAAAGGCAAAGACGCCATGTATTTTTTAACCCAGTTTTTATATTTATTTATTTATTTAGGTGCTTATTCATTTTTGTTATTGATGAATTAATGTTTTACATTTGACATTGACTAAGGATCTGACACCAGCGGTCTCCAGTGACCCCTATATGGTACTCTGCCTCTACAAAACCGATCCATTGACCTGTCCATCCATCCATCCATCCACCCATACATCTATCCATCCATTCATCCATTCATCCATCCATCCATTCATCCATCCATCCATCCATCCATCCATCCATCCATCCATCCATCCACCAGTCAACCAAGCTAAATACAAAAGGAGATCTCTCCTTAATGGTGAGCAGAAACAACGATGCATAGGTAGGTTGCAAAGGCCCATTTTGACTGAATAGGGCAGAGGGGCTGAACCAGGGAATGTGTTGGGGCGTGTGGGTTTGGGTGGGGTGAGCCGGAGACCCTGTGAGCTGGGTCACATTAGGGGCAGGCAGGGGGTGGAAGGGGTTGCGAACAGCTGTCACTGGAGAACCATCACAAGTGCTGGAGCTGGTGAGCAGGGCACCTGGAAGAGAGGACAGACAAAGGAGAGAAGCAAAGTACGGAGGAGAGGAGAGGGGAGAGGATGGTGAGGACAGGAGAGGACAGGAGAGGACAGGATTGGAGGGCACCTGAGAAACCTACCTGGACAAAGGCAGCATACAGACATCCAGGAAGGCAGGCAGGCATGCAGGCAGCTCTGGCCTGGGCTCCCTGGATCCCGGGCGCAACTCCACCTGTCTTCTCTTGGCTGCCAGCCCTGAGGTCCCTCGTCGGTCAGCACTGTCTTCCCATCCTTCCGTCCCTCTGTGCCAGGGCCCAGGCGTCTGGGCGCTGTTGCCTGACCTAGTGGCAGGGCAGTTGGGCTGCCCAGTGCCAGTGTGGCCAGCACAGATTGCCAGGGGCTAGGACATCACAGAGGGCTCCTGTGGTTGCTAGGCCACGGGGACCCCGCCCATCCAGTTGACCAGCAGCCATGACCCCCACGCTGAACTTGACCTGAGGGGTGGTGGCCAGCCACCAGAGCCAGAGCCCCAGGCCAAAGCCGGTGCTGGTCGGCCGGGCCAAGGGGCTATGGGCAGATTGGTGTGTGTCTGGGCATGGGGCTGGCATCTGACAGTCCAGGGCGGGGGACCAAGGTCCGCCAGGCCCCTGTCCCACCATGTGCACTGACACACAGTCTTGCTGACTGACTGACAGTCCCCGCCCCAGAGATACCCACACCAAGTCCCTGGGTGCCCTGAGCTGCCCCTGAGGGTTGGTGGGTGCCTGCCTGGACACATGCCTCCGTAATGGAGGCCTCCATTAATCCCGTTGCCTATTGACAGCTGCCCTCCTGCCCCTCCTCCTCCTCCTCCGCCTCCTCTCCTCCTCCTCTTCTTCCTCCTCCTCTTCCTCCTCTTCCTCCTGCTCTTCCTCCTCCTCCTCCTCCTCCACCCCCTCCTCCTCTTCCTCATCCTCAGAGGGACTCACTCAGGGCCCTTGGCCTAGGCAAGCCAGGGCTGCTGCTCTGGCTTCTGCAGCTTCTATCCAGTGGGGGGGATTGTAGGAATCTGTTCCTGTCAGTCCCTGATTCCTGGGACCTTCCATGCCTCCAGCTGCCCCCACTCTCTAGTCCTGACCCCTCCTCAAGGATGCCCCCTTTCCCCTTACCCTCTGTCCCCCAGCTCCCAACTAACATCTACTGTGTTCCTCCCTGCGCTACTTTACTGCCACCCTGCTTCTGCCCTTCAGCCATGAGGGCCCAGGGCCAGCCCAGCTGCCATCTCACCATCCAGCAGGGGGACCTGCCCTAACCCCCTGCCACCACACCCACACACACAGCCCTGCACACACTCCTGGGCTCCCCTGCCTGCAGCCTGCCTCTCAAACAGTCTCCTTCTGCCCCCTAGCCCCCTTACAGCCTCTGCCACGGACCCCACAGACACCTGGGCATGAGCAGTGCAGACATGAAAACAGCTCCCCTCGCCCCCACTCCAGTTGCTCCAAGGTTGTCAAGAGTCTTTTTTTCATGCTGTAGGGGAGGGAGTTGAGACAGTCCAATGTCCTGGGGAGCAAGAACTGCAAACAGTCCATCTACAATGTAACATTTGGGTCTCAGGCCGCCCAATCCCTAGTGCGCTGTGCAGACCTTTGACTGGCAAAAACACCCCATCTGAGCGTGAGATCTGACTGGGCTAGTGGCTCTTTCTGTGGACTAAGAGACAGACAGACAGAGTTTTCAGGTTCAAAACCTATACTTGCCAGAAGATGGTCATTCACTTGGGTAAAAAAAAAAAAAAAAAAAAAGGCTTTTTATTTTTTTTTCCCCTGCCTGGGTAACCTGTCTCCTGCCTGTTTCAAAGTGAAAAAAGGGAAAAATCTTTTTTGGAGGGAAAAGGACCAAAATGCAGGCAGGTGGAATCCGTGGAGGGTGCATGGGGAGTTGCTCCTGCCCTGGCACTAGAGCCCCAGCTGCTGTTCCAGGTGCTCTCTGATAACAGAGATCTCCGTGTGTCGTGTCATGACACTGTCATCAGGACTGACCCTCAGGATAATGAGGATTCAAAACGAGGCAGGTGATACTGCCTTCAAAAGTAAATCCAGGGAGGTTTGGCGGTATGTCAGAGGGTTAAGGGCTTGTGGGGCTCACGAATAGAGGGGACAGGTGGAGGGATTTGGGGTCTGGCCCCCAGACCGCCACCTGCAGGGGAGTCGCTTTACAGGGGGTGAAGCAGGTCTTTAGGAGCTCTATCTTTCTCTCCAACCCTGTATTTCCTCTGCTCTCTCCTTTTGTGTCTGTCAGATGCAAGGTCAGTAACAACAACAACAACAAAAACAATAACCACCACAGTGACCAAGCAACAAGGGCAGCGAAAGGGGAACAAATGGAGTGCAGGAGCTGTGGATTATTCGTGGCGTAGGCACTCAGCTGTGGCAATAACCCCTTGAGGCAATCAATCCATACATGAAGAAGTAACACAGGTAACAGAGACATATATGTCCCTGTGTGTTTCCACTGAGTTAATGTAAATGCACTTTTATTTACTTCTTCATGTATTTATTACCTTGCCACGAGAATTTCTTTTAATTGCTAAAAAAAATGTCATATCAAGGGTACCAGGTGGTGCCACACCCAGTTAAGCACTCATGTTACAATGCAGGAGGACTGGGCTTCAACACCCTGGTTCCCACCTGCCAGGGGAAATCTTTACAAGTGGTGCAGAAGTGCTGCAGTTGTCTCTCTCTGTGTCTCAAACTCTCTCTACCTCCCTTCCCTCTCAATTCCTGTCTATTTATTCCAGTGAATAATCAAGAAAATAGAAAGTAAAAAAAGAAAAAGGAAAAGGAAATATTCCACGACTTCAAATGGGCTACTCAGGACAATGCTTTCCTTGTTAAGATCCGCACAGCATTCCATATGCAGAAAGGCAAAGACGCCATGTATTTTTTAACCCAGTTTTTATATTTATTTATTTATTTAGGTGCTTATTCATTTTTGTTATTGATGAATTAATGTTTTACATTTGACATTGACTAAGGATCTGACACCAGCGGTCTCCAGTGACCCCTATATGGTACTCTGCCTCTACAAAACCGATCCATTGACCTGTCCATCCATCCATCCATCCACCCATACATCTATCCATCCATTCATCCATTCATCCATCCATCCATTCATCCATCCATCCATCCATCCATCCATCCATCCATCCACCAGTCAACCAAGCTAAATACAAAAGGAGATCTCTCCTTAATGGTGAGCAGAAACAACGATGCATAGGTAGGTTGCAAAGGCCCATTTTGACTGAATAGGGCAGAGGGGCTGAACCAGGGAATGTGTTGGGGCGTGTGGGTTTGGGTGGGGTGAGCCGGAGACCCTGTGAGCTGGGTCACATTAGGGGCAGGCAGGGGGTGGAAGGGGTTGCGAACAGCTGTCACTGGAGAACCATCACAAGTGCTGGAGCTGGTGAGCAGGGCACCTGGAAGAGAGGACAGACAAAGGAGAGAAGCAAAGTACGGAGGAGAGGAGAGGGGAGAGGATGGTGAGGACAGGAGAGGACAGGAGAGGACAGGATTGGAGGGCACCTGAGAAACCTACCTGGACAAAGGCAGCATACAGACATCCAGGAAGGCAGGCAGGCATGCAGGCAGCTCTGGCCTGGGCTCCCTGGATCCCGGGCGCAACTCCACCTGTCTTCTCTTGGCTGCCAGCCCTGAGGTCCCTCGTCGGTCAGCACTGTCTTCCCATCCTTCCGTCCCTCTGTGCCAGGGCCCAGGCGTCTGGGCGCTGTTGCCTGACCTAGTGGCAGGGCAGTTGGGCTGCCCAGTGCCAGTGTGGCCAGCACAGATTGCCAGGGGCTAGGACATCACAGAGGGCTCCTGTGGTTGCTAGGCCACGGGGACCCCGCCCATCCAGTTGACCAGCAGCCATGACCCCCACGCTGAACTTGACCTGAGGGGTGGTGGCCAGCCACCAGAGCCAGAGCCCCAGGCCAAAGCCGGTGCTGGTCGGCCGGGCCAAGGGGCTATGGGCAGATTGGTGTGTGTCTGGGCATGGGGCTGGCATCTGACAGTCCAGGGCGGGGGACCAAGGTCCGCCAGGCCCCTGTCCCACCATGTGCACTGACACACAGTCTTGCTGACTGACTGACAGTCCCCGCCCCAGAGATACCCACACCAAGTCCCTGGGTGCCCTGAGCTGCCCCTGAGGGTTGGTGGGTGCCTGCCTGGACACATGCCTCCGTAATGGAGGCCTCCATTAATCCCGTTGCCTATTGACAGCTGCCCTCCTGCCCCTCCTCCTCCTCCTCCGCCTCCTCTCCTCCTCCTCTTCTTCCTCCTCCTCTTCCTCCTCTTCCTCCTGCTCTTCCTCCTCCTCCTCCTCCTCCACCCCCTCCTCCTCTTCCTCATCCTCAGAGGGACTCACTCAGGGCCCTTGGCCTAGGCAAGCCAGGGCTGCTGCTCTGGCTTCTGCAGCTTCTATCCAGTGGGGGGGATTGTAGGAATCTGTTCCTGTCAGTCCCTGATTCCTGGGACCTTCCATGCCTCCAGCTGCCCCCACTCTCTAGTCCTGACCCCTCCTCAAGGATGCCCCCTTTCCCCTTACCCTCTGTCCCCCAGCTCCCAACTAACATCTACTGTGTTCCTCCCTGCGCTACTTTACTGCCACCCTGCTTCTGCCCTTCAGCCATGAGGGCCCAGGGCCAGCCCAGCTGCCATCTCACCATCCAGCAGGGGGACCTGCCCTAACCCCCTGCCACCACACCCACACACACAGCCCTGCACACACTCCTGGGCTCCCCTGCCTGCAGCCTGCCTCTCAAACAGTCTCCTTCTGCCCCCTAGCCCCCTTACAGCCTCTGCCACGGACCCCACAGACACCTGGGCATGAGCAGTGCAGACATGAAAACAGCTCCCCTCGCCCCCACTCCAGTTGCTCCAAGGTTGTCAAGAGTCTTTTTTTCATGCTGTAGGGGAGGGAGTTGAGACAGTCCAATGTCCTGGGGAGCAAGAACTGCAAACAGTCCATCTACAATGTAACATTTGGGTCTCAGGCCGCCCAATCCCTAGTGCGCTGTGCAGACCTTTGACTGGCAAAAACACCCCATCTGAGCGTGAGATCTGACTGGGCTAGTGGCTCTTTCTGTGGACTAAGAGACAGACAGACAGAGTTTTCAGGTTCAAAACCTATACTTGCCAGAAGATGGTCATTCACTTGGGTAAAAAAAAAAAAAAAAAAAAAGGCTTTTTATTTTTTTTTCCCCTGCCTGGGTAACCTGTCTCCTGCCTGTTTCAAAGTGAAAAAAGGGAAAAATCTTTTTTGGAGGGAAAAGGACCAAAATGCAGGCAGGTGGACTCCGTGGAGGGTGCATGGGGAGTTGCTCCTGCCCTGGCACTAGAGCCCCAGCTGCTGTTCCAGGTGCTCTCTGATAACAGAGATCTCCGTGTGTCGTGTCATGACACTGTCATCAGGACTGACCCTCAGGATAATGAGGATTCAAAACGAGGCAGGTGATACTGCCTTCAAAAGTAAATCCAGGGAGGTTTGGCGGTATGTCAGAGGGTTAAGGGCTTGTGGGGCTCACGAATAGAGGGGACAGGTGGAGGGATTTGGGGTCTGGCCCCCAGACCGCCACCTGCAGGGGAGTCGCTTTACAGGGGGTGAAGCAGGTCTTTAGGAGCTCTATCTTTCTCTCCAACCCTGTATTTCCTCTGCTCTCTCCTTTTGTGTCTGTCAGATGCAAGGTCAGTAACAACAACAACAACAAAAACAATAACCACCACAGTGACCAAGCAACAAGGGCAGCGAAAGGGGAACAAATGGAGTGCAGGAGCTGTGGATTATTCGTGGCGTAGGCACTCAGCTGTGGCAATAACCCCTTGAGGCAATCAATCCATACATGAAGAAGTAACACAGGTAACAGAGACATATATGTCCCTGTGTGTTTCCACTGAGTTAATGTAAATGCACTTTTATTTACTTCTTCATGTATTTATTACCTTGCCACGAGAATTTCTTTTAATTGCTAAAAAAAATGTCATATCAAGGGTACCAGGTGGTGCCACACCCAGTTAAGCACTCATGTTACAATGCAGGAGGACTGGGCTTCAACACCCTGGTTCCCACCTGCCAGGGGAAATCTTTACAAGTGGTGCAGAAGTGCTGCAGTTGTCTCTCTCTGTGTCTCAAACTCTCTCTACCTCCCTTCCCTCTCAATTCCTGTCTATTTATTCCAGTGAATAATCAAGAAAATAGAAAGTAAAAAAAGAAAAAGGAAAAGGAAATATTCCACGACTTCAAATGGGCTACTCAGGACAATGCTTTCCTTGTTAAGATCCGCACAGCATTCCATATGCAGAAAGGCAAAGACGCCATGTATTTTTTAACCCAGTTTTTATATTTATTTATTTATTTAGGTGCTTATTCATTTTTGTTATTGATGAATTAATGTTTTACATTTGACATTGACTAAGGATCTGACACCAGCGGTCTCCAGTGACCCCTATATGGTACTCTGCCTCTACAAAACCGATCCATTGACCTGTCCATCCATCCATCCATCCACCCATACATCTATCCATCCATTCATCCATTCATCCATCCATCCATTCATCCATCCATCCATCCATCCATCCATCCATCCATCCATCCATCCACCAGTCAACCAAGCTAAATACAAAAGGAGATCTCTCCTTAATGGTGAGCAGAAACAACGATGCATAGGTAGGTTGCAAAGGCCCATTTTGACTGAATAGGGCAGAGGGGCTGAACCAGGGAATGTGTTGGGGCGTGTGGGTTTGGGTGGGGTGAGCCGGAGACCCTGTGAGCTGGGTCACATTAGGGGCAGGCAGGGGGTGGAAGGGGTTGCGAACAGCTGTCACTGGAGAACCATCACAAGTGCTGGAGCTGGTGAGCAGGGCACCTGGAAGAGAGGACAGACAAAGGAGAGAAGCAAAGTACGGAGGAGAGGAGAGGGGAGAGGATGGTGAGGACAGGAGAGGACAGGAGAGGACAGGATTGGAGGGCACCTGAGAAACCTACCTGGACAAAGGCAGCATACAGACATCCAGGAAGGCAGGCAGGCATGCAGGCAGCTCTGGCCTGGGCTCCCTGGATCCCGGGCGCAACTCCACCTGTCTTCTCTTGGCTGCCAGCCCTGAGGTCCCTCGTCGGTCAGCACTGTCTTCCCATCCTTCCGTCCCTCTGTGCCAGGGCCCAGGCGTCTGGGCGCTGTTGCCTGACCTAGTGGCAGGGCAGTTGGGCTGCCCAGTGCCAGTGTGGCCAGCACAGATTGCCAGGGGCTAGGACATCACAGAGGGCTCCTGTGGTTGCTAGGCCACGGGGACCCCGCCCATCCAGTTGACCAGCAGCCATGACCCCCACGCTGAACTTGACCTGAGGGGTGGTGGCCAGCCACCAGAGCCAGAGCCCCAGGCCAAAGCCGGTGCTGGTCGGCCGGGCCAAGGGGCTATGGGCAGATTGGTGTGTGTCTGGGCATGGGGCTGGCATCTGACAGTCCAGGGCGGGGGACCAAGGTCCGCCAGGCCCCTGTCCCACCATGTGCACTGACACACAGTCTTGCTGACTGACTGACAGTCCCCGCCCCAGAGATACCCACACCAAGTCCCTGGGTGCCCTGAGCTGCCCCTGAGGGTTGGTGGGTGCCTGCCTGGACACATGCCTCCGTAATGGAGGCCTCCATTAATCCCGTTGCCTATTGACAGCTGCCCTCCTGCCCCTCCTCCTCCTCCTCCGCCTCCTCTCCTCCTCCTCTTCTTCCTCCTCCTCTTCCTCCTCTTCCTCCTGCTCTTCCTCCTCCTCCTCCTCCTCCACCCCCTCCTCCTCTTCCTCATCCTCAGAGGGACTCACTCAGGGCCCTTGGCCTAGGCAAGCCAGGGCTGCTGCTCTGGCTTCTGCAGCTTCTATCCAGTGGGGGGGATTGTAGGAATCTGTTCCTGTCAGTCCCTGATTCCTGGGACCTTCCATGCCTCCAGCTGCCCCCACTCTCTAGTCCTGACCCCTCCTCAAGGATGCCCCCTTTCCCCTTACCCTCTGTCCCCCAGCTCCCAACTAACATCTACTGTGTTCCTCCCTGCGCTACTTTACTGCCACCCTGCTTCTGCCCTTCAGCCATGAGGGCCCAGGGCCAGCCCAGCTGCCATCTCACCATCCAGCAGGGGGACCTGCCCTAACCCCCTGCCACCACACCCACACACACAGCCCTGCACACACTCCTGGGCTCCCCTGCCTGCAGCCTGCCTCTCAAACAGTCTCCTTCTGCCCCCTAGCCCCCTTACAGCCTCTGCCACGGACCCCACAGACACCTGGGCATGAGCAGTGCAGACATGAAAACAGCTCCCCTCGCCCCCACTCCAGTTGCTCC
This sequence comes from Erinaceus europaeus, assembly GCF_950295315.1. Taxonomy (NCBI): domain Eukaryota; kingdom Metazoa; phylum Chordata; class Mammalia; order Eulipotyphla; family Erinaceidae; genus Erinaceus; species Erinaceus europaeus. Next base: position 239,493 of record NW_026647161.1, read on the forward strand.
AAGGTTGTCAAGAGTCTTTTTTTCATGCTGTAGGGGAGGGAGTTGAGACAGTCCAATGTCCTGGGGAGCAAGAACTGCAAACAGTCCATCTACAATGTAACATTTGGGTCTCAGGCCGCCCAATCCCTAGTGCGCTGTGCAGACCTTTGACTGGCAAAAACACCCCATCTGAGCGTGAGATCTGACTGGGCTAGTGGCTCTTTCTGTGGACTAAGAGACAGACAGACAGAGTTTTCAGGTTCAAAACCTATACTTGCCAGAAGATGGTCATTCACTTGGGTAAAAAAAAAAAAAAAAAAAAAGGCTTTTTATTTTTTTTTCCCCTGCCTGGGTAACCTGTCTCCTGCCTGTTTCAAAGTGAAAAAAGGGAAAAATCTTTTTTGGAGGGAAAAGGACCAAAATGCAGGCAGGTGGACTCCGTGGAGGGTGCATGGGGAGTTGCTCCTGCCCTGGCACTAGAGCCCCAGCTGCTGTTCCAGGTGCTCTCTGATAACAGAGATCTCCGTGTGTCGTGTCATGACACTGTCATCAGGACTGACCCTCAGGATAATGAGGATTCAAAACGAGGCAGGTGATACTGCCTTCAAAAGTAAATCCAGGGAGGTTTGGCGGTATGTCAGAGGGTTAAGGGCTTGTGGGGCTCACGAATAGAGGGGACAGGTGGAGGGATTTGGGGTCTGGCCCCCAGACCGCCACCTGCAGGGGAGTCGCTTTACAGGGGGTGAAGCAGGTCTTTAGGAGCTCTATCTTTCTCTCCAACCCTGTATTTCCTCTGCTCTCTCCTTTTGTGTCTGTCAGATGCAAGGTCAGTAACAACAACAACAACAAAAACAATAACCACCACAGTGACCAAGCAACAAGGGCAGCGAAAGGGGAACAAATGGAGTGCAGGAGCTGTGGATTATTCGTGGCGTAGGCACTCAGCTGTGGCAATAACCCCTTGAGGCAATCAATCCATACATGAAGAAGTAACACAGGTAACAGAGACATATATGTCCCTGTGTGTTTCCACTGAGTTAATGTAAATGCACTTTTATTTACTTCTTCATGTATTTATTACCTTGCCACGAGAATTTCTTTTAATTGCTAAAAAAAATGTCATATCAAGGGTACCAGGTGGTGCCACACCCAGTTAAGCACTCATGTTACAATGCAGGAGGACTGGGCTTCAACACCCTGGTTCCCACCTGCCAGGGGAAATCTTTACAAGTGGTGCAGAAGTGCTGCAGTTGTCTCTCTCTGTGTCTCAAACTCTCTCTACCTCCCTTCCCTCTCAATTCCTGTCTATTTATTCCAGTGAATAATCAAGAAAATAGAAAGTAAAAAAAGAAAAAGGAAAAGGAAATATTCCACGACTTCAAATGGGCTACTCAGGACAATGCTTTCCTTGTTAAGATCCGCACAGCATTCCATATGCAGAAAGGCAAAGACGCCATGTATTTTTTAACCCAGTTTTTATATTTATTTATTTATTTAGGTGCTTATTCATTTTTGTTATTGATGAATTAATGTTTTACATTTGACATTGACTAAGGATCTGACACCAGCGGTCTCCAGTGACCCCTATATGGTACTCTGCCTCTACAAAACCGATCCATTGACCTGTCCATCCATCCATCCATCCACCCATACATCTATCCATCCATTCATCCATTCATCCATCCATCCATTCATCCATCCATCCATCCATCCATCCATCCATCCATCCATCCATCCACCAGTCAACCAAGCTAAATACAAAAGGAGATCTCTCCTTAATGGTGAGCAGAAACAACGATGCATAGGTAGGTTGCAAAGGCCCATTTTGACTGAATAGGGCAGAGGGGCTGAACCAGGGAATGTGTTGGGGCGTGTGGGTTTGGGTGGGGTGAGCCGGAGACCCTGTGAGCTGGGTCACATTAGGGGCAGGCAGGGGGTGGAAGGGGTTGCGAACAGCTGTCACTGGAGAACCATCACAAGTGCTGGAGCTGGTGAGCAGGGCACCTGGAAGAGAGGACAGACAAAGGAGAGAAGCAAAGTACGGAGGAGAGGAGAGGGGAGAGGATGGTGAGGACAGGAGAGGACAGGAGAGGACAGGATTGGAGGGCACCTGAGAAACCTACCTGGACAAAGGCAGCATACAGACATCCAGGAAGGCAGGCAGGCATGCAGGCAGCTCTGGCCTGGGCTCCCTGGATCCCGGGCGCAACTCCACCTGTCTTCTCTTGGCTGCCAGCCCTGAGGTCCCTCGTCGGTCAGCACTGTCTTCCCATCCTTCCGTCCCTCTGTGCCAGGGCCCAGGCGTCTGGGCGCTGTTGCCTGACCTAGTGGCAGGGCAGTTGGGCTGCCCAGTGCCAGTGTGGCCAGCACAGATTGCCAGGGGCTAGGACATCACAGAGGGCTCCTGTGGTTGCTAGGCCACGGGGACCCCGCCCATCCAGTTGACCAGCAGCCATGACCCCCACGCTGAACTTGACCTGAGGGGTGGTGGCCAGCCACCAGAGCCAGAGCCCCAGGCCAAAGCCGGTGCTGGTCGGCCGGGCCAAGGGGCTATGGGCAGATTGGTGTGTGTCTGGGCATGGGGCTGGCATCTGACAGTCCAGGGCGGGGGACCAAGGTCCGCCAGGCCCCTGTCCCACCATGTGCACTGACACACAGTCTTGCTGACTGACTGACAGTCCCCGCCCCAGAGATACCCACACCAAGTCCCTGGGTGCCCTGAGCTGCCCCTGAGGGTTGGTGGGTGCCTGCCTGGACACATGCCTCCGTAATGGAGGCCTCCATTAATCCCGTTGCCTATTGACAGCTGCCCTCCTGCCCCTCCTCCTCCTCCTCCGCCTCCTCTCCTCCTCCTCTTCTTCCTCCTCCTCTTCCTCCTCTTCCTCCTGCTCTTCCTCCTCCTCCTCCTCCTCCACCCCCTCCTCCTCTTCCTCATCCTCAGAGGGACTCACTCAGGGCCCTTGGCCTAGGCAAGCCAGGGCTGCTGCTCTGGCTTCTGCAGCTTCTATCCAGTGGGGGGGATTGTAGGAATCTGTTCCTGTCAGTCCCTGATTCCTGGGACCTTCCATGCCTCCAGCTGCCCCCACTCTCTAGTCCTGACCCCTCCTCAAGGATGCCCCCTTTCCCCTTACCCTCTGTCCCCCAGCTCCCAACTAACATCTACTGTGTTCCTCCCTGCGCTACTTTACTGCCACCCTGCTTCTGCCCTTCAGCCATGAGGGCCCAGGGCCAGCCCAGCTGCCATCTCACCATCCAGCAGGGGGACCTGCCCTAACCCCCTGCCACCACACCCACACACACAGCCCTGCACACACTCCTGGGCTCCCCTGCCTGCAGCCTGCCTCTCAAACAGTCTCCTTCTGCCCCCTAGCCCCCTTACAGCCTCTGCCACGGACCCCACAGACACCTGGGCATGAGCAGTGCAGACATGAAAACAGCTCCCCTCGCCCCCACTCCAGTTGCTCCAAGGTTGTCAAGAGTCTTTTTTTCATGCTGTAGGGGAGGGAGTTGAGACAGTCCAATGTCCTGGGGAGCAAGAACTGCAAACAGTCCATCTACAATGTAACATTTGGGTCTCAGGCCGCCCAATCCCTAGTGCGCTGTGCAGACCTTTGACTGGCAAAAACACCCCATCTGAGCGTGAGATCTGACTGGGCTAGTGGCTCTTTCTGTGGACTAAGAGACAGACAGACAGAGTTTTCAGGTTCAAAACCTATACTTGCCAGAAGATGGTCATTCACTTGGGTAAAAAAAAAAAAAAAAAAAAAGGCTTTTTATTTTTTTTTCCCCTGCCTGGGTAACCTGTCTCCTGCCTGTTTCAAAGTGAAAAAAGGGAAAAATCTTTTTTGGAGGGAAAAGGACCAAAATGCAGGCAGGTGGACTCCGTGGAGGGTGCATGGGGAGTTGCTCCTGCCCTGGCACTAGAGCCCCAGCTGCTGTTCCAGGTGCTCTCTGATAACAGAGATCTCCGTGTGTCGTGTCATGACACTGTCATCAGGACTGACCCTCAGGATAATGAGGATTCAAAACGAGGCAGGTGATACTGCCTTCAAAAGTAAATCCAGGGAGGTTTGGCGGTATGTCAGAGGGTTAAGGGCTTGTGGGGCTCACGAATAGAGGGGACAGGTGGAGGGATTTGGGGTCTGGCCCCCAGACCGCCACCTGCAGGGGAGTCGCTTTACAGGGGGTGAAGCAGGTCTTTAGGAGCTCTATCTTTCTCTCCAACCCTGTATTTCCTCTGCTCTCTCCTTTTGTGTCTGTCAGATGCAAGGTCAGTAACAACAACAACAACAAAAACAATAACCACCACAGTGACCAAGCAACAAGGGCAGCGAAAGGGGAACAAATGGAGTGCAGGAGCTGTGGATTATTCGTGGCGTAGGCACTCAGCTGTGGCAATAACCCCTTGAGGCAATCAATCCATACATGAAGAAGTAACACAGGTAACAGAGACGTATATGTCCCTGTGTGTTTCCACTGAGTTAATGTAAATGCACTTTTATTTACTTCTTCATGTATTTATTACCTTGCCACGAGAATTTCTTTTAATTGCTAAAAAAAATGTCATATCAAGGGTACCAGGTGGTGCCACACCCAGTTAAGCACTCATGTTACAATGCAGGAGGACTGGGCTTCAACACCCTGGTTCCCACCTGCCAGGGGAAATCTTTACAAGTGGTGCAGAAGTGCTGCAGTTGTCTCTCTCTGTGTCTCAAACTCTCTCTACCTCCCTTCCCTCTCAATTCCTGTCTATTTATTCCAGTGAATAATCAAGAAAATAGAAAGTAAAAAAAGAAAAAGGAAAAGGAAATATTCCACGACTTCAAATGGGCTACTCAGGACAATGCTTTCCTTGTTAAGATCCGCACAGCATTCCATATGCAGAAAGGCAAAGACGCCATGTATTTTTTAACCCAGTTTTTATATTTATTTATTTATTTAGGTGCTTATTCATTTTTGTTATTGATGAATTAATGTTTTACATTTGACATTGACTAAGGATCTGACACCAGCGGTCTCCAGTGACCCCTATATGGTACTCTGCCTCTACAAAACCGATCCATTGACCTGTCCATCCATCCATCCATCCACCCATACATCTATCCATCCATTCATCCATTCATCCATCCATCCATTCATCCATCCATCCATCCATCCATCCATCCATCCATCCATCCACCAGTCAACCAAGCTAAATACAAAAGGAGATCTCTCCTTAATGGTGAGCAGAAACAACGATGCATAGGTAGGTTGCAAAGGCCCATTTTGACTGAATAGGGCAGAGGGGCTGAACCAGGGAATGTGTTGGGGCGTGTGGGTTTGGGTGGGGTGAGCCGGAGACCCTGTGAGCTGGGTCACATTAGGGGCAGGCAGGGGGTGGAAGGGGTTGCGAACAGCTGTCACTGGAGAACCATCACAAGTGCTGGAGCTGGTGAGCAGGGCACCTGGAAGAGAGGACAGACAAAGGAGAGAAGCAAAGTGCGGAGGAGAGGAGAGGGGAGAGGATGGTGAGGACAGGAGAGGACAGGAGAGGACAGGATTGGAGGGCACCTGAGAAACCTACCTGGACAAAGGCAGCATACAGACATCCAGGAAGGCAGGCAGGCATGCAGGCAGCTCTGGCCTGGGCTCCCTGGATCCCGGGCGCAACTCCACCTGTCTTCTCTTGGCTGCCAGCCCTGAGGTCCCTCGTCGGTCAGCACTGTCTTCCCATCCTTCCGTCCCTCTGTGCCAGGGCCCAGGTGTCTGGGCGCTGTTGCCTGACCTAGTGGCAGGGCAGTTGGGCTGCTCAGTGCCAGTGTGGCCAGCACAGATTGCCAGGGGCTAGGACATCACAGAGGGCTCCTGTGGTTGCTAGGCCACGGGGACCCCGCCCATCCAGTTGACCAGCAGCCATGACCCCCACGCTGAACTTGACCTGAGGGGTGGTGGCCAGCCACCAGAGCCAGAGCCCCAGGCCAAAGCCGGTGCTGGTCGGCCGGGCCAAGGGGCTATGGGCAGATTGGTGTGTGTCTGGGCATGGGGCTGGCATCTGACAGTCCAGGGCGGGGGACCAAGGTCCGCCAGGCCCCTGTCCCACCATGTGCACTGACACACAGTCTTGCTGACTGACTGACAGTCCCCGCCCCAGAGATACCCACACCAAGTCCCTGGGTGCCCTGAGCTGCCCCTGAGGGTTGGTGGGTGCCTGCCTGGACACATGCCTCCGTAATGGAGGCCTCCATTAATCCCGTTGCCTATTGACAGCTGCCCTCCTGCCCCTCCTCCTCCTCCTCCGCCTCCTCTCCTCCTCCTCTTCTTCCTCCTCCTCTTCCTCCTCTTCCTCCTGCTCTTCCTCCTCCTCCTCCTCCACCCCCTCCTCCTCTTCCTCATCCTCAGAGGGACTCACTCAGGGCCCTTGGCCTAGGCAAGCCAGGGCTGCTGCTCTGGCTTCTGCAGCTTCTATCCAGTGGGGGGGGGATTGTAGGAATCTGTTCCTGTCAGTCCCTGATTCCTGGGACCTTCCATGCCTCCAGCTGCCCCCACTCTCTAGTCCTGACCCCTCCTCAAGGATGCCCCCTTTCCCCTTACCCTCTGTCCCCCAGCTCCCAACTAACATCTACTGTGTTCCTCCCTGCGCTACTTTACTGCCACCCTGCTTCTGCCCTTCAGCCATGAGGGCCCAGGGCCAGCCCAGCTGCCATCTCACCATCCAGCAGGGGGACCTGCCCTAACCCCCTGCCACCACACCCACACACACAGCCCTGCACACACTCCTGGGCTCCCCTGCCTGCAGCCTGCCTCTCAAACAGTCTCCTTCTGCCCCCTAGCCCCCTTACAGCCTCTGCCACGGACCCCACAGACACCTGGGCATGAGCAGTGCAGACATGAAAACAGCTCCCCTCGCCCCCACTCCAGTTGCTCCAAGGTTGTCAAGAGTCTTTTTTTCATGCTGTAGGGGAGGGAGTTGAGACAGTCCAATGTCCTGGGGAGCAAGAACTGCAAACAGTCCATCTACAATGTAACATTTGGGTCTCACGCCGCCCAATCCCTAGTGCGCTGTGCAGACCTTTGACTGGCAAAAACACCCCATCTGAGCGTGAGATCTGACTGGGCTAGTGGCTCTTTCTGTGGACTAAGAGACAGACAGACAGAGTTTTCAGGTTCAAAACCTATACTTGCCAGAAGATGGTCATTCACTTGGGTAAAAAAAAAAAAAAAAAAAAAAAAAGGCTTTTTATTTTTTTTTTCCCCTGCCTGGGTAACCTGTCTCCTGCCTGTTTCAAAGTGAAAAAAGGGAAAAATCTTTTTTGGAGGGAAAAGGACCAAAATGCAGGCAGGTGGACTCCGTGGAGGGTGCATGGGGAGTTGCTCCTGCCCTGGCACTAGAGCCCCAGCTGCTGTTCCAGGTGCTCTCTGATAACAGAGATCTCCGTGTGTCGTGTCATGACACTGTCATCAGGACTGACCCTCAGGATAATGAGGATTCAAAACGAGGCAGGTGATACTGCCTTCAAAAGTAAATCCAGGGAGGTTTGGCGGTATGTCAGAGGGTTAAGGGCTTGTGGGGCTCACGAATAGAGGGGACAGGTGGAGGGATTTGGGGTCTGGCCCCCAGACCGCCACCTGCAGGGGAGTCGCTTTACAGGGCGTGAAGCAGGTCTTTAGGAGCTCTATCTTTCTCTCCAACCCTGTATTTCCTCTGCTCTCTCCTTTTGTGTCTGTCAGATGCAAGGTCAGTAACAACAACAACAACAAAAACAATAACCACCACAGTGACCAAGCAACAAGGGCAGCGAAAGGGGAACAAATGGAGTGCAGGAGCTGTGGATTATTCGTGGCGTAGGCACTCAGCTGTGGCAATAACCCCTTGAGGCAATCAATCCATACATGAAGAAGTAACACAGGTAACAGAGACGTATATGTCCCTGTGTGTTTCCACTGAGTTAATGTAAATGCACTTTTATTTACTTCTTCATGTATTTATTACCTTGCCACGAGAATTTCTTTTAATTGCTAAAAAAAATGTCATATCAAGGGTACCAGGTGGTGCCACACCCAGTTAAGCACTCATGTTACAATGCAGGAGGACTGGGCTTCAACACCCTGGTTCCCACCTGCCAGGGGAAATCTTTACAAGTGGTGCAGAAGTGCTGCAGTTGTCTCTCTCTGTGTCTCAAACTCTCTCTACCTCCCTTCCCTCTCAATTCCTGTCTATTTATTCCAGTGAATAATCAAGAAAATAGAAAGTAAAAAAAGAAAAAGGAAAAGGAAATATTCCACGACTTCAAATGGGCTACTCAGGACAATGCTTTCCTTGTTAAGATCCGCACAGCATTCCATATGCAGAAAGGCAAAGACGCCATGTATTTTTTAACCCAGTTTTTATATTTATTTATTTATTTAGGTGCTTATTCATTTTTGTTATTGATGAATTAATGTTTTACATTTGACATTGACTAAGGATCTGACACCAGCGGTCTCCAGTGACCCCTATATGGTACTCTGCCTCTACAAAACCGATCCATTGACCTGTCCATCCATCCATCCATCCACCCATACATCTATCCATCCATTCATCCATTCATCCATCCATCCATTCATCATCCATCCATCCATCCATCCATCCATCCATCCATCCATCCATCCACCAGTCAACCAAGCTAAATACAAAAGGAGATCTCTCCTTAATGGTGAGCAGAAACAACGATGCATAGGTAGGTTGCAAAGGCCCATTTTGACTGAATAGGGCAGAGGGGCTGAACCAGGGAATGTGTTGGGGCGTGTGGGTTTGGGTGGGGTGAGCCGGAGACCCTGTGAGCTGGGTCACATTAGGGGCAGGCAGGGGGTGGAAGGGGTTGCGAACAGCTGTCACTGGAGAACCATCACAAGTGCTGGAGCTGGTGAGCAGGGCACCTGGAAGAGAGGACAGACAAAGGAGAGAAGCAAAGTGCGGAGGAGAGGAGAGGGGAGAGGATGGTGAGGACAGGAGAGGACAGGAGAGGACAGGATTGGAGGGCACCTGAGAAACCTACCTGGACAAAGGCAGCATACAGACATCCAGGAAGGCAGGCAGGCATGCAGGCAGCTCTGGCCTGGGCTCCCTGGATCCCGGGCGCAACTCCACCTGTCTTCTCTTGGCTGCCAGCCCTGAGGTCCCTCGTCGGTCAGCACTGTCTTCCCATCCTTCCGTCCCTCTGTGCCAGGGCCCAGGTGTCTGGGCGCTGTTGCCTGACCTAGTGGCAGGGCAGTTGGGCTGCTCAGTGCCAGTGTGGCCAGCACAGATTGCCAGGGGCTAGGACATCACAGAGGGCTCCTGTGGTTGCTAGGCCACGGGGACCCCGCCCATCCAGTTGACCAGCAGCCATGACCCCCACGCTGAACTTGACCTGAGGGGTGGTGGCCAGCCACCAGAGCCAGAGCCCCAGGCCAAAGCCGGTGCTGGTCGGCCGGGCCAAGGGGCTATGGGCAGATTGGTGTGTGTCTGGGCATGGGGCTGGCATCTGACAGTCCAGGGCGGGGGACCAAGGTCCGCCAGGCCCCTGTCCCACCATGTGCACTGACACACAGTCTTGCTGACTGACTGACAGTCCCCGCCCCAGAGATACCCACACCAAGTCCCTGGGTGCCCTGAGCTGCCCCTGAGGGTTGGTGGGTGCCTGCCTGGACACATGCCTCCGTAATGGAGGCCTCCATTAATCCCGTTGCCTATTGACAGCTGCCCTCCTGCCCCTCCTCCTCCTCCTCCACCTCCTCTCCTCCTCCTCTTCTTCCTCCTCCTCTTCCTCCTCTTCCTCCTGCTCTTCCTCCTCCTCCTCCTCCACCCCCTCCTCCTCTTCCTCATCCTCAGAGGGACTCACTCAGGGCCCTTGGCCTAGGCAAGCCAGGGCTGCTGCTCTGGCTTCTGCAGCTTCTATCCAGTGGGGGGGGGATTGTAGGAATCTGTTCCTGTCAGTCCCTGATTCCTGGGACCTTCCATGCCTCCAGCTGCCCCCACTCTCTAGTCCTGACCCCTCCTCAAGGATGCCCCCTTTCCCCTTACCCTCTGTCCCCCAGCTCCCAACTAACATCTACTGTGTTCCTCCCTGCGCTACTTTACTGCCACCCTGCTTCTGCCCTTCAGCCATGAGGGCCCAGGGCCAGCCCAGCTGCCATCTCACCATCCAGCAGGGGGACCTGCCCTAACCCCCTGCCACCACACCCACACACACAGCCCTGCACACACTCCTGGGCTCCCCTGCCTGCAGCCTGCCTCTCAAACAGTCTCCTTCTGCCCCCTAGCCCCCTTACAGCCTCTGCCACGGACCCCACAGACACCTGGGCATGAGCAGTGCAGACATGAAAACAGCTCCCCTCGCCCCCACTCCAGTTGCTCCAAGGTTGTCAAGAGTCTTTTTTTCATGCTGTAGGGGAGGGAGTTGAGACAGTCCAATGTCCTGGGGAGCAAGAACTGCAAACAGTCCATCTACAATGGAACATTTGGGTCTCACGCCGCCCAATCCCTAGTGCGCTGTGCAGACCTTTGACTGGCAAAAACACCCCATCTGAGCGTGAGATCTGACTGGGCTAGTGGCTCTTTCTGTGGACTAAGAGACAGACAGACAGAGTTTTCAGGTTCAAAACCTATACTTGCCAGAAGATGGTCATTCACTTGGGTAAAAAAAAAAAAAAAAAAAAAAAGGCTTTTTATTTTTTTTTTCCCCTGCCTGGGTAACCTGTCTCCTGCCTGTTTCAAAGTGAAAAAAGGGAAAAATCTTTTTTGGAGGGAAAAGGACCAAAATGCAGGCAGGTGGACTCCGTGGAGGGTGCATGGGGAGTTGCTCCTGCCCTGGCACTAGAGCCCCAGCTGCTGTTCCAGGTGCTCTCTGATAACAGAGATCTCCGTGTGTCGTGTCATGACACTGTCATCAGGACTGACCCTCAGGATAATGAGGATTCAAAACGAGGCAGGTGATACTGCCTTCAAAAGTAAATCCAGGGAGGTTTGGCGGTATGTCAGAGGGTTAAGGGCTTGTGGGGCTCACGAATAGAGGGGACAGGTGGAGGGATTTGGGGTCTGGCCCCCAGACCGCCACCTGCAGGGGAGTCGCTTTACAGGGCGTGAAGCAGGTCTTTAGGAGCTCTATCTTTCTCTCCAACCCTGTATTTCCTCTGCTCTCTCCTTTTGTGTCTGTCAGATGCAAGGTCAGTAACAACAACAACAACAAAAACAATAACCACCACAGTGACCAAGCAACAAGGGCAGCGAAAGGGGAACAAATGGAGTGCAGGAGCTGTGGATTATTCGTGGCGTAGGCACTCAGCTGTGGCAATAACCCCTTGAGGCAATCAATCCATACATGAAGAAGTAACACAGGTAACAGAGACGTATATGTCCCTGTGTGTTTCCACTGAGTTAATGTAAATGCACTTTTATTTACTTCTTCATGTATTTATTACCTTGCCACGAGAATTTCTTTTAATTGCTAAAAAAAATGTCATATCAAGGGTACCAGGTGGTGCCACACCCAGTTAAGCACTCATGTTACAATGCAGGAGGACTGGGCTTCAACACCCTGGTTCCCACCTGCCAGGGGAAATCTTTACAAGTGGTGCAGAAGTGCTGCAGTTGTCTCTCTCTGTGTCTCAAACTCTCTCTACATCCCTTCCCTCTCAATTCCTGTCTATTTATTCCAGTGAATAATCAAGAAAATAGAAAGTAAAAAAAGAAAAAGGAAAAGGAAATATTCCACGACTTCAAATGGGCTACTCAGGACAATGCTTTCCTTGTTAAGATCCGCACAGCATTCCATATGCAGAAAGGCAAAGACGCCATGTATTTTTTAACCCAGTTTTTATATTTATTTATTTATTTAGGTGCTTATTCATTTTTGTTATTGATGAATTAATGTTTTACATTTGACATTGACTAAGGATCTGACACCAGCGGTCTCCAGTGACCCCTATATGGTACTCTGCCTCTACAAAACCGATCCATTGACCTGTCCATCCATCCATCCATCCACCCATACATCTATCCATCCATTCATCCATTCATCCATCCATCCATTCATCCATCCATCCATCCATCCATCCATCCATCCATCCATCCACCAGTCAACCAAGCTAAATACAAAAGGAGATCTCTCCTTAATGGTGAGCAGAAACAACGATGCATAGGTAGGTTGCAAAGGCCCATTTTGACTGAATAGGGCAGAGGGGCTGAACCAGGGAATGTGTTGGGGCGTGTGGGTTTGGGTGGGGTGAGCCGGAGACCCTGTGAGCTGGGTCACATTAGGGGCAGGCAGGGGGTGGAAGGGGTTGCGAACAGCTGTCACTGGAGAACCATCACAAGTGCTGGAGCTGGTGAGCAGGGCACCTGGAAGAGAGGACAGACAAAGGAGAGAAGCAAAGTGCGGAGGAGAGGAGAGGGGAGAGGATGGTGAGGACAGGAGAGGACAGGAGAGGACAGGATTGGAGGGCACCTGAGAAACCTACCTGGACAAAGGCAGCATACAGACATCCAGGAAGGCAGGCAGGCATGCAGGCAGCTCTGGCCTGGGCTCCCTGGATCCCGGGCGCAACTCCACCTGTCTTCTCTTGGCTGCCAGCCCTGAGGTCCCTCGTCGGTCAGCACTGTCTTCCCATCCTTCCGTCCCTCTGTGCCAGGGCCCAGGTGTCTGGGCGCTGTTGCCTGACCTAGTGGCAGGGCAGTTGGGCTGCTCAGTGCCAGTGTGGCCAGCACAGATTGCCAGGGGCTAGGACATCACAGAGGGCTCCTGTGGTTGCTAGGCCACGGGGACCCCGCCCATCCAGTTGACCAGCAGCCATGACCCCCACGCTGAACTTGACCTGAGGGGTGGTGGCCAGCCACCAGAGCCAGAGCCCCAGGCCAAAGCCGGTGCTGGTCGGCCGGGCCAAGGGGCTATGGGCAGATTGGTGTGTGTCTGGGCATGGGGCTGGCATCTGACAGTCCAGGGCGGGGGACCAAGGTCCGCCAGGCCCCTGTCCCACCATGTGCACTGACACACAGTCTTGCTGACTGACTGACAGTCCCCGCCCCAGAGATACCCACACCAAGTCCCTGGGTGCCCTGAGCTGCCCCTGAGGGTTGGTGGGTGCCTGCCTGGACACATGCCTCCGTAATGGAGGCCTCCATTAATCCCGTTGCCTATTGACAGCTGCCCTCCTGCCCCTCCTCCTCCTCCTCCGCCTCCTCTCCTCCTCCTCTTCTTCCTCCTCCTCTTCCTCCTCTTCCTCCTGCTCTTCCTCCTCCTCCTCCTCCACCCCCTCCTCCTCTTCCTCATCCTCAGGGGGACTCACTCAGGGCCCTTGGCCTAGGCAAGCCAGGGCTGCTGCTCTGGCTTCTGCAGCTTCTATCCAGTGGGGGGGGGATTGTAGGAATCTGTTCCTGTCAGTCCCTGATTCCTGGGACCTTCCATGCCTCCAGCTGCCCCCACTCTCTAGTCCTGACCCCTCCTCAAGGATGCCCCCTTTCCCCTTACCCTCTGTCCCCCAGCTCCCAACTAACATCTACTGTGTTCCTCCCTGCGCTACTTTACTGCCACCCTGCTTCTGCCCTTCAGCCATGAGGGCCCAGGGCCAGCCCAGCTGCCATCTCACCATCCAGCAGGGGGACCTGCCCTAACCCCCTGCCACCACACCCACACACACAGCCCTGCACACACTCCTGGGCTCCCCTGCCTGCAGCCTGCCTCTCAAACAGTCTCCTTCTGCCCCCTAGCCCCCTTACAGCCTCTGCCACGGACCCCACAGACACCTGGGCATGAGCAGTGCAGACATGAAAACAGCTCCCCTCGCCCCCACTCCAGTTGCTCCAAGGTTGTCAAGAGTCTTTTTTTCATGCTGTAGGGGAGGGAGTTGAGACAGTCCAATGTCCTGGGGAGCAAGAACTGCAAACAGTCCATCTACAATGTAACATTTGGGTCTCACGCCGCCCAATCCCTAGTGCGCTGTGCAGACCTTTGACTGGCAAAAACACCCCATCTGAGCGTGAGATCTGACTGGGCTAGTGGCTCTTTCTGTGGACTAAGAGACAGACAGACAGAGTTTTCAGGTTCAAAACCTATACTTGCCAGAAGATGGTCATTCACTTGGGTAAAAAAAAAAAAAAAAAAAAAAAAAAAAAGGCTTTTTATTTTTTTTTTCCCCTGCCTGGGTAACCTGTCTCCTGCCTGTTTCAAAGTGAAAAAAGGGAAAAATCTTTTTTGGAGGGAAAAGGACCAAAATGCAGGCAGGTGGACTCCGTGGAGGGTGCATGGGGAGTTGCTCCTGCCCTGGCACTAGAGCCCCAGCTGCTGTTCCAGGTGCTCTCTGATAACAGAGATCTCCGTGTGTCGTGTCATGACACTGTCATCAGGACTGACCCTCAGGATAATGAGGATTCAAAACGAGGCAGGTGATACTGCCTTCAAAAGTAAATCCAGGGAGGTTTGGCGGTATGTCAGAGGGTTAAGGGCTTGTGGGGCTCACGAATAGAGGGGACAGGTGGAGGGATTTGGGGTCTGGCCCCCAGACCGCCACCTGCAGGGGAGTCGCTTTACAGGGGGTGAAGCAGGTCTTTAGGAGCTCTATCTTTCTCTCCAACCCTGTATTTCCTCTGCTCTCTCCTTTTGTGTCTGTCAGATGCAAGGTCAGTAACAACAACAACAACAAAAACAATAACCACCACAGTGACCAAGCAACAAGGGCAGCGAAAGGGGAACAAATGGAGTGCAGGAGCTGTGGATTATTCGTGGCGTAGGCACTCAGCTGTGGCAATAACCCCTTGAGGCAATCAATCCATACATGAAGAAGTAACACAGGTAACAGAGACGTATATGTCCCTGTGTGTTTCCACTGAGTTAATGTAAATGCACTTTTATTTACTTCTTCATGTATTTATTACCTTGCCACGAGAATTTCTTTTAATTGCTAAAAAAAATGTCATATCAAGGGTACCAGGTGGTGCCACACCCAGTTAAGCACTCATGTTACAATGCAGGAGGACTGGGCTTCAACACCCTGGTTCCCACCTGCCAGGGGAAATCTTTACAAGTGGTGCAGAAGTGCTGCAGATGTCTCTCTCTGTGTCTCAAACTCTCTCTACCTCCCTTCCCTCTCAATTCCTGTCTATTTATTCCAGTGAATAATCAAGAAAATAGAAAGTAAAAAAAGAAAAAGGAAAAGGAAATATTCCACGACTTCAAATGGGCTACTCAGGACAATGCTTTCCTTGTTAAGATCCGCACAGCATTCCATATGCAGAAAGGCAAAGACGCCATGTATTTTTTAACCCAGTTTTTATATTTATTTATTTATTTAGGTGCTTATTCATTTTTGTTATTGATGAATTAATGTTTTACATTTGACATTGACTAAGGATCTGACACCAGCGGTCTCCAGTGACCCCTATATGGTACTCTGCCTCTACAAAACCGATCCATTGACCTGTCCATCCATCCATCCATCCACCCATACATCTATCCATCCATTCATCCATTCATCCATCCATCCATTCATCCATCCATCCATCCATCCATCCATCCATCCATCCACCAGTCAACCAAGCTAAATACAAAAGGAGATCTCTCCTTAATGGTGAGCAGAAACAACGATGCATAGGTAGGTTGCAAAGGCCCATTTTGACTGAATAGGGCAGAGGGGCTGAACCAGGGAATGTGTTGGGGCGTGTGGGTTTGGGTGGGGTGAGCCGGAGACCCTGTGAGCTGGGTCACATTAGGGGCAGGCAGGGGGTGGAAGGGGTTGCGAACAGCTGTCACTGGAGAACCATCACAAGTGCTGGAGCTGGTGAGCAGGGCACCTGGAAGAGAGGACAGACAAAGGAGAGAAGCAAAGTGCGGAGGAGAGGAGAGGGGAGAGGATGGTGAGGACAGGAGAGGACAGGAGAGGACAGGATTGGAGGGCACCTGAGAAACCTACCTGGACAAAGGCAGCATACAGACATCCAGGAAGGCAGGCAGGCATGCAGGCAGCTCTGGCCTGGGCTCCCTGGATCCCGGGCGCAACTCCACCTGTCTTCTCTTGGCTGCCAGCCCTGAGGTCCCTCGTCGGTCAGCACTGTCTTCCCATCCTTCCGTCCCTCTGTGCCAGGGCCCAGGCGTCTGGGCGCTGTTGCCTGACCTAGTGGCAGGGCAGTTGGGCTGCCCAGTGCCAGTGTGGCCAGCACAGATTGCCAGGGGCTAGGACATCACAGAGGGCTCCTGTGGTTGCTAGGCCACGGGGACCCCGCCCATCCAGTTGACAAGCAGCCATGACCCCCACGCTGAACTTGACCTGAGGGGTGGTGGCCAGCCACCAGAGCCAGAGCCCCAGGCCAAAGCCGGTGCTGGTCGGCCGGGCCAAGGGGCTATGGGCAGATTGGTGTGTGTCTGGGCATGGGGCTGGCATCTGACAGTCCAGGGCGGGGGACCAAGGTCCGCCAGGCCCCTGTCCCACCATGTGCACTGACACACAGTCTTGCTGACTGACTGACAGTCCCCGCCCCAGAGATACCCACACCAAGTCCCTGGGTGCCCTGAGCTGCCCCTGAGGGTTGGTGGGTGCCTGCCTGGACACATGCCTCCGTAATGGAGGCCTCCATTAATCCCGTTGCCTATTGACAGCTGCCCTCCTGCCCCTCCTCCTCCTCCGCCTCCTCTCCTCCTCCTCTTCTTCCTCCTCCTCTTCCTCCTCTTCCTCCTGCTCTTCCTCCTCCTCCTCCTCCTCCACCCCCTCCTCCTCTTCCTCATCCTCAGAGGGACTCACTCAGGGCCCTTGGCCTAGGCAAGCCAGGGCTGCTGCTCTGGCTTCTGCAGCTTCTATCCAGTGGGGGGGATTGTAGGAATCTGTTCCTGTCAGTGCCTGATTCCTGGGACCTTCCATGCCTCCAGCTGCCCCCACTCTCTAGTCCTGACCCCTCCTCAAGGATGCCCCCTTTCCCCTTACCCTCTGTCCCCCAGCTCCCAACTAACATCTACTGTGTTCCTCCCTGCGCTACTTTACTGCCACCCTGCTTCTGCCCTTCAGCCATGAGGGCCCAGGGCCAGCCCAGCTGCCATCTCACCATCCAGCAGGGGGACCTGCCCTAACCCCCTGCCACCACACCCACACACACAGCCCTGCACACACTCCTGGGCTCCCCTGCCTGCAGCCTGCCTCTCAAACAGTCTCCTTCTGCCCCCTAGCCCCCTTACAGCCTCTGCCACGGACCCCACAGACACCTGGGCATGAGCAGTGCAGACATGAAAACAGCTCCCCTCGCCCCCACTCCAGTTGCTCCAAGGTTGTCAAGAGTCTTTTTTTCATGCTGTAGGGGAGGGAGTTGAGACAGTCCAATGTCCTGGGGAGCAAGAACTGCAAACAGTCCATCTACAATGGAACATTTGGGTCTCACGCCGCCCAATCCCTAGTGCGCTGTGCAGACCTTTGACTGGCAAAAACACCCCATCTGAGCGTGAGATCTGACTGGGCTAGTGGCTCTTTCTGTGGACTAAGAGACAGACAGACAGAGTTTTCAGGTTCAAAACCTATACTTGCCAGAAGATGGTCATTCACTTGGGTAAAAAAAAAAAAAAAAAAAAAAAAAAAAGGCTTTTTATTTTTTTTTCCCCTGCCTGGGTAACCTGTCTCCTGCCTGTTTCAAAGTGAAAAAAGGGAAAAATCTTTTTTGGAGGGAAAAGGACCAAAATGCAGGCAGGTGGACTCCGTGGAGGGTGCATGGGGAGTTGCTCCTGCCCTGGCACTAGAGCCCCAGCTGCTGTTCCAGGTGCTCTCTGATAACAGAGATCTCCGTGTGTCGTGTCATGACACTGTCATCAGGACTGACCCTCAGGATAATGAGGATTCAAAACGAGGCAGGTGATACTGCCTTCAAAAGTAAATCCAGGGAGGTTTGGCGGTATGTCAGAGGGTTAAGGGCTTGTGGGGCTCACGAATAGAGGGGACAGGTGGAGGGATTTGGGGTCTGGCCCCCAGACCGCCACCTGCAGGGGAGTCGCTTTACAGGGGGTGAAGCAGGTCTTTAGGAGCTCTATCTTTCTCTCCAACCCTGTATTTCCTCTGCTCTCTCCTTTTGTGTCTGTCAGATGCAAGGTCAGTAACAACAACAACAACAAAAACAATAACCACCACAGTGACCAAGCAACAAGGGCAGCGAAAGGGGAACAAATGGAGTGCAGGAGCTGTGGATTATTCGTGGCGTAGGCACTCAGCTGTGGCAATAACCCCTTGAGGCAATCAATCCATACATGAAGAAGTAACACAGGTAACAGAGACGTATATGTCCCTGTGTGTTTCCACTGAGTTAATGTAAATGCACTTTTATTTACTTCTTCATGTATTTATTACCTTGCCACGAGAATTTCTTTTAATTGCTAAAAAAAATGTCATATCAAGGGTACCAGGTGGTGCCACACCCAGTTAAGCACTCATGTTACAATGCAGGAGGACTGGGCTTCAACACCCTGGTTCCCACCTGCCAGGGGAAATCTTTACAAGTGGTGCAGAAGTGCTGCAGATGTCTCTCTCTGTGTCTCAAACTCTCTCTACCTCCCTTCCCTCTCAATTCCTGTCTATTTATTCCAGTGAATAATCAAGAAAATAGAAAGTAAAAAAAGAAAAAGGAAAAGGAAATATTCCACGACTTCAAATGGGCTACTCAGGACAATGCTTTCCTTGTTAAGATCCGCACAGCATTCCATATGCAGAAAGGCAAAGACGCCATGTATTTTTTAACCCAGTTTTTATATTTATTTATTTATTTAGGTGCTTATTCATTTTTGTTATTGATGAATTAATGTTTTACATTTGACATTGACTAAGGATCTGACACCAGCGGTCTCCAGTGACCCCTATATGGTACTCTGCCTCTACAAAACCGATCCATTGACCTGTCCATCCATCCATCCATCCACCCATACATCTATCCATCCATTCATCCATTCATCCATCCATCCATTCATCCATCCATCCATCCATCCATCCATCCATCCATCCATCCATCCACCAGTCAACCAAGCTAAATACAAAAGGAGATCTCTCCTTAATGGTGAGCAGAAACAACGATGCATAGGTAGGTTGCAAAGGCCCATTTTGACTGAATAGGGCAGAGGGGCTGAACCAGGGAATGTGTTGGGGCGTGTGGGTTTGGGTGGGGTGAGCCGGAGACCCTGTGAGCTGGGTCACATTAGGGGCAGGCAGGGGGTGGAAGGGGTTGCGAACAGCTGTCACTGGAGAACCATCACAAGTGCTGGAGCTGGTGAGCAGGGCACCTGGAAGAGAGGACAGACAAAGGAGAGAAGCAAAGTGCGGAGGAGAGGAGAGGGGAGAGGATGGTGAGGACAGGAGAGGACAGGAGAGGACAGGATTGGAGGGCACCTGAGAAACCTACCTGGACAAAGGCAGCATACAGACATCCAGGAAGGCAGGCAGGCATGCAGGCAGCTCTGGCCTGGGCTCCCTGGATCCCGGGCGCAACTCCACCTGTCTTCTCTTGGCTGCCAGCCCTGAGGTCCCTCGTCGGTCAGCACTGTCTTCCCATCCTTCCGTCCCTCTGTGCCAGGGCCCAGGCGTCTGGGCGCTGTTGCCTGACCTAGTGGCAGGGCAGTTGGGCTGCCCAGTGCCAGTGTGGCCAGCACAGATTGCCAGGGGCTAGGACATCACAGAGGGCTCCTGTGGTTGCTAGGCCACGGGGACCCCGCCCATCCAGTTGACAAGCAGCCATGACCCCCACGCTGAACTTGACCTGAGGGGTGGTGGCCAGCCACCAGAGCCAGAGCCCCAGGCCAAAGCCGGTGCTGGTCGGCCGGGCCAAGGGGCTATGGGCAGATTGGTGTGTGTCTGGGCATGGGGCTGGCATCTGACAGTCCAGGGCGGGGGACCAAGGTCCGCCAGGCCCCTGTCCCACCATGTGCACTGACACACAGTCTTGCTGACTGACTGACAGTCCCCGCCCCAGAGATACCCACACCAAGTCCCTGGGTGCCCTGAGCTGCCCCTGAGGGTTGGTGGGTGCCTGCCTGGACACATGCCTCCGTAATGGAGGCCTCCATTAATCCCGTTGCCTATTGACAGCTGCCCTCCTGCCCCTCCTCCTCCTCCGCCTCCTCTCCTCCTCCTCTTCTTCCTCCTCCTCTTCCTCCTCTTCCTCCTGCTCTTCCTCCTCCTCCTCCTCCTCCACCCCCTCCTCCTCTTCCTCATCCTCAGAGGGACTCACTCAGGGCCCTTGGCCTAGGCAAGCCAGGGCTGCTGCTCTGGCTTCTGCAGCTTCTATCCAGTGGGGGGGATTGTAGGAATCTGTTCCTGTCAGTCCCTGATTCCTGGGACCTTCCATGCCTCCAGCTGCCCCCACTCTCTAGTCCTGACCCCTCCTCAAGGATGCCCCCTTTCCCCTTACCCTCTGTCCCCCAGCTCCCAACTAACATCTACTGTGTTCCTCCCTGCGCTACTTTACTGCCACCCTGCTTCTGCCCTTCAGCCATGAGGGCCCAGGGCCAGCCCAGCTGCCATCTCACCATCCAGCAGGGGGACCTGCCCTAACCCCCTGCCACCACACCCACACACACAGCCCTGCACACACTCCTGGGCTCCCCTGCCTGCAGCCTGCCTCTCAAACAGTCTCCTTCTGCCCCCTAGCCCCCTTACAGCCTCTGCCACGGACCCCACAGACACCTGGGCATGAGCAGTGCAGACATGAAAACAGCTCCCCTCGCCCCCACTCCAGTTGCTCCAAGGTTGTCAAGAGTCTTTTTTTCATGCTGTAGGGGAGGGAGTTGAGACAGTCCAATGTCCTGGGGAGCAAGAACTGCAAACAGTCCATCTACAATGGAACATTTGGGTCTCACGCCGCCCAATCCCTAGTGCGCTGTGCAGACCTTTGACTGGCAAAAACACCCCATCTGAGCGTGAGATCTGACTGGGCTAGTGGCTCTTTCTGTGGACTAAGAGACAGACAGACAGAGTTTTCAGGTTCAAAACCTATACTTGCCAGAAGATGGTCATTCACTTGGGTAAAAAAAAAAAAAAAAAAAAAAAAAAAAGGCTTTTTATTTTTTTTTCCCCTGCCTGGGTAACCTGTCTCCTGCCTGTTTCAAAGTGAAAAAAGGGAAAAATCTTTTTTGGAGGGAAAAGGACCAAAATGCAGGCAGGTGGACTCCGTGGAGGGTGCATGGGGAGTTGCTCCTGCCCTGGCACTAGA
The DNA here is from genome assembly GCF_950295315.1 of Erinaceus europaeus. Classification (NCBI taxonomy): domain Eukaryota; kingdom Metazoa; phylum Chordata; class Mammalia; order Eulipotyphla; family Erinaceidae; genus Erinaceus; species Erinaceus europaeus. Next base: position 260,626 of record NW_026647161.1, read on the forward strand.
GCCCCAGCTGCTGTTCCAGGTGCTCTCTGATAACAGAGATCTCCGTGTGTCGTGTCATGACACTGTCATCAGGACTGACCCTCAGGATAATGAGGATTCAAAACGAGGCAGGTGATACTGCCTTCAAAAGTAAATCCAGGGAGGTTTGGCGGTATGTCAGAGGGTTAAGGGCTTGTGGGGCTCACGAATAGAGGGGACAGGTGGAGGGATTTGGGGTCTGGCCCCCAGACCGCCACCTGCAGGGGAGTCGCTTTACAGGGGGTGAAGCAGGTCTTTAGGAGCTCTATCTTTCTCTCCAACCCTGTATTTCCTCTGCTCTCTCCTTTTGTGTCTGTCAGATGCAAGGTCAGTAACAACAACAACAACAAAAACAATAACCACCACAGTGACCAAGCAACAAGGGCAGCGAAAGGGGAACAAATGGAGTGCAGGAGCTGTGGATTATTCGTGGCGTAGACACTCAGCTGTGGCAATAACCCCTTGAGGCAATCAATCCATACATGAAGAAGTAACACAGGTAACAGAGACGTATATGTCCCTGTGTGTTTCCACTGAGTTAATGTAAATGCACTTTTATTTACTTCTTCATGTATTTATTACCTTGCCACGAGAATTTCTTTTAATTGCTAAAAAAAATGTCATATCAAGGGTACCAGGTGGTGCCACACCCAGTTAAGCACTCATGTTACAATGCAGGAGGACTGGGCTTCAACACCCTGGTTCCCACCTGCCAGGGGAAATCTTTACAAGTGGTGCAGAAGTGCTGCAGATGTCTCTCTCTGTGTCTCAAACTCTCTCTACCTCCCTTCCCTCTCAATTCCTGTCTATTTATTCCAGTGAATAATCAAGAAAATAGAAAGTAAAAAAAGAAAAAGGAAAAGGAAATATTCCACGACTTCAAATGGGCTACTCAGGACAATGCTTTCCTTGTTAAGATCCGCACAGCATTCCATATGCAGAAAGGCAAAGACGCCATGTATTTTTTAACCCAGTTTTTATATTTATTTATTTATTTAGGTGCTTATTCATTTTTGTTATTGATGAATTAATGTTTTACATTTGACATTGACTAAGGATCTGACACCAGCGGTCTCCAGTGACCCCTATATGGTACTCTGCCTCTACAAAACCGATCCATTGACCTGTCCATCCATCCATCCATCCACCCATACATCTATCCATCCATTCATCCATTCATCCATCCATCCATTCATCCATCCATCCATCCATCCATCCATCCATCCATCCATCCACCAGTCAACCAAGCTAAATACAAAAGGAGATCTCTCCTTAATGGTGAGCAGAAACAACGATGCATAGGTAGGTTGCAAAGGCCCATTTTGACTGAATAGGGCAGAGGGGCTGAACCAGGGAATGTGTTGGGGCGTGTGGGTTTGGGTGGGGTGAGCCGGAGACCCTGTGAGCTGGGTCACATTAGGGGCAGGCAGGGGGTGGAAGGGGTTGCGAACAGCTGTCACTGGAGAACCATCACAAGTGCTGGAGCTGGTGAGCAGGGCACCTGGAAGAGAGGACAGACAAAGGAGAGAAGCAAAGTGCGGAGGAGAGGAGAGGGGAGAGGATGGTGAGGACAGGAGAGGACAGGAGAGGACAGGATTGGAGGGCACCTGAGAAACCTACCTGGACAAAGGCAGCATACAGACATCCAGGAAGGCAGGCAGGCATGCAGGCAGCTCTGGCCTGGGCTCCCTGGATCCCGGGCGCAACTCCACCTGTCTTCTCTTGGCTGCCAGCCCTGAGGTCCCTCGTCGGTCAGCACTGTCTTCCCATCCTTCCGTCCCTCTGTGCCAGGGCCCAGGCGTCTGGGCGCTGTTGCCTGACCTAGTGGCAGGGCAGTCGGGCTGCCCAGTGCCAGTGTGGCCAGCACAGATTGCCAGGGGCTAGGACATCACAGAGGGCTCCTGTGGTTGCTAGGCCACGGGGACCCCGCCCATCCAGTTGACAAGCAGCCATGACCCCCACGCTGAACTTGACCTGAGGGGTGGTGGCCAGCCACCAGAGCCAGAGCCCCAGGCCAAAGCCGGTGCTGGTCGGCCGGGCCAAGGGGCTATGGGCAGATTGGTGTGTGTCTGGGCATGGGGCTGGCATCTGACAGTCCAGGGCGGGGGACCAAGGTCCGCCAGGCCCCTGTCCCACCATGTGCACTGACACACAGTCTTGCTGACTGACAGACAGTCCCCGCCCCAGAGATACCCACACCAAGTCCCTGGGTGCCCTGAGCTGCCCCTGAGGGTTGGTGGGTGCCTGCCTGGACACATGCCTCCGTAATGGAGGCCTCCATTAATCCCGTTGCCTATTGACAGCTGCCCTCCTGCCCCTCCTCCTCCTCCTCCGCCTCCTCTCCTCCTCCTCTTCTTCCTCCTCCTCTTCCTCCTCTTCCTCCTGCTCTTCCTCCTCCTCCTCCTCCACCCCCTCCTCCTCTTCCTCATCCTCAGAGGGACTCACTCAGGGCCCTTGGCCTAGGCAAGCCAGGGCTGCTGCTCTGGCTTCTGCAGCTTCTATCCAGTGGGGGGGATTGTAGGAATCTGTTCCTGTCAGTCCCTGATTCCTCGGACCTTCCATGCCTCCAGCTGCCCCCACTCTCTAGTCCTGACCCCTCCTCAAGGATGCCCCCTTTCCCCTTACCCTCTGTCCCCCAGCTCCCAACTAACATCTACTGTGTTCCTCCCTGCGCTACTTTACTGCCACCCTGCTTCTGCCCTTCAGCCATGAGGGCCCAGGGCCAGCCCAGCTGCCATCTCACCATCCAGCAGGGGGACCTGCCCTAACCCCCTGCCACCACACCCACACACACAGCCCTGCACACACTCCTGGGCTCCCCTGCCTGCAGCCTGCCTCTCAAACAGTCTCCTTCTGCCCCCTAGCCCCCTTACAGCCTCTGCCACGGACCCCACAGACACCTGGGCATGAGCAGTGCAGACATGAAAACAGCTCCCCTCGCCCCCACTCCAGTTGCTCCAAGGTTGTCAAGAGTCTTTTTTTCATGCTGTAGGGGAGGGAGTTGAGACAGTCCAATGTCCTGGGGAGCAAGAACTGCAAACAGTCCATCTACAATGGAACATTTGGGTCTCACGCCGCCCAATCCCTAGTGCGCTGTGCAGACCTTTGACTGGCAAAAACACCCCATCTGAGCGTGAGATCTGACTGGGCTAGTGGCTCTTTCTGTGGACTAAGAGACAGACAGACAGAGTTTTCAGGTTCAAAACCTATACTTGCCAGAAGATGGTCATTCACTTGGGTAAAAAAAAAAAAAAAAAAAAAGGCTTTTTATTTTTTTTTCCCCTGCCTGGGTAACCTGTCTCCTGCCTGTTTCAAAGTGAAAAAAGGGAAAAATCTTTTTTGGAGGGAAAAGGACCAAAATGCAGGCAGGTGGACTCCGTGGAGGGTGCATGGGGAGTTGCTCCTGCCCTGGCACTAGAGCCCCAGCTGCTGTTCCAGGTGCTCTCTGATAACAGAGATCTCCGTGTGTCGTGTCATGACACTGTCATCAGGACTGACCCTCAGGATAATGAGGATTCAAAACGAGGCAGGTGATACTGCCTTCAAAAGTAAATCCAGGGAGGTTTGGCGGTATGTCAGAGGGTTAAGGGCTTGTGGGGCTCACGAATAGAGGGGACAGGTGGAGGGATTTGGGGTCTGGCCCCCAGACCGCCACCTGCAGGGGAGTCGCTTTACAGGGGGTGAAGCAGGTCTTTAGGAGCTCTATCTTTCTCTCCAACCCTGTATTTCCTCTGCTCTCTCCTTTTGTGTCTGTCAGATGCAAGGTCAGTAACAACAACAACAACAAAAACAATAACCACCACAGTGACCAAGCAACAAGGGCAGCGAAAGGGGAACAAATGGAGTGCAGGAGCTGTGGATTATTCGTGGCGTAGGCACTCAGCTGTGGCAATAACCCCTTGAGGCAATCAATCCATACATGAAGAAGTAACACAGGTAACAGAGACGTATATGTCCCTGTGTGTTTCCACTGAGTTAATGTAAATGCACTTTTATTTACTTCTTCATGTATTTATTACCTTGCCACGAGAATTTCTTTTAATTGCTAAAAAAAATGTCATATCAAGGGTACCAGGTGGTGCCACACCCAGTTAAGCACTCATGTTACAATGCAGGAGGACTGGGCTTCAACACCCTGGTTCCCACCTGCCAGGGGAAATCTTTACAAGTGGTGCAGAAGTGCTGCAGATGTCTCTCTCTGTGTCTCAAACTCTCTCTACCTCCCTTCCCTCTCAATTCCTGTCTATTTATTCCAGTGAATAATCAAGAAAATAGAAAGTAAAAAAAGAAAAAGGAAAAGGAAATATTCCACGACTTCAAATGGGCTACTCAGGACAATGCTTTCCTTGTTAAGATCCGCACAGCATTCCATATGCAGAAAGGCAAAGACGCCATGTATTTTTTAACCCAGTTTTTATATTTATTTATTTATTTAGGTGCTTATTCATTTTTGTTATTGATGAATTAATGTTTTACATTTGACATTGACTAAGGATCTGACACCAGCGGTCTCCAGTGACCCCTATATGGTACTCTGCCTCTACAAAACCGATCCATTGACCTGTCCATCCATCCATCCATCCACCCATACATCTATCCATCCATTCATCCATTCATCCATCCATCCATTCATCCATCCATCCATCCATCCATCCATCCATCCATCCACCAGTCAACCAAGCTAAATACAAAAGGAGATCTCTCCTTAATGGTGAGCAGAAACAACGATGCATAGGTAGGTTGCAAAGGCCCATTTTGACTGAATAGGGCAGAGGGGCTGAACCAGGGAATGTGTTGGGGCGTGTGGGTTTGGGTGGGGTGAGCCGGAGACCCTGTGAGCTGGGTCACATTAGGGGCAGGCAGGGGGTGGAAGGGGTTGCGAACAGCTGTCACTGGAGAACCATCACAAGTGCTGGAGCTGGTGAGCAGGGCACCTGGAAGAGAGGACAGACAAAGGAGAGAAGCAAAGTGCGGAGGAGAGGAGAGGGGAGAGGATGGTGAGGACAGGAGAGGACAGGAGAGGACAGGATTGGAGGGCACCTGAGAAACCTACCTGGACAAAGGCAGCATACAGACATCCAGGAAGGCAGGCAGGCATGCAGGCAGCTCTGGCCTGGGCTCCCTGGATCCCGGGCGCAACTCCACCTGTCTTCTCTTGGCTGCCAGCCCTGAGGTCCCTCGTCGGTCAGCACTGTCTTCCCATCCTTCCGTCCCTCTGTGCCAGGGCCCAGGCGTCTGGGCGCTGTTGCCTGACCTAGTGGCAGGGCAGTTGGGCTGCCCAGTGCCAGTGTGGCCAGCACAGATTGCCAGGGGCTAGGACATCACAGAGGGCTCCTGTGGTTGCTAGGCCACGGGGACCCCGCCCATCCAGTTGACAAGCAGCCATGACCCCCACGCTGAACTTGACCTGAGGGGTGGTGGCCAGCCACCAGAGCCAGAGCCCCAGGCCAAAGCCGGTGCTGGTCGGCCGGGCCAAGGGGCTATGGGCAGATTGGTGTGTGTCTGGGCATGGGGCTGGCATCTGACAGTCCAGGGCGGGGGACCAAGGTCCGCCAGGCCCCTGTCCCACCATGTGCACTGACACACAGTCTTGCTGACTGACTGACAGTCCCCGCCCCAGAGATACCCACACCAAGTCCCTGGGTGCCCTGAGCTGCCCCTGAGGGTTGGTGGGTGCCTGCCTGGACACATGCCTCCGTAATGGAGGCCTCCATTAATCCCGTTGCCTATTGACAGCTGCCCTCCTGCCCCTCCTCCTCCTCCTCCGCCTCCTCTCCTCCTCCTCTTCTTCCTCCTCCTCTTCCTCCTCTTCCTCCTGCTCTTCCTCCTCCTCCTCCTCCACCCCCTCCTCCTCTTCCTCATCCTCAGAGGGACTCACTCAGGGCCCTTGGCCTAGGCAAGCCAGGGCTGCTGCTCTGGCTTCTGCAGCTTCTATCCAGTGGGGGGGGATTGTAGGAATCTGTTCCTGTCAGTCCCTGATTCCTGGGACCTTCCATGCCTCCAGCTGCCCCCACTCTCTAGTCCTGACCCCTCCTCAAGGATGCCCCCTTTCCCCTTACCCTCTGTCCCCCAGCTCCCAACTAACATCTACTGTGTTCCTCCCTGCGCTACTTTACTGCCACCCTGCTTCTGCCCTTCAGCCATGAGGGCCCAGGGCCAGCCCAGCTGCCATCTCACCATCCAGCAGGGGGACCTGCCCTAACCCCCTGCCACCACACCCACACACACAGCCCTGCACACACTCCTGGGCTCCCCTGCCTGCAGCCTGCCTCTCAAACAGTCTCCTTCTGCCCCCTAGCCCCCTTACAGCCTCTGCCACGGACCCCACAGACACCTGGGCATGAGCAGTGCAGACATGAAAACAGCTCCCCTCGCCCCCACTCCAGTTGCTCCAAGGTTGTCAAGAGTCTTTTTTTCATGCTGTAGGGGAGGGAGTTGAGACAGTCCAATGTCCTGGGGAGCAAGAACTGCAAACAGTCCATCTACAATGGAACATTTGGGTCTCACGCCGCCCAATCCCTAGTGCGCTGTGCAGACCTTTGACTGGCAAAAACACCCCATCTGAGCGTGAGATCTGACTGGGCTAGTGGCTCCTTCTGTGGACTAAGAGACAGACAGACAGAGTTTTCAGGTTCAAAACCTATACTTGCCAGAAGATGGTCATTCACTTGGGTAAAAAAAAAAAAGGCTTTTTATTTTTTTTCCCCTGCCTGGGTAACCTGTCTCCTGCCTGTTTCAAAGTGAAAAAAGGGAAAAATCTTTTTTGGAGGGAAAAGGACCAAAATGCAGGCAGGTGGACTCCGTGGAGGGTGCATGGGGAGTTGCTCCTGCCCTGGCACTAGAGCCCCAGCTGCTGTTCCAGGTGCTCTCTGATAACAGAGATCTCCGTGTGTCGTGTCATGACACTGTCATCAGGACTGACCCTCAGGATAATGAGGATTCAAAACGAGGCAGGTGATACTGCCTTCAAAAGTAAATCCAGGGAGGTTTGGCGGTATGTCAGAGGGTTAAGGGCTTGTGGGGCTCACGAATAGAGGGGACAGGTGGAGGGATTTGGGGTCTGGCCCCCAGACCGCCACCTGCAGGGGAGTCGATTTACAGGGGGTGAAGCAGGTCTTTAGGAGCTCTATCTTTCTCTCCAACCCTGTATTTCCTCTGCTCTCTCCTTTTGTGTCTGTCAGATGCAAGGTCAGTAACAACAACAACAACAAAAACAATAACCACCACAGTGACCAAGCAACAAGGGCAGCGAAAGGGGAACAAATGGAGTGCAGGAGCTGTGGATTATTCGTGGCGTAGGCACTCAGCTGTGGCAATAACCCCTTGAGGCAATCAATCCATACATGAAGAAGTAACACAGGTAACAGAGACGTATATGTCCCTGTGTGTTTCCACTGAGTTAATGTAAATGCACTTTTATTTACTTCTTCATGTTTTTATTACCTTGCCACGAGAATTTCTTTTAATTGCTAAAAAAAATGTCATATCAAGGGTACCAGGTGGTGCCACACCCAGTTAAGCACTCATGTTACAATGCAGGAGGACTGGGCTTCAACACCCTGGTTCCCACCTGCCAGGGGAAATCTTTACAAGTGGTGCAGAAGTGCTGCAGATGTCTCTCTCTGTGTCTCAAACTCTCTCTACCTCCCTTCCCTCTCAATTCCTGTCTATTTATTCCAGTGAATAATCAAGAAAATAGAAAGTAAAAAAAGAAAAAGGAAAAGGAAATATTCCACGACTTCAAATGGGCTACTCAGGACAATGCTTTCCTTGTTAAGATCCGCACAGCATTCCATATGCAGAAAGGCAAAGACGCCATGTATTTTTTAACCCAGTTTTTATATTTATTTATTTATTTAGGTGCTTATTCATTTTTGTTATTGATGAATTAATGTTTTACATTTGACATTGACTAAGGATCTGACACCAGCGGTCTCCAGTGACCCCTATATGGTACTCTGCCTCTACAAAACCGATCCATTGACCTGTCCATCCATCCATCCATCCACCCATACATCTATCCATCCATTCATCCATTCATCCATCCATCCATTCATCCATCCATCCATCCATCCATCCATCCATCCATCCATCCACCAGTCAACCAAGCTAAATACAAAAGGAGATCTCTCCTTAATGGTGAGCAGAAACAACGATGCATAGGTAGGTTGCAAAGGCCCATTTTGACTGAATAGGGCAGAGGGGCTGAACCAGGGAATGTGTTGGGGCGTGTGGGTTTGGGTGGGGTGAGCCGGAGACCCTGTGAGCTGGGTCACATTAGGGGCAGGCAGGGGGTGGAAGGGGTTGCGAACAGCTGTCACTGGAGAACCATCACAAGTGCTGGAGCTGGTGAGCAGGGCACCTGGAAGAGAGGACAGACAAAGGAGAGAAGCAAAGTGCGGAGGAGAGGAGAGGGGAGAGGATGGTGAGGACAGGAGAGGACAGGAGAGGACAGGATTGGAGGGCACCTGAGAAACCTACCTGGACAAAGGCAGCATACAGACATCCAGGAAGGCAGGCAGGCATGCAGGCAGCTCTGGCCTGGGCTCCCTGGATCCCGGGCGCAACTCCACCTGTCTTCTCTTGGCTGCCAGCCCTGAGGTCCCTCGTCGGTCAGCACTGTCTTCCCATCCTTCCGTCCCTCTGTGCCAGGGCCCAGGCGTCTGGGCGCTGTTGCCTGACCTAGTGGCAGGGCAGTTGGGCTGCCCAGTGCCAGTGTGGCCAGCACAGATTGCCAGGGGCTAGGACATCACAGAGGGCTCCTGTGGTTGCTAGGCCACGGGGACCCCGCCCATCCAGTTGACCAGCAGCCATGACCCCCACGCTGAACTTGACCTGAGGGGTGGTGGCCAGCCACCAGAGCCAGAGCCCCAGGCCAAAGCCGGTGCTGGTCGGCCGGGCCAAGGGGCTATGGGCAGATTGGTGTGTGTCTGGGCATGGGGCTGGCATCTGACAGTCCAGGGCGGGGGACCAAGGTCCGCCAGGCCCCTGTCCCACCATGTGCACTGACACACAGTCTTGCTGACTGACTGACAGTCCCCGCCCCAGAGATACCCACACCAAGTCCCTGGGTGCCCTGAGCTGCCCCTGAGGGTTGGTGGGTGCCTGCCTGGACACATGCCTCCGTAATGGAGGCCTCCATTAATCCCGTTGCCTATTGACAGCTGCCCTCCTGCCCCTCCTCCTCCTCCTCCGCCTCCTCTCCTCCTCCTCTTCTTCCTCCTCCTCTTCCTCCTCTTCCTCCTGCTCTTCCTCCTCCTCCTCCTCCACCCCCTCCTCCTCTTCCTCATCCTCAGAGGGACTCACTCAGGGCCCTTGGCCTAGGCAAGCCAGGGCTGCTGCTCTGGCTTCTGCAGCTTCTATCCAGTGGGGGGGGGATTGTAGGAATCTGTTCCTGTCAGTCCCTGATTCCTGGGACCTTCCATGCCTCCAGCTGCCCCCACTCTCTAGTCCTGACCCCTCCTCAAGGATGCCCCCTTTCCCCTTACCCTCTGTCCCCCAGCTCCCAACTAACATCTACTGTGTTCCTCCCTGCGCTACTTTACTGCCACCCTGCTTCTGCCCTTCAGCCATGAGGGCCCAGGGCCAGCCCAGCTGCCATCTCACCATCCAGCAGGGGGACCTGCCCTAACCCCCTGCCACCACACCCACACACACAGCCCTGCACACACTCCTGGGCTCCCCTGCCTGCAGCCTGCCTCTCAAACAGTCTCCTTCTGCCCCCTAGCCCCCTTACAGCCTCTGCCACGGACCCCACAGACACCTGGGCATGAGCAGTGCAGACATGAAAACAGCTCCCCTCGCCCCCACTCCAGTTGCTCCAAGGTTGTCAAGAGTCTTTTTTTCATGCTGTAGGGGAGGGAGTTGAGACAGTCCAATGTCCTGGGGAGCAAGAACTGCAAACAGTCCATCTACAATGGAACATTTGGGTCTCAGGCCGCCCAATCCCTAGTGCGCTGTGCAGACCTTTGACTGGCAAAAACACCCCATCTGAGCGTGAGATCTGACTGGGCTAGTGGCTCTTTCTGTGGACTAAGAGACAGACAGACAGAGTTTTCAGGTTCAAAACCTATACTTGCCAGAAGATGGTCATTCACTTGGGTAAAAAAAAAAAGGCTTTTTATTTTTTTTTCCCCTGCCTGGGTAACCTGTCTCCTGCCTGTTTCAAAGTGAAAAAAGGGAAAAATCTTTTTTGGAGGGAAAAGGACCAAAATGCAGGCAGGTGGACTCCGTGGAGGGTGCATGGGGAGTTGCTCCTGCCCTGGCACTAGAGCCCCAGCTGCTGTTCCAGGTGCTCTCTGATAACAGAGATCTCCGTGTGTCGTGTCATGACACTGTCATCAGGACTGACCCTCAGGATAATGAGGATTCAAAACGAGGCAGGTGATACTGCCTTCAAAAGTAAATCCAGGGAGGTTTGGCGGTATGTCAGAGGGTTAAGGGCTTGTGGGGCTCACGAATAGAGGGGACAGGTGGAGGGATTTGGGGTCTGGCCCCCAGACCGCCACCTGCAGGGGAGTCGCTTTACAGGGGGTGAAGCAGGTCTTTAGGAGCTCTATCTTTCTCTCCAACCCTGTATTTCCTCTGCTCTCTCCTTTTGTGTCTGTCAGATGCAAGGTCAGTAACAACAACAACAACAAAAACAATAACCACCACAGTGACCAAGCAACAAGGGCAGCGAAAGGGGAACAAATGGAGTGCAGGAGCTGTGGATTATTCGTGGCGTAGGCACTCAGCTGTGGCAATAACCCCTTGAGGCAATCAATCCATACATGAAGAAGTAACACAGGTAACAGAGACGTATATGTCCCTGTGTGTTTCCACTGAGTTAATGTAAATGCACTTTTATTTACTTCTTCATGTATTTATTACCTTGCCACGAGAATTTCTTTTAATTGCTAAAAAAAATGTCATATCAAGGGTACCAGGTGGTGCCACACCCAGTTAAGCACTCATGTTACAATGCAGGAGGACTGGGCTTCAACACCCTGGTTCCCACCTGCCAGGGGAAATCTTTACAAGTGGTGCAGAAGTGCTGCAGTTGTCTCTCTCTGTGTCTCAAACTCTCTCTACCTCCCTTCCCTCTCAATTCCTGTCTATTTATTCCAGTGAAGAATCAAGAAAATAGAAAGTAAAAAAAGAAAAAGGAAAAGGAAATATTCCACGACTTCAAATGGGCTACTCAGGACAATGCTTTCCTTGTTAAGATCCGCACAGCATTCCATATGCAGAAAGGCAAAGACGCCATGTATTTTTTAACCCAGTTTTTATATTTATTTATTTATTTAGGTGCTTATTCATTTTTGTTATTGATGAATTAATGTTTTACATTTGACATTGACTAAGGATCTGACACCAGCGGTCTCCAGTGACCCCTATATGGTACTCTGCCTCTACAAAACCGATCCATTGACCTGTCCATCCATCCATCCATCCACCCATACATCTATCCATCCATTCATCCATTCATCCATCCATCCATTCATCCATCCATCCATCCATCCATCCATCCATCCATCCATCCACCAGTCAACCAAGCTAAATACAAAAGGAGATCTCTCCTTAATGGTGAGCAGAAACAACGATGCATAGGTAGGTTGCAAAGGCCCATTTTGACTGAATAGGGCAGAGGGGCTGAACCAGGGAATGTGTTGGGGCGTGTGGGTTTGGGTGGGGTGAGCCGGAGACCCTGTGAGCTGGGTCACATTAGGGGCAGGCAGGGGGTGGAAGGGGTTGCGAACAGCTGTCACTGGAGAACCATCACAAGTGCTGGAGCTGGTGAGCAGGGCACCTGGAAGAGAGGACAGACAAAGGAGAGAAGCAAAGTGCGGAGGAGAGGAGAGGGGAGAGGATGGTGAGGACAGGAGAGGACAGGAGAGGACAGGATTGGAGGGCACCTGAGAAACCTACCTGGACAAAGGCAGCATACAGACATCCAGGAAGGCAGGCAGGCATGCAGGCAGCTCTGGCCTGGGCTCCCTGGATCCCGGGCGCAACTCCACCTGTCTTCTCTTGGCTGCCAGCCCTGAGGTCCCTCGTCGGTCAGCACTGTCTTCCCATCCTTCCGTCCCTCTGTGCCAGGGCCCAGGTGTCTGGGCGCTGTTGCCTGACCTAGTGGCAGGGCAGTTGGGCTGCTCAGTGCCAGTGTGGCCAGCACAGATTGCCAGGGGCTAGGACATCACAGAGGGCTCCTGTGGTTGCTAGGCCACGGGGACCCCGCCCATCCAGTTGACCAGCAGCCATGACCCCCACGCTGAACTTGACCTGAGGGGTGGTGGCCAGCCACCAGAGCCAGAGCCCCAGGCCAAAGCCGGTGCTGGTCGGCCGGGCCAAGGGGCTATGGGCAGATTGGTGTGTGTCTGGGCATGGGGCTGGCATCTGACAGTCCAGGGCGGGGGACCAAGGTCCGCCAGGCCCCTGTCCCACCATGTGCACTGACACACAGTCTTGCTGACTGACTGACAGTCCCCGCCCCAGAGATACCCACACCAAGTCCCTGGGTGCCCTGAGCTGCCCCTGAGGGTTGGTGGGTGCCTGCCTGGACACATGCCTCCGTAATGGAGGCCTCCATTAATCCCGTTGCCTATTGACAGCTGCCCTCCTGCCCCTCCTCCTCCTCCTCCGCCTCCTCTCCTCCTCCTCTTCTTCCTCCTCCTCTTCCTCCTCTTCCTCCTGCTCTTCCTCCTCCTCCTCCTCCACCCCCTCCTCCTCTTCCTCATCCTCAGAGGGACTCACTCAGGGCCCTTGGCCTAGGCAAGCCAGGGCTGCTGCTCTGGCTTCTGCAGCTTCTATCCAGTGGGGGGGGGATTGTAGGAATCTGTTCCTGTCAGTCCCTGATTCCTGGGACCTTCCATGCCTCCAGCTGCCCCCACTCTCTAGTCCTGACCCCTCCTCAAGGATGCCCCCTTTCCCCTTACCCTCTGTCCCCCAGCTCCCAACTAACATCTACTGTGTTCCTCCCTGCGCTACTTTACTGCCACCCTGCTTCTGCCCTTCAGCCATGAGGGCCCAGGGCCAGCCCAGCTGCCATCTCACCATCCAGCAGGGGGACCTGCCCTAACCCCCTGCCACCACACCCACACACACAGCCCTGCACACACTCCTGGGCTCCCCTGCCTGCAGCCTGCCTCTCAAACAGTCTCCTTCTGCCCCCTAGCCCCCTTACAGCCTCTGCCACGGACCCCACAGACACCTGGGCATGAGCAGTGCAGACATGAAAACAGCTCCCCTCGCCCCCACTCCAGTTGCTCCAAGGTTGTCAAGAGTCTTTTTTTCATGCTGTAGGGGAGGGAGTTGAGACAGTCCAATGTCCTGGGGAGCAAGAACTGCAAACAGTCCATCTACAATGGAACATTTGGGTCTCACGCCGCCCAATCCCTAGTGCGCTGTGCAGACCTTTGACTGGCAAAAACACCCCATCTGAGCGTGAGATCTGACTGGGCTAGTGGCTCTTTCTGTGGACTAAGAGACAGACAGACAGAGTTTTCAGGTTCAAAACCTATACTTGCCAGAAGATGGTCATTCACTTGGGTAAAAAAAAAAAAAAAAAAAAAAAAGGCTTTTTATTTTTTTTTTCCCCTGCCTGGGTAACCTGTCTCCTGCCTGTTTCAAAGTGAAAAAAGGGAAAAATCTTTTTTGGAGGGAAAAGGACCAAAATGCAGGCAGGTGGACTCCGTGGAGGGTGCATGGGGAGTTGCTCCTGCCCTGGCACTAGAGCCCCAGCTGCTGTTCCAGGTGCTCTCTGATAACAGAGATCTCCGTGTGTCGTGTCATGACACTGTCATCAGGACTGACCCTCAGGATAATGAGGATTCAAAACGAGGCAGGTGATACTGCCTTCAAAAGTAAATCCAGGGAGGTTTGGCGGTATGTCAGAGGGTTAAGGGCTTGTGGGGCTCACGAATAGAGGGGACAGGTGGAGGGATTTGGGGTCTGGCCCCCAGACCGCCACCTGCAGGGGAGTCGCTTTACAGGGCGTGAAGCAGGTCTTTAGGAGCTCTATCTTTCTCTCCAACCCTGTATTTCCTCTGCTCTCTCCTTTTGTGTCTGTCAGATGCAAGGTCAGTAACAACAACAACAACAAAAACAATAACCACCACAGTGACCAAGCAACAAGGGCAGCGAAAGGGGAACAAATGGAGTGCAGGAGCTGTGGATTATTCGTGGCGTAGGCACTCAGCTGTGGCAATAACCCCTTGAGGCAATCAATCCATACATGAAGAAGTAACACAGGTAACAGAGACGTATATGTCCCTGTGTGTTTCCACTGAGTTAATGTAAATGCACTTTTATTTACTTCTTCATGTATTTATTACCTTGCCACGAGAATTTCTTTTAATTGCTAAAAAAAATGTCATATCAAGGGTACCAGGTGGTGCCACACCCAGTTAAGCACTCATGTTACAATGCAGGAGGACTGGGCTTCAACACCCTGGTTCCCACCTGCCAGGGGAAATCTTTACAAGTGGTGCAGAAGTGCTGCAGTTGTCTCTCTCTGTGTCTCAAACTCTCTCTACCTCCCTTCCCTCTCAATTCCTGTCTATTTATTCCAGTGAATAATCAAGAAAATAGAAAGTAAAAAAAGAAAAAGGAAAAGGAAATATTCCACGACTTCAAATGGGCTACTCAGGACAATGCTTTCCTTGTTAAGATCCGCACAGCATTCCATATGCAGAAAGGCAAAGACGCCATGTATTTTTTAACCCAGTTTTTATATTTATTTATTTATTTAGGTGCTTATTCATTTTTGTTATTGATGAATTAATGTTTTACATTTGACATTGACTAAGGATCTGACACCAGCGGTCTCCAGTGACCCCTATATGGTACTCTGCCTCTACAAAACCGATCCATTGACCTGTCCATCCATCCATCCATCCACCCATACATCTATCCATCCATTCATCCATTCATCCATCCATCCATTCATCCATCCATCCATCCATCCATCCATCCATCCATCCATCCATCCACCAGTCAACCAAGCTAAATACAAAAGGAGATCTCTCCTTAATGGTGAGCAGAAACAACGATGCATAGGTAGGTTGCAAAGGCCCATTTTGACTGAATAGGGCAGAGGGGCTGAACCAGGGAATGTGTTGGGGCGTGTGGGTTTGGGTGGGGTGAGCCGGAGACCCTGTGAGCTGGGTCACATTAGGGGCAGGCAGGGGGTGGAAGGGGTTGCGAACAGCTGTCACTGGAGAACCATCACAAGTGCTGGAGCTGGTGAGCAGGGCACCTGGAAGAGAGGACAGACAAAGGAGAGAAGCAAAGTGCGGAGGAGAGGAGAGGGGAGAGGATGGTGAGGACAGGAGAGGACAGGAGAGGACAGGATTGGAGGGCACCTGAGAAACCTACCTGGACAAAGGCAGCATACAGACATCCAGGAAGGCAGGCAGGCATGCAGGCAGCTCTGGCCTGGGCTCCCTGGATCCCGGGCGCAACTCCACCTGTCTTCTCTTGGCTGCCAGCCCTGAGGTCCCTCGTCGGTCAGCACTGTCTTCCCATCCTTCCGTCCCTCTGTGCCAGGGCCCAGGTGTCTGGGCGCTGTTGCCTGACCTAGTGGCAGGGCAGTTGGGCTGCTCAGTGCCAGTGTGGCCAGCACAGATTGCCAGGGGCTAGGACATCACAGAGGGCTCCTGTGGTTGCTAGGCCACGGGGACCCCGCCCATCCAGTTGACCAGCAGCCATGACCCCCACGCTGAACTTGACCTGAGGGGTGGTGGCCAGCCACCAGAGCCAGAGCCCCAGGCCAAAGCCGGTGCTGGTCGGCCGGGCCAAGGGGCTATGGGCAGATTGGTGTGTGTCTGGGCATGGGGCTGGCATCTGACAGTCCAGGGCGGGGGACCAAGGTCCGCCAGGCCCCTGTCCCACCATGTGCACTGACACACAGTCTTGCTGACTGACTGACAGTCCCCGCCCCAGAGATACCCACACCAAGTCCCTGGGTGCCCTGAGCTGCCCCTGAGGGTTGGTGGGTGCCTGCCTGGACACATGCCTCCGTAATGGAGGCCTCCATTAATCCCGTTGCCTATTGACAGCTGCCCTCCTGCCCCTCCTCCTCCTCCTCCGCCTCCTCTCCTCCTCCTCTTCTTCCTCCTCCTCTTCCTCCTCTTCCTCCTGCTCTTCCTCGTCCTCCTCCTCCACCCCCTCCTCCTCTTCCTCATCCTCAGAGGGACTCACTCAGGGCCCTTGGCCTAGGCAAGCCAGGGCTGCTGCTCTGGCTTCTGCAGCTTCTATCCAGTGGGGGGGGGATTGTAGGAATCTGTTCCTGTCAGTCCCTGATTCCTGGGACCTTCCATGCCTCCAGCTGCCCCCACTCTCTAGTCCTGACCCCTCCTCAAGGATGCCCCCTTTCCCCTTACCCTCTGTCCCCCAGCTCCCAACTAACATCTACTGTGTTCCTCCCTGCGCTACTTTACTGCCACCCTGCTTCTGCCCTTCAGCCATGAGGGCCCAGGGCCAGCCCAGCTGCCATCTCACCATCCAGCAGGGGGACCTGCCCTAACCCCCTGCCACCACACCCACACACACAGCCCTGCACACACTCCTGGGCTCCCCTGCCTGCAGCCTGCCTCTCAAACAGTCTCCTTCTGCCCCCTAGCCCCCTTACAGCCTCTGCCACGGACCCCACAGACACCTGGGCATGAGCAGTGCAGACATGAAAACAGCTCCCCTCGCCCCCACTCCAGTTGCTCCAAGGTTGTCAAGAGTCTTTTTTTCATGCTGTAGGGGAGGGAGTTGAGACAGTCCAATGTCCTGGGGAGCAAGAACTGCAAACAGTCCATCTACAATGTAACATTTGGGTCTCACGCCGCCCAATCCCTAGTGCGCTGTGCAGACCTTTGACTGGCAAAAACACCCCATCTGAGCGTGAGATCTGACTGGGCTAGTGGCTCTTTCTGTGGACTAAGAGACAGACAGACAGAGTTTTCAGGTTCAAAACCTATACTTGCCAGAAGATGGTCATTCACTTGGGTAAAAAAAAAAAAAAAAAAAAAAAGGCTTTTTATTTTTTTTTTCCCCTGCCTGGGTAACCTGTCTCCTGCCTGTTTCAAAGTGAAAAAAGGGAAAAATCTTTTTTGGAGGGAAAAGGACCAAAATGCAGGCAGGTGGACTCCGTGGAGGGTGCATGGGGAGTTGCTCCTGCCCTGGCACTAGAGCCCCAGCTGCTGTTCCAGGTGCTCTCTGATAACAGAGATCTCCGTGTGTCGTGTCATGACACTGTCATCAGGACTGACCCTCAGGATAATGAGGATTCAAAACGAGGCAGGTGATACTGCCTTCAAAAGTAAATCCAGGGAGGTTTGGCGGTATGTCAGAGGGTTAAGGGCTTGTGGGGCTCACGAATAGAGGGGACAGGTGGAGGGATTTGGGGTCTGGCCCCCAGACCGCCACCTGCAGGGGAGTCGCTTTACAGGGCGTGAAGCAGGTCTTTAGGAGCTCTATCTTTCTCTCCAACCCTGTATTTCCTCTGCTCTCTCCTTTTGTGTCTGTCAGATGCAAGGTCAGTAACAACAACAACAACAAAAACAATAACCACCACAGTGACCAAGCAACAAGGGCAGCGAAAGGGGAACAAATGGAGTGCAGGAGCTGTGGATTATTCGTGGCGTAGGCACTCAGCTGTGGCAATAACCCCTTGAGGCAATCAATCCATACATGAAGAAGTAACACAGGTAACAGAGACGTATATGTCCCTGTGTGTTTCCACTGAGTTAATGTAAATGCACTTTTATTTACTTCTTCATGTATTTATTACCTTGCCACGAGAATTTCTTTTAATTGCTAAAAAAAATGTCATATCAAGGGTACCAGGTGGTGCCACACCCAGTTAAGCACTCATGTTACAATGCAGGAGGACTGGGCTTCAACACCCTGGTTCCCACCTGCCAGGGGAAATCTTTACAAGTGGTGCAGAAGTGCTGCAGTTGTCTCTCTCTGTGTCTCAAACTCTCTCTACATCCCTTCCCTCTCAATTCCTGTCTATTTATTCCAGTGAATAATCAAGAAAATAGAAAGTAAAAAAAGAAAAAGGAAAAGGAAATATTCCACGACTTCAAATGGGCTACTCAGGACAATGCTTTCCTTGTTAAGATCCGCACAGCATTCCATATGCAGAAAGGCAAAGACGCCATGTATTTTTTAACCCAGTTTTTATATTTATTTATTTATTTAGGTGCTTATTCATTTTTGTTATTGATGAATTAATGTTTTACATTTGACATTGACTAAGGATCTGACACCAGCGGTCTCCAGTGACCCCTATATGGTACTCTGCCTCTACAAAACCGATCCATTGACCTGTCCATCCATCCATCCATCCACCCATACATCTATCCATCCAATCATCCATTCATCCATCCATCCATTCATCCATCCATCCATCCATCCATCCATCCATCCATCCATCCATCCACCAGTCAACCAAGCTAAATACAAAAGGAGATCTCTCCTTAATGGTGAGCAGAAACAACGATGCATAGGTAGGTTGCAAAGGCCCATTTTGACTGAATAGGGCAGAGGGGCTGAACCAGGGAATGTGTTGGGGCGTGTGGGTTTGGGTGGGGTGAGCCGGAGACCCTGTGAGCTGGGTCACATTAGGGGCAGGCAGGGGGTGGAAGGGGTTGCGAACAGCTGTCACTGGAGAACCATCACAAGTGCTGGAGCTGGTGAGCAGGGCACCTGGAAGAGAGGACAGACAAAGGAGAGAAGCAAAGTGCGGAGGAGAGGAGAGGGGAGAGGATGGTGAGGACAGGAGAGGACAGGAGAGGACAGGATTGGAGGGCACCTGAGAAACCTACCTGGACAAAGGCAGCATACAGACATCCAGGAAGGCAGGCAGGCATGCAGGCAGCTCTGGCCTGGGCTCCCTGGATCCCGGGCGCAACTCCACCTGTCTTCTCTTGGCTGCCAGCCCTGAGGTCCCTCGTCGGTCAGCACTGTCTTCCCATCCTTCCGTCCCTCTGTGCCAGGGCCCAGGTGTCTGGGCGCTGTTGCCTGACCTAGTGGCAGGGCAGTTGGGCTGCTCAGTGCCAGTGTGGCCAGCACAGATTGCCAGGGGCTAGGACATCACAGAGGGCTCCTGTGGTTGCTAGGCCACGGGGACCCCGCCCATCCAGTTGACCAGCAGCCATGACCCCCACGCTGAACTTGACCTGAGGGGTGGTGGCCAGCCACCAGAGCCAGAGCCCCAGGCCAAAGCCGGTGCTGGTCGGCCGGGCCAAGGGGCTATGGGCAGATTGGTGTGTGTCTGGGCATGGGGCTGGCATCTGACAGTCCAGGGCGGGGGACCAAGGTCCGCCAGGCCCCTGTCCCACCATGTGCACTGACACACAGTCTTGCTGACTGACTGACAGTCCCCGCCCCAGAGATACCCACACCAAGTCCCTGGGTGCCCTGAGCTGCCCCTGAGGGTTGGTGGGTGCCTGCCTGGACACATGCCTCCGTAATGGAGGCCTCCATTAATCCCGTTGCCTATTGACAGCTGCCCTCCTGCCCCTCCTCCTCCTCCTCCGCCTCCTCTCCTCCTCCTCTTCTTCCTCCTCCTCTTCCTCCTCTTCCTCCTGCTCTTCCTCGTCCTCCTCCTCCACCCCCTCCTCCTCTTCCTCATCCTCAGAGGGACTCACTCAGGGCCCTTGGCCTAGGCAAGCCAGGGCTGCTGCTCTGGCTTCTGCAGCTTCTATCCAGTGGGGGGGGATTGTAGGAATCTGTTCCTGTCAGTCCCTGATTCCTGGGACCTTCCATGCCTCCAGCTGCCCCCACTCTCTAGTCCTGACCCCTCCTCAAGGATGCCCCCTTTCCCCTTACCCTCTGTCCCCCAGCTCCCAACTAACATCTACTGTGTTCCTCCCTGCGCTACTTTACTGCCACCCTGCTTCTGCCCTTCAGCCATGAGGGCCCAGGGCCAGCCCAGCTGCCATCTCACCATCCAGCAGGGGGACCTGCCCTAACCCCCTGCCACCACACCCACACACACAGCCCTGCACACACTCCTGGGCTCCCCTGCCTGCAGCCTGCCTCTCAAACAGTCTCCTTCTGCCCCCTAGCCCCCTTACAGCCTCTGCCACGGACCCCACAGACACCTGGGCATGAGCAGTGCAGACATGAAAACAGCTCCCCTCGCCCCCACTCCAGTTGCTCCAAGGTTGTCAAGAGTCTTTTTTTCATGCTGTAGGGGAGGGAGTTGAGACAGTCCAATGTCCTGGGGAGCAAGAACTGCAAACAGTCCATCTACAATGTAACATTTGGGTCTCACGCCGCCCAATCCCTAGTGCGCTGTGCAGACCTTTGACTGGCAAAAACACCCCATCTGAGCGTGAGATCTGACTGGGCTAGTGGCTCTTTCTGTGGACTAAGAGACAGACAGACAGAGTTTTCAGGTTCAAAACCTATACTTGCCAGAAGATGGTCATTCACTTGGGTAAAAAAAAAAAAAAAAAAAAAAGGCTTTTTATTTTTTTTTTCCCCTGCCTGGGTAACCTGTCTCCTGCCTGTTTCAAAGTGAAAAAAGGGAAAAATCTTTTTTGGAGGGAAAAGGACCAAAATGCAGGCAGGTGGACTCCGTGGAGGGTGCATGGGGAGTTGCTCCTGCCCTGGCACTAGAGCCCCAGCTGCTGTTCCAGGTGCTCTCTGATAACAGAGATCTCCGTGTGTCGTGTCATGACACTGTCATCAGGACTGACCCTCAGGATAATGAGGATTCAAAACGAGGCAGGTGATACTGCCTTCAAAAGTAAATCCAGGGAGGTTTGGCGGTATGTCAGAGGGTTAAGGGCTTGTGGGGCTCACGAATAGAGGGGACAGGTGGAGGGATTTGGGGTCTGGCCCCCAGACCGCCACCTGCAGGGGAGTCGCTTTACAGGGGGTGAAGCAGGTCTTTAGGAGCTCTATCTTTCTCTCCAACCCTGTATTTCCTCTGCTCTCTCCTTTTGTGTCTGTCAGATGCAAGGTCAGTAACAACAACAACAACAAAAACAATAACCACCACAGTGACCAAGCAACAAGGGCAGCGAAAGGGGAACAAATGGAGTGCAGGAGCTGTGGATTATTCGTGGCGTAGGCACTCAGCTGTGGCAATAACCCCTTGAGGCAATCAATCCATACATGAAGAAGTAACACAGGTAACAGAGACGTATATGTCCCTGTGTGTTTCCACTGAGTTAATGTAAATGCACTTTTATTTACTTCTTCATGTATTTATTACCTTGCCACGAGAATTTCTTTTAATTGCTAAAAAAAATGTCATATCAAGGGTACCAGGTGGTGCCACACCCAGTTAAGCACTCATGTTACAATGCAGGAGGACTGGGCTTCAACACCCTGGTTCCCACCTGCCAGGGGAAATCTTTACAAGTGGTGCAGAAGTGCTGCAGTTGTCTCTCTCTGTGTCTCAAACTCTCTCTACCTCCCTTCCCTCTCAATTCCTGTCTATTTATTCCAGTGAATAATCAAGAAAATAGAAAGTAAAAAAAGAAAAAGGAAAAGGAAATATTCCACGACTTCAAATGGGCTACTCAGGACAATGCTTTCCTTGTTAAGATCCGCACAGCATTCCATATGCAGAAAGGCAAAGACGCCATGTATTTTTTAACCCAGTTTTTATATTTATTTATTTATTTAGGTGCTTATTCATTTTTGTTATTGATGAATTAATGTTTTACATTTGACATTGACTAAGGATCTGACACCAGCGGTCTCCAGTGACCCCTATATGGTACTCTGCCTCTACAAAACCGATCCATTGACCTGTCCATCCATCCATCCATCCACCCATACATCTATCCATCCATTCATCCATTCATCCATCCATCCATTCATCCATCCATCCATCCATCCATCCATCCATCCATCCATCCATCCACCAGTCAACCAAGCTAAATACAAAAGGAGATCTCTCCTTAATGGTGAGCAGAAACAACGATGCATAGGTAGGTTGCAAAGGCCCATTTTGACTGAATAGGGCAGAGGGGCTGAACCAGGGAATGTGTTGGGGCGTGTGGGTTTGGGTGGGGTGAGCCGGAGACCCTGTGAGCTGGGTCACATTAGGGGCAGGCAGGGGGTGGAAGGGGTTGCGAACAGCTGTCACTGGAGAACCATCACAAGTGCTGGAGCTGGTGAGCAGGGCACCTGGAAGAGAGGACAGACAAAGGAGAGAAGCAAAGTGCGGAGGAGAGGAGAGGGGAGAGGATGGTGAGGACAGGAGAGGACAGGAGAGGACAGGATTGGAGGGCACCTGAGAAACCTACCTGGACAAAGGCAGCATACAGACATCCAGGAAGGCAGGCAGGCATGCAGGCAGCTCTGGCCTGGGCTCCCTGGATCCCGGGCGCAACTCCACCTGTCTTCTCTTGGCTGCCAGCCCTGAGGTCCCTCGTCGGTCAGCACTGTCTTCCCATCCTTCCGTCCCTCTGTGCCAGGGCCCAGGCGTCTGGGCGCTGTTGCCTGACCTAGTGGCAGGGCAGTTGGGCTGCCCAGTGCCAGTGTGGCCAGCACAGATTGCCAGGGGCTAGGACATCACAGAGGGCTCCTGTGGTTGCTAGGCCACGGGGACCCCGCCCATCCAGTTGACAAGCAGCCATGACCCCCACGCTGAACTTGACCTGAGGGGTGGTGGCCAGCCACCAGAGCCAGAGCCCCAGGCCAAAGCCGGTGCTGGTCGGCCGGGCCAAGGGGCTATGGGCAGATTGGTGTGTGTCTGGGCATGGGGCTGGCATCTGACAGTCCAGGGCGGGGGACCAAGGTCCGCCAGGCCCCTGTCCCACCATGTGCACTGACACACAGTCTTGCTGACTGACTGACAGTCCCCGCCCCAGAGATACCCACACCAAGTCCCTGGGTGCCCTGAGCTGCCCCTGAGGGTTGGTGGGTGCCTGCCTGGACACATGCCTCCGTAATGGAGGCCTCCATTAATCCCGTTGCCTATTGACAGCTGCCCTCCTGCCCCTCCTCCTCCTCCTCCGCCTCCTCTCCTCCTCCTCTTCTTCCTCCTCCTCTTCCTCCTCTTCCTCCTGCTCTTCCTCGTCCTCCTCCTCCACCCCCTCCTCCTCTTCCTCATCCTCAGAGGGACTCACTCAGGGCCCTTGGCCTAGGCAAGCCAGGGCTGCTGCTCTGGCTTCTGCAGCTTCTATCCAGTGGGGGGGATTGTAGGAATCTGTTCCTGTCAGTCCCTGATTCCTGGGACCTTCCATGCCTCCAGCTGCCCCCACTCTCTAGTCCTGACCCCTCCTCAAGGATGCCCCCTTTCCCCTTACCCTCTGTCCCCCAGCTCCCAACTAACATCTACTGTGTTCCTCCCTGCGCTACTTTACTGCCACCCTGCTTCTGCCCTTCAGCCATGAGGGCCCAGGGCCAGCCCAGCTGCCATCTCACCATCCAGCAGGGGGACCTGCCCTAACCCCCTGCCACCACACCCACACACACAGCCCTGCACACACTCCTGGGCTCCCCTGCCTGCAGCCTGCCTCTCAAACAGTCTCCTTCTGCCCCCTAGCCCCCTTACAGCCTCTGCCACGGACCCCACAGACACCTGGGCATGAGCAGTGCAGACATGAAAACAGCTCCCCTCGCCCCCACTCCAGTTGCTCCAAGGTTGTCAAGAGTCTTTTTTTCATGCTGTAGGGGAGGGAGTTGAGACAGTCCAATGTCCTGGGGAGCAAGAACTGCAAACAGTCCATCTACAATGGAACATTTGGGTCTCACGCCGCCCAATCCCTAGTGCGCTGTGCAGACCTTTGACTGGCAAAAACACCCCATCTGAGCGTGAGATCTGACTGGGCTAGTGGCTCTTTCTGTGGACTAAGAGACAGACAGACAGAGTTTTCAGGTTCAAAACCTATACTTGCCAGAAGATGGTCATTCACTTGGGTAAAAAAAAAAAAAAAAAAAAGGCTTTTTATTTTTTTTTCCCCTGCCTGGGTAACCTGTCTCCTGCCTGTTTCAAAGTGAAAAAAGGGAAAAATCTTTTTTGGAGGGAAAAGGACCAAAATGCAGGCAGGTGGACTCCGTGGAGGGTGCATGGGGAGTTGCTCCTGCCCTGGCACTAGAGCCCCAGCTGCTGTTCCAGGTGCTCTCTGATAACAGAGATCTCCGTGTGTCGTGTCATGACACTGTCATCAGGACTGACCCTCAGGATAATGAGGATTCAAAACGAGGCAGGTGATACTGCCTTCAAAAGTAAATCCAGGGAGGTTTGGCGGTATGTCAGAGGGTTAAGGGCTTGTGGGGCTCACGAATAGAGGGGACAGGTGGAGGGATTTGGGGTCTGGCCCCCAGACCGCCACCTGCAGGGGAGTCGCTTTACAGGGGGTGAAGCAGGTCTTTAGGAGCTCTATCTTTCTCTCCAACCCTGTATTTCCTCTGCTCTCTCCTTTTGTGTCTGTCAGATGCAAGGTCAGTAACAACAACAACAACAAAAACAATAACCACCACAGTGACCAAGCAACAAGGGCAGCGAAAGGGGAACAAATGGAGTGCAGGAGCTGTGGATTATTCGTGGCGTAGACACTCAGCTGTGGCAATAACCCCTTGAGGCAATCAATCCATACATGAAGAAGTAACACAGGTAACAGAGACGTATATGTCCCTGTGTGTTTCCACTGAGTTAATGTAAATGCACTTTTATTTACTTCTTCATGTATTTATTACCTTGCCACGAGAATTTCTTTTAATTGCTAAAAAAAATGTCATATCAAGGGTACCAGGTGGTGCCACACCCAGTTAAGCACTCATGTTACAATGCAGGAGGACTGGGCTTCAACACCCTGGTTCCCACCTGCCAGGGGAAATCTTTACAAGTGGTGCAGAAGTGCTGCAGATGTCTCTCTCTGTGTCTCAAACTCTCTCTACCTCCCTTCCCTCTCAATTCCTGTCTATTTATTCCAGTGAATAATCAAGAAAATAGAAAGTAAAAAAAGAAAAAGGAAAAGGAAATATTCCACGACTTCAAATGGGCTACTCAGGACAATGCTTTCCTTGTTAAGATCCGCACAGCATTCCATATGCAGAAAGGCAAAGACGCCATGTATTTTTTAACCCAGTTTTTATATTTATTTATTTATTTAGGTGCTTATTCATTTTTGTTATTGATGAATTAATGTTTTACATTTGACATTGACTAAGGATCTGACACCAGCGGTCTCCAGTGACCCCTATATGGTACTCTGCCTCTACAAAACCGATCCATTGACCTGTCCATCCATCCATCCATCCACCCATACATCTATCCATCCATTCATCCATTCATCCATCCATCCATTCATCCATCCATCCATCCATCCATCCATCCATCCATCCATCCATCCACCAGTCAACCAAGCTAAATACAAAAGGAGATCTCTCCTTAATGGTGAGCAGAAACAACGATGCATAGGTAGGTTGCAAAGGCCCATTTTGACTGAATAGGGCAGAGGGGCTGAACCAGGGAATGTGTTGGGGCGTGTGGGTTTGGGTGGGGTGAGCCGGAGACCCTGTGAGCTGGGTCACATTAGGGGCAGGCAGGGGGTGGAAGGGGTTGCGAACAGCTGTCACTGGAGAAGCATCACAAGTGCTGGAGCTGGTGAGCAGGGCACCTGGAAGAGAGGACAGACAAAGGAGAGAAGCAAAGTGCGGAGGAGAGGAGAGGGGAGAGGATGGTGAGGACAGGAGAGGACAGGAGAGGACAGGATTGGAGGGCACCTGAGAAACCTACCTGGACAAAGGCAGCATACAGACATCCAGGAAGGCAGGCAGGCATTCAGGCAGGCATGCAGGCAGCTCTGGCCTGGGCTCCCTGGATCCCGGGCGCAACTCCACCTGTCTTCTCTTGGCTGCCAGCCCTGAGGTCCCTCGTCGGTCAGCACTGTCTTCCCATCCTTCCGTCCCTCTGTGCCAGGGCCCAGGCGTCTGGGCGCTGTTGCCTGACCTAGTGGCAGGGCAGTTGGGCTGCCCAGTGCCAGTGTGGCCAGCACAGATTGCCAGGGGCTAGGACATCACAGAGGGCTCCTGTGGTTGCTAGGCCACGGGGACCCCGCCCATCCAGTTGACCAGCAGCCATGACCCCCACGCTGAACTTGACCTGAGGGGTGGTGGCCAGCCACCAGAGCCAGAGCCCCAGGCCAAAGCCGGTGCTGGTCGGCCGGGCCAAGGGGCTATGGGCAGATTGGTGTGTGTCTGGGCATGGGGCTGGCATCTGACAGTCCAGGGCGGTGGACCAAGGTCCGCCAGGCCCCTGTCCCACCATGTGCACTGACACACAGTCTTGCTGACTGACTGACAGTCCCCGCCCCAGAGATACCCACACCAAGTCCCTGGGTGCCCTGAGCTGCCCCTGAGGGTTGGTGGGTGCCTGCCTGGACACATGCCTCCATAATGGAGGCCTCCATTAATCCCGTTGCCTATTGACAGCTGCCCTCCTGCCCCTCCTCCTCCTCCTCCGCCTCCTCTCCTCCTCCTCTTCTTCCTCCTCCTCTTCCTCCTCTTCCTCCTGCTCTTCCTCCTCCTCCTCCTCCACCCCCTCCTCCTCTTCCTCATCCTCAGAGGGACTCACTCAGGGCCCTTGGCCTAGGCAAGCCAGGGCTGCTGCTCTGGCTTCTGCAGCTTCTATCCAGTGGGGGGGATTGTAGGAATCTGTTCCTGTCAGTCCCTGATTCCTGGGACCTTCCATGCCTCCAGCTGCCCCCACTCTCTAGTCCTGACCCCTCCTCAAGGATGCCCCCTTTCCCCTTACCCTCTGTCCCCCAGCTCCCAACTAACATCTACTGTGTTCCTCCCTGCGCTACTTTACTGCCACCCTGCTTCTGCCCTTCAGCCATGAGGGCCCAGGGCCAGCCCAGCTGCCATCTCACCATCCAGCAGGGGGACCTGCCCTAACCCCCTGCCACCACACCCACACACACAGCCCTGCACACACTCCTGGGCTCCCCTGCCTGCAGCCTGCCTCTCAAACAGTCTCCTTCTGCCCCCTAGCCCCCTTACAGCCTCTGCCACGGACCCCACAGACACCTGGGCATGAGCAGTGCAGACATGAAAACAGCTCCCCTCGCCCCCACTCCAGTTGCTCCAAGGTTGTCAAGAGTCTTTTTTTCATGCTGTAGGGGAGGGAGTTGAGACAGTCCAATGTCCTGGGGAGCAAGAACTGCAAACAGTCCATCTACAATGGAACATTTGGGTCTCACGCCGCCCAATCCCTAGTGCGCTGTGCAGACCTTTGACTGGCAAAAACACCCCATCTGAGCGTGAGATCTGACTGGGCTAGTGGCTCTTTCTGTGGACTAAGAGACAGACAGACAGAGTTTTCAGGTTCAAAACCTATACTTGCCAGAAGATGGTCATTCACTTGGGTAAAAAAAAAAAAAAAAAAAAAAAGGCTTTTTATTTTTTTTTCCCCTGCCTGGGTAACCTGTCTCCTGCCTGTTTCAAAGTGAAAAAAGGGAAAAATATTTTTTGGAGGGAAAAGGACCAAAATGCAGGCAGGTGGACTCCGTGGAGGGTGCATGGGGAGTTGCTCCTGCCCTGGCACTAGAGCCCCAGCTGCTGTTCCAGGTGCTCTCTGATAACAGAGATCTCCGTGTGTCGTGTCATGACACTGTCATCAGGACTGACCCTCAGGATAATGAGGATTCAAAACGAGGCAGGTGATACTGCCTTCAAAAGTAAATCCAGGGAGGTTTGGCGGTATGTCAGAGGGTTAAGGGCTTGTGGGGCTCACGAATAGAGGGGACAGGTGGAGGGATTTGGGGTCTGGCCCCCAGACCGCCACCTGCAGGGGAGTCGCTTTACAGGGGGTGAAGCAGGTCTTTAGGAGCTCTATCTTTCTCTCCAACCCTGTATTTCCTCTGCTCTCTCCTTTTGTGTCTGTCAGATGCAAGGTCAGTAACAACAACAACAACAAAAACAATAACCACCACAGTGACCAAGCAACAAGGGCAGCGAAAGGGGAACAAATGGAGTGCAGGAGCTGTGGATTATTCGTGGCGTAGGCACTCAGCTGTGGCAATAACCCCTTGAGGCAATCAATCCATACATGAAGAAGTAACACAGGTAACAGAGACGTATATGTCCCTGTGTGTTTCCACTGAGTTAATGTAAATGCACTTTTATTTACTTCTTCATGTATTTATTACCTTGCCACGAGAATTTCTTTTAATTGCTAAAAAAAATGTCATATCAAGGGTACCAGGTGGTGCCACACCCAGTTAAGCACTCATGTTACAATGCAGGAGGACTGGGCTTCAACACCCTGGTTCCCACCTGCCAGGGGAAATCTTTACAAGTGGTGCAGAAGTGCTGCAGATGTCTCTCTCTGTGTCTCAAACTCTCTCTACCTCCCTTCCCTCTCAATTCCTGTCTATTTATTCCAGTGAATAATCAAGAAAATAGAAAGTAAAAAAAGAAAAAGGAAAAGGAAATATTCCACGACTTCAAATGGGCTACTCAGGACAATGCTTTCCTTGTTAAGATCCGCACAGCATTCCATATGCAGAAAGGCAAAGACGCCATGTATTTTTTAACCCAGTTTTTATATTTATTTATTTATTTAGGTGCTTATTCATTTTTGTTATTGATGAATTAATGTTTTACATTTGACATTGACTAAGGATCTGACACCAGCGGTCTCCAGTGACCCCTATATGGTACTCTGCCTCTACAAAACCGATCCATTGACCTGTCCATCCATCCATCCATCCACCCATACATCTATCCATCCATTCATCCATTCATCCATCCATCCATTCATCCATCCATCCATCCATCCATCCATCCATCCATCCATCCATCCACCAGTCAACCAAGCTAAATACAAAAGGAGATCTCTCCTTAATGGTGAGCAGAAACAACGATGCATAGGTAGGTTGCAAAGGCCCATTTTGACTGAATAGGGCAGAGGGGCTGAACCAGGGAATGTGTTGGGGCGTGTGGGTTTGGGTGGGGTGAGCCGGAGACCCTGTGAGCTGGGTCACATTAGGGGCAGGCAGGGGGTGGAAGGGGTTGCGAACAGCTGTCACTGGAGAACCATCACAAGTGCTGGAGCTGGTGAGCAGGGCACCTGGAAGAGAGGACAGACAAAGGAGAGAAGCAAAGTGCGGAGGAGAGGAGAGGGGAGAGGATGGTGAGGACAGGAGAGGACAGGAGAGGACAGGATTGGAGGGCACCTGAGAAACCTACCTGGACAAAGGCAGCATACAGACATCCAGGAAGGCAGGCAGGCATGCAGGCAGCTCTGGCCTGGGCTCCCTGGATCCCGGGCGCAACTCCACCTGTCTTCTCTTGGCTGCCAGCCCTGAGGTCCCTCGTCGGTCAGCACTGTCTTCCCATCCTTCCGTCCCTCTGTGCCAGGGCCCAGGCGTCTGGGCGCTGTTGCCTGACCTAGTGGCAGGGCAGTTGGGCTGCCCAGTGCCAGTGTGGCCAGCACAGATTGCCAGGGGCTAGGACATCACAGAGGGCTCCTGTGGTTGCTAGGCCACGGGGACCCCGCCCATCCAGTTGACCAGCAGCCATGACCCCCACGCTGAACTTGACCTGAGGGGTGGTGGCCAGCCACCAGAGCCAGAGCCCCAGGCCAAAGCCGGTGCTGGTCGGCCGGGCCAAGGGGCTATGGGCAGATTGGTGTGTGTCTGGGCATGGGGCTGGCATCTGACAGTCCAGGGCGGGGGACCAAGGTCCGCCAGGCCCCTGTCCCACCATGTGCACTGACACACAGTCTTGCTGACTGACTGACAGTCCCCGCCCCAGAGATACCCACACCAAGTCCCTGGGTGCCCTGAGCTGCCCCTGAGGGTTGGTGGGTGCCTGCCTGGACACATGCCTCCGTAATGGAGGCCTCCATTAATCCCGTTGCCTATTGACAGCTGCCCTCCTGCCCCTCCTCCTCCTCCTCCGCCTCCTCTCCTCCTCCTCTTCTTCCTCCTCCTCTTCCTCCTCTTCCTCCTGCTCTTCCTCCTCCTCCTCCTCCACCCCCTCCTCCTCTTCCTCATCCTCAGAGGGACTCACTCAGGGCCCTTGGCCTAGGCAAGCCAGGGCTGCTGCTCTGGCTTCTGCAGCTTCTATCCAGTGGGGGGGGGATTGTAGGAATCTGTTCCTGTCAGTCCCTGATTCCTGGGACCTTCCATGCCTCCAGCTGCCCCCACTCTCTAGTCCTGACCCCTCCTCAAGGATGCCCCCTTTCCCCTTACCCTCTGTCCCCCAGCTCCCAACTAACATCTACTGTGTTCCTCCCTGCGCTACTTTACTGCCACCCTGCTTCTGCCCTTCAGCCATGAGGGCCCAGGGCCAGCCCAGCTGCCATCTCACCATCCAGCAGGGGGACCTGCCCTAACCCCCTGCCACCACACCCACACACACAGCCCTGCACACACTCCTGGGCTCCCCTGCCTGCAGCCTGCCTCTCAAACAGTCTCCTTCTGCCCCCTAGCCCCCTTACAGCCTCTGCCACGGACCCCACAGACACCTGGGCATGAGCAGTGCAGACATGAAAACAGCTCCCCTCGCCCCCACTCCAGTTGCTCCAAGGTTGTCAAGAGTCTTTTTTTCATGCTGTAGGGGAGGGAGTTGAGACAGTCCAATGTCCTGGGGAGCAAGAACTGCAAACAGTCCATCTACAATGGAACATTTGGGTCTCAGGCCGCCCAATCCCTAGTGCGCTGTGCAGACCTTTGACTGGCAAAAACACCCCATCTGAGCGTGAGATCTGACTGGGCTAGTGGCTCTTTCTGTGGACTAAGAGACAGACAGACAGAGTTTTCAGGTTCAAAACCTATACTTGCCAGAAGATGGTCATTCACTTGGGTAAAAAAAAAAAGGCTTTTTATTTTTTTTTCCCCTGCCTGGGTAACCTGTCTCCTGCCTGTTTCAAAGTGAAAAAAGGGAAAAATCTTTTTTGGAGGGAAAAGGACCAAAATGCAGGCAGGTGGACTCCGTGGAGGGTGCATGGGGAGTTGCTCCTGCCCTGGCACTAGAGCCCCAGCTGCTGTTCCAGGTGCTCTCTGATAACAGAGATCTCCGTGTGTCGTGTCATGACACTGTCATCAGGACTGACCCTCAGGATAATGAGGATTCAAAACGAGGCAGGTGATACTGCCTTCAAAAGTAAATCCAGGGAGGTTTGGCGGTATGTCAGAGGGTTAAGGGCTTGTGGGGCTCACGAATAGAGGGGACAGGTGGAGGGATTTGGGGTCTGGCCCCCAGACCGCCACCTGCAGGGGAGTCGCTTTACAGGGGGTGAAGCAGGTCTTTAGGAGCTCTATCTTTCTCTCCAACCCTGTATTTCCTCTGCTCTCTCCTTTTGTGTCTGTCAGATGCAAGGTCAGTAACAACAACAACAACAAAAACAATAACCACCACAGTGACCAAGCAACAAGGGCAGCGAAAGGGGAACAAATGGAGTGCAGGAGCTGTGGATTATTCGTGGCGTAGGCACTCAGCTGTGGCAATAACCCCTTGAGGCAATCAATCCATACATGAAGAAGTAACACAGGTAACAGAGACGTATATGTCCCTGTGTGTTTCCACTGAGTTAATGTAAATGCACTTTTATTTACTTCTTCATGTATTTATTACCTTGCCACGAGAATTTCTTTTAATTGCTAAAAAAAATGTCATATCAAGGGTACCAGGTGGTGCCACACCCAGTTAAGCACTCATGTTACAATGCAGGAGGACTGGGCTTCAACACCCTGGTTCCCACCTGCCAGGGGAAATCTTTACAAGTGGTGCAGAAGTGCTGCAGTTGTCTCTCTCTGTGTCTCAAACTCTCTCTACCTCCCTTCCCTCTCAATTCCTGTCTATTTATTCCAGTGAAGAATCAAGAAAATAGAAAGTAAAAAAAGAAAAAGGAAAAGGAAATATTCCACGACTTCAAATGGGCTACTCAGGACAATGCTTTCCTTGTTAAGATCCGCACAGCATTCCATATGCAGAAAGGCAAAGACGCCATGTATTTTTTAACCCAGTTTTTATATTTATTTATTTATTTAGGTGCTTATTCATTTTTGTTATTGATGAATTAATGTTTTACATTTGACATTGACTAAGGATCTGACACCAGCGGTCTCCAGTGACCCCTATATGGTACTCTGCCTCTACAAAACCGATCCATTGACCTGTCCATCCATCCATCCATCCACCCATACATCTATCCATCCATTCATCCATTCATCCATCCATCCATTCATCCATCCATCCATCCATCCATCCATCCATCCATCCACCAGTCAACCAAGCTAAATACAAAAGGAGATCTCTCCTTAATGGTGAGCAGAAACAACGATGCATAGGTAGGTTGCAAAGGCCCATTTTGACTGAATAGGGCAGAGGGGCTGAACCAGGGAATGTGTTGGGGCGTGTGGGTTTGGGTGGGGTGAGCCGGAGACCCTGTGAGCTGGGTCACATTAGGGGCAGGCAGGGGGTGGAAGGGGTTGCGAACAGCTGTCACTGGAGAACCATCACAAGTGCTGGAGCTGGTGAGCAGGGCACCTGGAAGAGAGGACAGACAAAGGAGAGAAGCAAAGTGCGGAGGAGAGGAGAGGGGAGAGGATGGTGAGGACAGGAGAGGACAGGAGAGGACAGGATTGGAGGGCACCTGAGAAACCTACCTGGACAAAGGCAGCATACAGACATCCAGGAAGGCAGGCAGGCATGCAGGCAGCTCTGGCCTGGGCTCCCTGGATCCCGGGCGCAACTCCACCTGTCTTCTCTTGGCTGCCAGCCCTGAGGTCCCTCGTCGGTCAGCACTGTCTTCCCATCCTTCCGTCCCTCTGTGCCAGGGCCCAGGTGTCTGGGGGCTGTTGCCTGACCTAGTGGCAGGGCAGTTGGGCTGCTCAGTGCCAGTGTGGCCAGCACAGATTGCCAGGGGCTAGGACATCACAGAGGGCTCCTGTGGTTGCTAGGCCACGGGGACCCCGCCCATCCAGTTGACCAGCAGCCATGACCCCCACGCTGAACTTGACCTGAGGGGTGGTGGCCAGCCACCAGAGCCAGAGCCCCAGGCCAAAGCCGGTGCTGGTCGGCCGGGCCAAGGGGCTATGGGCAGATTGGTGTGTGTCTGGGCATGGGGCTGGCATCTGACAGTCCAGGGCGGGGGACCAAGGTCCGCCAGGCCCCTGTCCCACCATGTGCACTGACACACAGTCTTGCTGACTGACTGACAGTCCCCGCCCCAGAGATACCCACACCAAGTCCCTGGGTGCCCTGAGCTGCCCCTGAGGGTTGGTGGGTGCCTGCCTGGACACATGCCTCCGTAATGGAGGCCTCCATTAATCCCGTTGCCTATTGACAGCTGCCCTCCTGCCCCTCCTCCTCCTCCTCCGCCTCCTCTCCTCCTCCTCTTCTTCCTCCTCCTCTTCCTCCTCTTCCTCCTGCTCTTCCTCCTCCTCCTCCTCCACCCCCTCCTCCTCTTCCTCATCCTCAGAGGGACTCACTCAGGGCCCTTGGCCTAGGCAAGCCAGGGCTGCTGCTCTGGCTTCTGCAGCTTCTATCCAGTGGGGGGGGATTGTAGGAATCTGTTCCTGTCAGTCCCTGATTCCTGGGACCTTCCATGCCTCCAGCTGCCCCCACTCTCTAGTCCTGACCCCTCCTCAAGGATGCCCCCTTTCCCCTTACCCTCTGTCCCCCAGCTCCCAACTAACATCTACTGTGTTCCTCCCTGCGCTACTTTACTGCCACCCTGCTTCTGCCCTTCAGCCATGAGGGCCCAGGGCCAGCCCAGCTGCCATCTCACCATCCAGCAGGGGGACCTGCCCTAACCCCCTGCCACCACACCCACACACACAGCCCTGCACATACTCCTGGGCTCCCCTGCCTGCAGCCTGCCTCTCAAACAGTCTCCTTCTGCCCCCTAGCCCCCTTACAGCCTCTGCCACGGACCCCACAGACACCTGGGCATGAGCAGTGCAGACATGAAAACAGCTCCCCTCGCCCCCACTCCAGTTGCTCCAAGGTTGTCAAGAGTCTTTTTTTCATGCTGTAGGGGAGGGAGTTGAGACAGTCCAATGTCCTGGGGAGCAAGAACTGCAAACAGTCCATCTACAATGGAACATTTGGGTCTCACGCCGCCCAATCCCTAGTGCGCTGTGCAGACCTTTGACTGGCAAAAACACCCCATCTGAGCGTGAGATCTGACTGGGCTAGTGGCTCTTTCTGTGGACTAAGAGACAGACAGACAGAGTTTTCAGGTTCAAAACCTATACTTGCCAGAAGATGGTCATTCACTTCGGTGTAAAAAAAAAAAAAAAAAAAGGCTTTTTATTTTTTTTTCCCCTGCCTGGGTAACCTGTCTCCTGCCTGTTTCAAAGTGAAAAAAGGGAAAAATCTTTTTTGGAGGGAAAAGGACCAAAATGCAGGCAGGTGGACTCCGTGGAGGGTGCATGGGGAGTTGCTCCTGCCCTGGCACTAGAGCCCCAGCTGCTGTTCCAGGTGCTCTCTGATAACAGAGATCTCCGTGTGTCGTGTCATGACACTGTCATCAGGACTGACCCTCAGGATAATGAGGATTCAAAACGAGGCAGTTGATACTGCCTTCAAAAGTAAATCCAGGGAGGTTTGGCGGTATGTCAGAGGGTTAAGGGCTTGTGGGGCTCACGAATAGAGGGGACAGGTGGAGGGATTTGGGGTCTGGCCCCCAGACCGCCACCTGCAGGGGAGTCGCTTTACAGGGGGTGAAGCAGGTCTTTAGGAGCTCTATCTTTCTCTCCAACCCTGTATTTCCTCTGCTCTCTCCTTTTGTGTCTGTCAGATGCAAGGTCAGTAACAACAACAACAACAAAAACAATAACCACCACAGTGACCAAGCAACAAGGGCAGCGAAAGGGGAACAAATGGAGTGCAGGAGCTGTGGATTATTCGTGGCGTAGGCACTCAGCTGTGGCAATAACCCCTTGAGGCAATCAATCCATACATGAAGAAGTAACACAGGTAACAGAGACGTATATGTCCCTGTGTGTTTCCACTGAGTTAATGTAAATGCACTTTTATTTACTTCTTCATGTATTTATTACCTTGCCACGAGAATTTCTTTTAATTGCTAAAAAAAATGTCATATCAAGGGTACCAGGTGGTGCCACACCCAGTTAAGCACTCATGTTACAATGCAGGAGGACTGGGCTTCAACACCCTGGTTCCCACCTGCCAGGGGAAATCTTTACAAGTGGTGCAGAAGTGCTGCAGTTGTCTCTCTCTGTGTCTCAAACTCTCTCTACCTCCCTTCCCTCTCAATTCCTGTCTATTTATTCCAGTGAAGAATCAAGAAAATAGAAAGTAAAAAAAGAAAAAGGAAAAGGAAATATTCCACGACTTCAAATGGGCTACTCAGGACAATGCTTTCCTTGTTAAGATCCGCACAGCATTCCATATGCAGAAAGGCAAAGACGCCATGTATTTTTTAACCCAGTTTTTATATTTATTTATTTATTTAGGTGCTTATTCATTTTTGTTATTGATGAATTAATGTTTTACATTTGACATTGACTAAGGATCTGACACCAGCGGTCTCCAGTGACCCCTATATGGTACTCTGCCTCTACAAAACCGATCCATTGACCTGTCGTCCATCCATCCATCCATCCACCCATACATCTATCCATCCATTCATCCATTCATCCATCCATCCATTCATCCATCCATCCATCCATCCATCCATCCATCCATCCACCAGTCAACCAAGCTAAATACAAAAGATCTCTCCTTAATGGTGAGCAGAAACAACGATGCATAGGTAGGTTGCAAAGGCCCATTTTGACTGAATAGGGCAGAGGGGCTGAACCAGGGAATGTGTTGGGGCGTGTGGGTTTGGGTGGGGTGAGCCGGAGACCCTGTGAGCTGGGTCACATTAGGGGCAGGCAGGGGGTGGAAGGGGTTGCGAACAGCTGTCACTGGAGAACCATCACAAGTGCTGGAGCTGGTGAGCAGGGCACCTGGAAGAGAGGACAGACAAAGGAGAGAAGCAAAGTGCGGAGGAGAGGAGAGGGGAGAGGATGGTGAGGACAGGAGAGGACAGGAGAGGACAGGATTGGAGGGCACCTGAGAAACCTACCTGGACAAAGGCAGCATACAGACATCCAGGAAGGCAGGCAGGCATGCAGGCAGCTCTGGCCTGGGCTCCCTGGATCCCGGGCGCAACTCCACCTGTCTTCTCTTGGCTGCCAGCCCTGAGGTCCCTCGTCGGTCAGCACTGTCTTCCCATCCTTCCGTCCCTCTGTGCCAGGGCCCAGGTGTCTGGGGGCTGTTGCCTGACCTAGTGGCAGGGCAGTTGGGCTGCTCAGTGCCAGTGTGGCCAGCACAGATTGCCAGGGGCTAGGACATCACAGAGGGCTCCTGTGGTTGCTAGGCCACGGGGACCCCGCCCATCCAGTTGACCAGCAGCCATGACCCCCACGCTGAACTTGACCTGAGGGGTGGTGGCCAGCCACCAGAGCCAGAGCCCCAGGCCAAAGCCGGTGCTGGTCGGCCGGGCCAAGGGGCTATGGGCAGATTGGTGTGTGTCTGGGCATGGGGCTGGCATCTGACAGTCCAGGGCGGGGGACCAAGGTCCGCCAGGCCCCTGTCCCACCATGTGCACTGACACACAGTCTTGCTGACTGACTGACAGTACCCGCCCCAGAGATACCCACACCAAGTCCCTGGGTGCCCTGAGCTGCCCCTGAGGGTTGGTGGGTGCCTGCCTGGACACATGCCTCCGTAATGGAGGCCTCCATTAATCCCGTTGCCTATTGACAGCTGCCCTCCTGCCCCTCCTCCTCCTCCTCCGCCTCCTCTCCTCCTCCTCTTCTTCCTCCTCCTCTTCCTCCTCTTCCTCCTGCTCTTCCTCCTCCTCCTCCTCCACCCCCTCCTCCTCTTCCTCATCCTCAGAGGGACTCACTCAGGGCCCTTGGCCTAGGCAAGCCAGGGCTGCTGCTCTGGCTTCTGCAGCTTCTATCCAGTGGGGGGGGATTGTAGGAATCTGTTCCTGTCAGTCCCTGATTCCTGGGACCTTCCATGCCTCCAGCTGCCCCCACTCTCTAGTCCTGACCCCTCCTCAAGGATGCCCCCTTTCCCCTTACCCTCTGTCCCCCAGCTCCCAACTAACATCTACTGTGTTCCTCCCTGCGCTACTTTACTGCCACCCTGCTTCTGCCCTTCAGCCATGAGGGCCCAGGGCCAGCCCAGCTGCCATCTCACCATCCAGCAGGGGGACCTGCCCTAACCCCCTGCCACCACACCCACACACACAGCCCTGCACACACTCCTGGGCTCCCCTGCCTGCAGCCTGCCTCTCAAACAGTCTCCTTCTGCCCCCTAGCCCCCTTACAGCCTCTGCCACGGACCCCACAGACACCTGGGCATGAGCAGTGCAGACATGAAAACAGCTCCCCTCGCCCCCACTCCAGTTGCTCCAAGGTTGTCAAGAGTCTTTTTTTCATGCTGTAGGGGAGGGAGTTGAGACAGTCCAATGTCCTGGGGAGCAAGAACTGCAAACAGTCCATCTACAATGGAACATTTGGGTCTCAGGCCGCCCAATCCCTAGTGCGCTGTGCAGACCTTTGACTGGCAAAAACACCCCATCTGAGCGTGAGATCTGACTGGGCTAGTGGCTCTTTCTGTGGACTAAGAGACAGACAGACAGAGTTTTCAGGTTCAAAACCTATACTTGCCAGAAGATGGTCATTCACTTCGGTGTAAAAAAAAAAAAAAAAAAGGCTTTTTATTTTTTTTTCCCCTGCCTGGGTAACCTGTCTCCTGCCTGTTTCAAAGTGAAAAAAGGGAAAAATCTTTTTTGGAGGGAAAAGGACCAAAATGCAGGCAGGTGGACTCCGTGGAGGGTGCATGGGGAGTTGCTCCTGCCCTGGCACTAGAGCCCCAGCTGCTGTTCCAGGTGCTCTCTGATAACAGAGATCTCCGTGTGTCGTGTCATGACACTGTCATCAGGACTGACCCTCAGGATAATGAGGATTCAAAACGAGGCAGGTGATACTGCCTTCAAAAGTAAATCCAGGGAGGTTTGGCGGTATGTCAGAGGGTTAAGGGCTTGTGGGGCTCACGAATAGAGGGGACAGGTGGAGGGATTTGGGGTCTGGCCCCCAGACCGCCACCTGCAGGGGAGTCGCTTTACAGGGGGTGAAGCAGGTCTTTAGGAGCTCTATCTTTCTCTCCAACCCTGTATTTCCTCTGCTCTCTCCTTTTGTGTCTGTCAGATGCAAGGTCAGTAACAACAACAACAACAAAAACAATAACCACCACAGTGACCAAGCAACAAGGGCAGCGAAAGGGGAACAAATGGAGTGCAGGAGCTGTGGATTATTCGTGGCGTAGGCACTCAGCTGTGGCAATAACCCCTTGAGGCAATCAATCCATACATGAAGAAGTAACACAGGTAACAGAGACGTATATGTCCCTGTGTGTTTCCACTGAGTTAATGTAAATGCACTTTTATTTACTTCTTCATGTATTTATTACCTTGCCACGAGAATTTCTTTTAATTGCTAAAAAAAATGTCATATCAAGGGTACCAGGTGGTGCCACACCCAGTTAAGCACTCATGTTACAATGCAGGAGGACTGGGCTTCAACACCCTGGTTCCCACCTGCCAGGGGAAATCTTTACAAGTGGTGCAGAAGTGCTGCAGTTGTCTCTCTCTGTGTCTCAAACTCTCTCTACCTCCCTTCCCTCTCAATTCCTGTCTATTTATTCCAGTGAAGAATCAAGAAAATAGAAAGTAAAAAAAGAAAAAGGAAAAGGAAATATTCCACGACTTCAAATGGGCTACTCAGGACAATGCTTTCCTTGTTAAGATCCGCACAGCATTCCATATGCAGAAAGGCAAAGACGCCATGTATTTTTTAACCCAGTTTTTATATTTATTTATTTATTTAGGTGCTTATTCATTTTTGTTATTGATGAATTAATGTTTTACATTTGACATTGACTAAGGATCTGACACCAGCGGTCTCCAGTGACCCCTATATGGTACTCTGCCTCTACAAAACCGATCCATTGACCTGTCGTCCATCCATCCATCCATCCACCCATACATCTATCCATCCATTCATCCATTCATCCATCCATCCATTCATCCATCCATCCATCCATCCATCCATCCATCCATCCATCCATCCACCAGTCAACCAAGCTAAATACAAAAGGAGATCTCTCCTTAATGGTGAGCAGAAACAACGATGCATAGGTAGGTTGCAAAGGCCCATTTTGACTGAATAGGGCAGAGGGGCTGAACCAGGGAATGTGTTGGGGCGTGTGGGTTTGGGTGGGGTGAGCCGGAGACCCTGTGAGCTGGGTCACATTAGGGGCAGGCAGGGGGTGGAAGGGGTTGCGAACAGCTGTCACTGGAGAACCATCACAAGTGCTGGAGCTGGTGAGCAGGGCACCTGGAAGAGAGGACAGACAAAGGAGAGAAGC